>NC_090715.1:1896656-2196656 GCF_040954835.1 Lepisosteus oculatus | reverse complement strand
TTCATTTCCATCCAGAGTCTCATACCATTTTAACCCTTCAACACAAATGCTGGTATAGACCATTCTCTTCTGCACCATGTTTTCCAAGTAAATAAATACATCCCTGTAACAGCATCAGAAAAAAACCCTAAATTAAAAAAGGCAAAGAGACCTTTTCATCCCTACATTCACTATTTTTCCATTCTTAAAGGAAGCATTAAGAATATCTAACAGTCTTTTAAAGAATACATCCGATAATGCCTGGTAATGAACTTGTTAACTGTACAAATAGAATCCTGTCCAATTTCAAACCCCACTGAATAATTCCAGCTTTTGGCAAAAAACACAATCAGTCAACTGTTTAGTCTCAGATAAAACAAACATATAACTGTATTTACACATTCATCATTTTCCAGAACATTATTAAAAGCCTTTTGTGAGCTAATACAGACCGAAGCATGCAGTCATGCACATGGAATTCTAAACTAAATGATAACGGGGCAGTGCTGTGGACACAAGATCTTGTTAGCAGGTCATTTCTTCACATTACTGGAAATCAATACCAGATTTTTATTTGTAACTCTGAAGAAAACAAGTAGCTGTTAACACATTGTTACAAAAAGAAAAATGTTACTGCATTCCAAATAAGCTCTTACGCCTTCTAATATTATTCAAATAAGGAGAAGAAAGGCAGTGTATGCAACTAGACCATGAACAATTAATGCTTAACTTTAAGGTTATAGATAGTACGTGTTGGTAAAGAGTGTAAAAGCATAGCCTGCTATCAAGATAGCCTGTGCCTGAGAACCGTGCACACACTCTGTATTACCTTCATCAATGTACCATGTGCTTTTTGATTTGGATTGTGGAGGATGGTCAACAGAGCTGCCATTTAAAGTGTAATAAAATTCAGACCTGCTTCTATTTCCACTCTGGGGACCTAGTCCTGTAGATGACAAAGTTCAATAAAAAAAGAAAGTGAATAATGATATGCCCCTATTTTTTTGTTTTTTATTAAAATGAAAGCCGTACTGCATTTACAGTGCTTCCATTGGCTGTGAAAGAATACAAGTTGCATCAGTAATTTTACTGTTCTCAAGAGCATAACTCCTCCACTAGCCTGTGCATCATCACTGGTTTCATAGTCTAACAAGCAGAGGACAACAGTGAATAAAAAAAAACAGCACAAACTGATCTAACCTCAAGCCATGCTTGATGATTGCACCAGCCTCTGGGATTCATGATTGGCTCTAGAATCGGTAGGACTGAAATCTCCAGTTTCTCCTTAAAGGGATTTTCAGCCATAGTATATTGGAGGACATTGATGAGGGAAAACATTCTACATTTAGATAAAGTGCGCAAAAAAGAACACATAACGTATAATGTAACAAAGAAGAATCATTTAGCACTACTGCAATTCTCTGGCATTGGTGCATACATACCATGGTTTCAGCAATATGGCATTGAAAGATCACCTTCTCTCCTGTGCTATAGACTTGTAATGCTAAACACAGTAAGGCAAGAGCCGCGCACGCTGCCCATTCCAATAGACACCACTCAGCAGCTGGTTACAGTGGAGATCGGACATGGGAGCGCCGTGTCAATCAGCCTTCTGGATTGGACAGGAAAATGAGCACAGGCAGCAAAAGCAACACAGGCCAAGGCAGAACAGAGGGGCAGGGGCAGAGGAGAAGTAGCTTAGGGATCAGTTTTCTTTAACGGTTTAACTGCACACTTAAGAAAATTCAATATCCATTTACCCATTTTTGTAACAGTGCAATAGCCCCAACAGGCAAGATGGGACAATTGCTCCATGATCCTCTTTTGCTTGCAACTGTCCTTATGTTCTTTACACAAAGCAGCTTACGATACAATAAAACCTTTTCATAACACATTTTGTTTTACAATAGTTCCACTTCCTTTATTAATAGATCTGTGAAGTTTAAATGCTGGCAATTTACTGCAAATCACTGCTCAATATTAAAACAGAGCCAGGTGCAGAAATCGATACATGCAGGAACACTCATACTCTTCTGCAAACACCAATCTATGGAGCATTTAAAAATATACTGTGGATATTTTTAATGGTAACAGAAAGAACATGCTTTAATTATTTATGCTAATAAGCATGGTGTAATATAGCAGAAGCAGCACATAGGCTCATATTATGTGAAAGAAATAATTTATTAATGCAGCAAGTTTCACATTCGGTAGCTGCACATGTTCAGAGAGAGGAAAGATCAGTACTGCATCATGCCCCCAGCTCTGCTAAACATATCTTGGTTATTTCATCACAAAAACCAGAAGCTCTAGCTGGAAGTTTTCTACCTCCTGTGCAGAGTTGACAGGATAACTGTTAGAATTCAGACCTTCAGCATGCTGAACGGCTTCACTCAGTACCTTTAGTCTTTGGCTTGTTTTGGCCGGAGATGGACTTGTCACTGCCCCCACCGCCTCTTGGCGCAAAGCTGTGCTTCTGCAGGCGCTGCTCCTGCATGGGGAACTCTGCAACCACGCACAGAGAAACATTACAAAGACAGCAGGGCACCACACACGCCAAACACGCAGCACACTTAATTCCTGTCAGTCAGTGAATGACTGCACTCTTTTAGCGCTCGTAAATACTAAAAGAAAAGAACAGGAAAGGTAGAGTATCTTTCAGGTGTATCGGTGCTGCACCTGAGCTCAGTAAAACTTGTGTAGTGTGAAATTTAACAACGTGCTTTTTTAAATCGGGAGACATTTCTTTTACTTCAGAAATATCAAGCTTTACTTTAAACAAACATGCATTCAAACAATCTGCGCAATAAGAAAAACTGAAAGCAAAGGAGTTGTTCTCTTTTAGTGTTTCAAGAAATGAACTGAAAAAACACCAGCCAACAATCATGCTACACAAAAGCAACACAGTAATGCATTCTACTCTGAGAAACACACTTAAATAGAGTCTCGGTAAACATGTCACTGATGAGGACATAAAATCACCAGCAGAGATTAATTAAAAACAAGAAAAGTCGTAGCCTGACTTTCTCAAAAACAAGGCAGAAGACAAGGCTTTTCCCTATAAGGCGGAGAAGCAGCTGGACAGCTGACAAAGACAGTTCAAACAAAATAAAGCTTCATCATTGCTCAGGAATGCAGACTACTTTAGTTCTTACATTAAGTAATTAACAGAGAAAACAATAATAATATACGTACCTGGTATGACATCACTAATAGGGAGGAGAAGAGTGTGTTCCACGCTCGCAAAATCGCACAGAAGCTTCCCTTCAAAAATCCCGTCCCAGTTCCCTATAGGATTGTCCTGAAAGGGCGCAACACATCACGTTATTACTCCTGTAGCATGTCATTATCTCCCAAACAGGCACTTATATTCCTACCTCCGGATTTTTCAGGTCTGACCTCGGTCACTCCACCCAATGACAGATGGCTATGTTTTATTTTTCTCTCTTCTAATGACAGTGTGGAGGAAAAGAGCTCTTCAGCGTAATGCGTCTGTCTGGGGAGGACTGAGAGAAGAGTCCAGGCCGATTCCTGGACGGTACAGATACATCTTTAAAAGCCTTCCGTGTTTTACAGCACTGTGTTCTCCACTATGAGGGCTGAAAGGAAACTGGACCCTTCTTCAGCGGCTCCAGAACTGGCAGATGTCTACTCCTGGTGATCCCCTGTGACCCAGCCCATCGGTATCTATTCTGCCACCGGGCATGGCTCTGAAAACCAGACACTGCTTTGATCCTGGCTACGAGTAAAACCACACTTCTAAAGGCCAGATGTTGTTAATACTTCATTGTTGCTTTGATTTTTTTCCCCCCTTTCATCCGCATCCAGCAGAGTCAAATAAAAATGAATTATGCTCATTTAAAACTCAGAAAAGAAAGAGAATGATCATTTCCAGATGCCGGCATAGATCACCACTGTTCATGGACAGGTTGGCAGCCTAATGCATCCAACAAAACATGTTCCCAGAGTGGTAAACCTTTACAGTGGTGCTGTTACTTAGTCTAGGTATGTCATTTACCTATCCAGGAATATCTACTGCTTTTTAAGACTGGCAGAAGATGTAACATGTAATTTAAAAAATGATGGGAGCTTTAATTTTAGCTTCATAGGTGATCACGTCATGAGCTTCTTACTGTCCTCCCACACAGCGCTTTAACTCATGCAGACGAAATGAAAGAGAGAGGCTGAAGAATTATGACCCAGATGTCAGAAGCACCTTTAAGTCAGTCAGCAGTACCATCTATCTATGGGCACAATCTTTTAATCAATCCCAGCAACACGCCAGAGGGAAGGAATGTTCTGCACTGTTTATAGGAAAATAATCTGAAAGGGACCCCAGAAAGGACCATGTGGTTTATTGTCTCCCATCATCTCCCTCCTCATTCTCACCATATCCACTCCCATGTAGTAGCCCAGGTCCTCTTTCCCAGGCAGCAGGTCACAGAAGATGACAGTGCCACGCTCTGGGCCATCCCTGGTGTGAACCAGCACCCGAGAGCTGATGCCCAGTGGCGGGTAGTCGGAGTCCAAGGGATCCACCAGGGCCACGTGGTCCGTCTCCAGATCGACGTCCTCTTCCTCCTCCTCCTCCTCGTCCTCCCACAGCTCCAGCTTGTCCACGGCCACAAAGACCCCGCACTCGTCCTCGCAGCGGAAGAGCTGCTTGCCCTGGTAGGAGCCCTCCGTGAAGCCCTGGCCACGGCCTTCCTCCTGGGCAGAGGCATGGGGAAGAGGGCTTTGATTGTTGCTCTAGTGAGTCACACTAGATCCCCGTGCGGGATGAGCAGGAGGAAGAGGATGCAACATGTGGCGAATAGGCACGCAGACCACAGGCACTCAAGAGCTGGTTTATTCACTGCAGTGAATTTGCCCCGAGGGACAATACAGCCTGTGTGTTAAAGTCACATTACATAAAGCCAAATGCCACTGTAAATGCCTGAGAAGTATGAGGCAAAATAATGGAACAGTGGTGCTACGTCCTCAAACTCATACTGGAGCACCTTCATACTGACTTTCAAAGCTAAGCGTTTTTCACTGAAAGTAACTGAAGCTTTCGGGTTTAGGGAATGAAAAGTTTCACTCAAGCTGCCCCCAGTCAGTAGAAATGATGTTCTGGTGATGGCACTGCAATTGAGTGCCGATGGGTTTCACATCGTACCGGGTTCCGATTACCCAGTACATCGTGGCTTTCAAGTACATTCCTTGCGACAAAGGATGTTAACCTGTTTTACAAGAACGTTTCTCCCGGAAGTACACCGGAGGTATGGAAAGCATGGCAGAAAATGACAAAACCTTTTGTCTGTCTTTTTGGGTTCACGTTCATAACCCAGTTGCTATTTTCGTTTACAAACACAGGGGGGCTGGTTTTCCAAAACCAAACATCCTACCTCATTAACTCTTAAATCTCCATTACAACAAAGAATTAAAATGACTGCAATTAGCAAACAACGCAATTACAGCATTTACAAAATAATACGCACTTCACTGAACGCCGATTGACAGCTGGTCAGCGACACATTGGCAGACATTGAAGTTTGTGTTAACAGACCATGCGCCTCCATCACATGAAAGCCCTCTCTAATAATTCCCATGCTATGGATAGCATTGGAGATAGTTTTGCGTTATACCTAAGGAATGGAAGTATTAAAATAGATCCACATTTATCTGGGTACTCAGATCTGACAACAAATGCACGATCCCGATCAGCAGCGATAACGCTAATAAAACCAACCCCCTCTTACCAGTAGCTCCACTCCGAACCAGATTCCAGACAGGACGCTCTCTGGGATGAGGGGCCCCTTGAACCTCACCACCCCGGGCAGCCGGTCGTCCCCCGAGCGCAGCTGGACCCGGACTTTGGCGCCGCAGTCGATCTCGCGGACCCTGTCCAGACGGGGCTTGTTCCGGAACAGGCCGTAGCGCTCCTCGCAGTTGGTGATGGCGAACAGCAGCTCGGCCAGCTTCTCGTCCAGCTCCTGCACGTCCTTCTCGTCCATGCTCAGCACCACGTTGGTCTGGTCCAGGATGCGGAGGCTCCTCTTCCCCTTGGCGGTGGGCAGCGGCCGGCCCAGGCTGTTGCGCTCCACACAGGTCTGGCCGATGCTGCCCCGGGGGATCTTCAGCGTCTTCTGGGGGGGCTTCTCCAGCAGGCACTCCTGCACCACGACGTAGTAGCGCAGGTCCTCGCGGAAGCCGGCGCTGGGCTTCTCCTGACTCCACAGGCCCGAACTCATGGCGGCGAGGAGGAAACGCGGCTAGGCTTTGCGCATATTAACGCCGGGGACGCCCGCGGTGAAAGCCCAGGGGAAAGGAAATAACGACAAGACGAGAGAGCGGACAGCTCATGGGGCCGTTCCCTGGAGACACCGGTCTGCCCACATCTTTCTGCAGTCTGTCAGCATGGCTCTCGCTGACCGGAGTCCACATCCATTGGGATCCTTGGAAAGGAGGAGAGCAAACAAGGCAGCGTTACGTTGCTTTAAAAAAACATCATGTAGATCTTTAAAACATATGCCTTCCCGCTTGCTTCACTGCATTTTGTATATTAATGCAGATGGTTTGGAAAAAGTAAAAAATGACGGAAGAGACTGCTTATCTTGATGAGTGCTGAACAAAAATAATACATTAGGCTTTTACAATAAGTGATTGAAAAGCCTGAATTTTGCGACTGAAATTCTGAATAAATCATAGTCCCCAGCATTAATACTGTCTTTGTGTGAGAACATGTTACAGGATCAAGTGGGCAGGGAAGAGCTGGCAAGCCTGAAGGTTTTTATTCTAACTCTTAGCTAAATCGGATCAATACTGTTTTAATGGGACCAGTTTAAGTTTTTCTTAGATCTTTAGGTGCTGGCACTTTGCAGAGTCTGTGGTACACTGTCCTTGAGGACCAGGGGGCTGTTTAACAAAGCAGGTTTAACTAAATCAGGATTTTCTCAAGGTTGAACCCAATAATTGAAATCAGGAGTACTCCAGTTTCACAAAGGCAAACTCTGGTTTAGGTTATCCAGCTAAAGGAATTCAGGCTTAAACAATCTGACTAACTGAACCTTCACCCCACACTTCAGTAGGCACGGAGGGTTGAGTATTGAATCCTTCATCCAAGTCAGCGAAACCACAGCAAAGGAACATGCATCTTCATCCAGTGACCATGAATTATGGCTCTTTGGGGAAAACTATGAGGATAAAATCTGTTGTAACAGCGAGGAGCTACACTGTGTCCTCTGCAAAAGCCAAAGAAAATGCCAAGCAAAGAATCACCAATAAACTGAATGTGGAAGTTAATTATGAAATGCCTCAATATAATTCAAAACTATAAAAATTACACCTATGTGCAGTCCAGAGCACTTATTATATAAGAGAATGTTTAGATCAGGGTACATAGCAACAGGGAACAGAAACGAAATTTAAAGTGGATAGAATTCTATGCTAATAATTCCAGCAATTTCATGAAACCCCATTTTGATGGTACTCACTAATGTATGGCCAGGAAACGTTATGAATGCACGCAGAAGCTGTTTTAGCAGAAATAGCATTTTCCCTTTTCCTCATGGCAGGACACATTGAAGCACACCAAGCTGCCAACACAGTACAACACTGCACCAGTCGGAAGGAATCTCAGCCCTATGCACATTCAGGTTTCTTTTAACTCTGAGCCAGGACAAGCAGTATATGCAAGATCGTGAATATAAAGAATACCTGTCTGCTGAAACAATATCTTTCAAATCAAAATCATCAGTAAACTTTAAAGGGTTTTGACCATCTCTAAACTTTCATTCTCTCCATATAGCTCTAATGTCAACAGATTGCCTGAAGAAAAGTGACATTTTCTGCATGGGACCGGGATTGGGCAGTGAGTAAATCCCTTGTTGACATACAGTTAATCTTTGACTAGAAACAGGACACTTAATTCAAATTACTTCATGTTGTAAAACAAGCAATAAGCAAAATAAGAGTAATAAATCAGTAGACAATGTTAAGACTTGTTTGGTATTATCCAGCATACTTTTTATTCTCAGGGCATAGGTTATGACATGTCTCATTCCACTGTTAGCAGAGCAAGGTCCCTAACTGCTATCTGTTTTAAACACTACAGTCTGAATAATAAATTACAGGTAATGGGGATCACCTCCACCACCACCAATGTGCAGCCCCACCTGGATGATGTGACCCGTTATTGGCGGGGAGGAGAGCAGAGTAATGAAGCCAATTCATAGATGATTATTAGGAGGGCATGATTGGTAAGGGCCAATGGGAAATTTGGCCAGGACACCAGGATAATACCCCTACCGTTTTCAAGAGACGCCCTGGGATTTTTAATGACCACAGAGAGGCAGGACCTCAGTTTTACATCTCATCCGAAGGACGGTGCATTTTAACAGCATACTGTCCCCATCACTATATCGGGACATTAGGACCCACACAGACTGCAGGGTGAGCACCCCCTGCTGGCCTCTCTAACACCTCTTCCAGCAGCAACCTTAGTTTTTCCCAGGGGTCCCCCATCGAGGTGCTGGCCAGGCTCACACCTGCTTAGCTTCAGTGGGTTGCCAGTTGTGAGTTGCAGGGTGATATGGCTGCTGGCCACATGAATGCATGTATGCATTGCTCTGGAAGGTTCATCAGCTATCCTTTTTAAAAAAAATGCAGTGGAGCCTGATATGAGGTTAGTTTCTGAGCCCATAAACAATGAAACTGCAAAGTCTTAACAATGAAGATTCCTTTGGAATGTTTAGTTAAGACAATTGTGCCCAGCTGAAGAGAAAACCTTCAATAGCAACACCTAAAAAAAGACAAGGCACATCCAGGAAACAACAACCATTATGAATAAGTACAAACAGAACCTACGAACAAGATTACTATGTTAAGTAGGTTATTTTCACAGGTTAAAAAAAAAGTATATAAAACAACAATTAGAACTAACAATTACAGAATAGCTGGTTATTTTCAGAACAGTAATTTGGAAGTGTCAGCTGTATCAAACTTGACTCTGCTGCTGTAGCTTCAGCACCATGCAGGAGATCCAGGAAGAATCCTGGCTAAGCAATCCCAACCCTATCCAATAGCAGACGGCTAATTCCACAGAACAGCCTGGGGAATTTGTGTTGTTCTCGGACTTGCCTAGAGATGGGTAGTTTGCCATGTGTCCCCACATGCTGCACTGGGTGTTCGAAATGTCAGAAAAGCAGAACAGAGGCAGGTCCTCGCGGAAGCCAGCACTGGGCTTCTCCTGACTCCACAGGCCCGAACTCATGGCGGCGAGGAGGAAACGCGACTAGGCTTTGCGCATATTAACATCGGGGACGCCTGCTCTAACCGCCCGGGAGGTAACACTGAGAGGACTACTTCATGCCACTGGCATTACAGAGGTGTATAATAATCACATGCTCTGAAATAATGACCTCATCAGTTTAGAACTGTTTGGTATAATTTATGTTTTATTACTTAGAACAAAATTTCCCATTTTAGGGGCAAAAACACACTGATGTGCGACACCCATACAGCAGTGACAGTACAGCAGAAATGGAAAGACTGGGTGGATACTTTGTGTTGTTTAAACCCACTTAACACAACAGCACAGAGGGGCAATCTTCTTTGCACTTCAGAGAACACCTGTTGCTATATGTTGTAACCTAAAGATTCTCCATCAGAAAGCAACAATTTTTCAGAATTTTCATAGGTCTTGGTTCTCTAAGAAGAACACCAAATTCAAAAATGAAGATCTAAAGTACTGCCTGTGTGATCAGCTGATCGGACAATGGATTTCCCCCATGGCCTCAGAAACTCCGAGATGAAGCCACAGAAATGTTAAAAGGGCTAACAGGGAAATTCAGACTGAACCACACACTGCAGCTGTCCCACCCACACCACACAGCCCACACTGCAACCCATCATCAACCCACACTCTGCAGCATTATCCTACACAGCTCAAAAACTGCATTAATGATATTGGTGCACTGAGCATTACACTAAAACAAGTGAAATGGGACACCTCTGATCAGCACTTTGCTGCTGCAGAGAAAACTTACTTTTTTATTTCAACAAGTAAGTAGGTTCAGTGGTGTGTTTTGATTAGGAAAAACCTGGAGCTGGAAGAACACAAAAAAGTGAGTTTTAGTAGCTGTGAATCGAATTCTCCTCCGGTGCCATTTATTTCAAATGTAATTAATCACAGGCCTGAATTCCATCGCAGGATAATCTCAGCACACGGACTGTCAAGAGATCAGGGCCCAGCATCTCACCCACTATCAGGTACAATGTACAGCAGCATTAAACATGTTGCAGTGCAGTTGGCAGACTGTCTTTGAGCGGCTGTTCTTACTGTATGAGGGATATGCTTCTCTTGGTACTGTAATCTGCCAGCACGCTCTCCTGCATCAGTCTGGCACCCACGAGAAAACAAACAAGCGCTGCTCACAGTAGATGCTGACAATCATTCTCTTACAGTGCAAAGAATGGGCCTTTCACAACACAATAAAGATCTTTTTGTTTAACACCGCGTGCTAGCTGGTACATTGTCCTGAAAATCAAGCACTGCTCTGCTTTAGGCATTTGCCTACACACCTTACAATACTAGACCAATCCCTAGAAAACAATTGCAGGGTCCTTCTAACACTCTGCATGTCCTCAGCTCAGACAGCTAGAAGAAGTGCAGTTTGCAGATATAAATGACCTGTGATCATTCTCCACCTGACAGCAGGGAAGGGTGTCGTTCAGCATTCTTCATTAGCCAAGAGTCAAAGCACGTGCCAGCAGGCTGTGACAAAATACCAGCAATGGAGTTTCAGAAGGTCAAAATGTGACGAGCCGTGCCTGAGGCCTATGACATAGCTAGCTCCGATAGTCATGACAACAACCCCATGCTGTGTAAGTTATATAGTGACCATTATCCGATTCGTCCGGATGTCATAGGGTGGGGATGAAACAAGCGATTCCCCGTCGGAAAGAGGTCGGTTTCACTGATACTGTAAATTAGCAGTGACTGTCCTAGGCAAAGCGCGACACGTAGGGCTCGGACTTCATTAAGGAGCATTACTAGTTAACAGGCGGTACGAAATACAACAGTGACGTCATTTAAAGTAAGTCGACACGTTCCGACCCCATCCAGATAAATTCACCTCTCCCATCGCAACGCTGACCTCTGCGACATTACGTGTAACAAAGACATTCAGCTTCGGGCTTTATTCCCTCGGGAAAAACAGAGCCTTTCACAAATAACCGAGAGCCAAACCGGACTCGCCACATCAATGACAACTCGCCAGGGCATTTTTTTGACAAGCCGGCGCATCTCCGGTCGAAGTGACATCACCCCTCGCTGAGCCACTAAACGACACCAGAGAGAATGGTGTTTTTTCTTCTTTTTTTTTTTTAGAGGAAGTCCTGGATAGCCGCTGTATTGAGCCGATATTATTAGCTGTCCACTGGTTACTACATTATGTTTGCCGGGGAGTGTATCCGGGAAGAGTTGAGGGTTGGAATAGGTCCCAGAAACCAAAGCTACACGATGTGCTGAGATAGTGGTGCGGGTTGTAGACAGGATCAGCGGTCCGCTTTCACGCTTTGAAGCACTTCCAGCCTTACCTTAACTTCGCTGTCACCAGCTACCTGTTCTTCAGCCGGCACGGTTTTTTTTTTGACTGAACTGCTGTCACCAGGATCCAAAATATTGGTCGGGGTCCGCCGACAAATTATACCGGGCTCCTGTCTTCTCGCCACAGACGCGTCCAAACACGGTGATTCTAAGAGCTCACATTCTCTCAGGGTTTCGGAGCCAGGTAAGAACGTAGCAGGGGAATAAAATAAAAGCAATCTAAAAATAGAACCCCTTTTCAGCAAAATGTGAAGATTATTTACAAGAGGAACCTGGTCGACCAACCATGCTGTCAAGTCCCTTGAACGTTCATTGGCAGTTGAGCGCCGGCTCGAAGACCTCATTGGATGGAAGACCTGTGCTTTAGTTTAGGCCCACCCACCCGAGGCGGGGATTTCCGAAGCTTGGTTGACGCGCGAGGGGGCGGGGCGCACGTTGGGTCAGAGCGGCGAGCGTGCTGATCGCGACAGTGGGCGGAGCGCGGAAGCTGCTCTTTCTCATAAGTGAGAACAGGATTTTTTACTACCGTGTGCTGCCACGGGTCATGGAAAAGTTCAGTCAATGGTACTAGTTACTAATGCATTAGTCTTTTCTTTGGTAGTCTAGGATGTTGTTACAAAGCCCTAATCAGCATTACTAATACTATTACATTATATGCTGGTGTGGTTTAGTTTTCTGTCAGGCAGGTTGATGTGGCTTGACTGAAAAAGCATGGCACTGACTCCAGTCCACTGACAGCTAAAAACAGACTTAGCCTTAGTTCCTGACAGTTCGTCCAGCACCATATTGCATTTAAGTGTCAGTCAAATTTTGAAAACATTTAAAACCAAGAAGGGAAGGCACTGCTGTAGGGAAAGGGTTACAGGAGTAACAAAAAAAGGACCAAGTCAAAACCGAGAACCTGGGCTTCTTTTAAGAAACAGCCAGACTCGCTCCTCAGATTGATTCACCACTAACCCCCCAAGCAAGCTTGAGGAACAAAGTGGCCTCTTCTCAGTTGTACCTTTGCAACTGAAACATGAATTACTCACGTGCTGTCTGTACAAACGTACTCGTGCGTTGTATAAATGTTGTTACACATGCTAAGATATTAAAGATAGTTAAGAATGCAAGATTCTGCCCTGCGATGGGCCCCGTCTTGTACACTTTGCTGGCTGGGACAGGCTCCAGCTGCCCCGGGCCCCTGACTGGGAATGAGCAGTCAGAACAGGGATGGAGGGTGGAAGAGAATATAAATTCAGGACCCCGCGTTTTACCTTGACTGGCACAGCCGCGCTTCACCCTAAGTTTATTCATCAGAAAAACGGACACACCTGCTCAGAAATATAATTCTGCTACAGAATATAAAGAACAAGCAGCTTGATAAGGAGTAGCGATGCCATAGTCTCTCGTCATCAGACATGAGGATCTGTTCTCAGCTGCCTTGTCTGGTTAAATAAAGGAGTAGTAATTTTGTTTTAAAAATTCTGACGTTTAACATAGCCCAGTGATAGCCCGGATAGTCATTGTGAGCTGGGAAAGGAAATGTTAAGATCTCCCCTTCTACAGAGTGTCTGCGTGGTCTTGGGTGGTGAAGATGTGCACTGCAATTCAGCAGGATGAGGAGGAGTGTGAGGAAGGCTGCAGGAGGATATCCTGAGTGATCTGAGCATCACAACGTCAGCCGGCTCTCCTTGTGGGCGAGTTCTTCTATGTCCTCTGCTGTCAGGTCATTTCCTCTCAGCCTTCACGGAAAGAAGAAAGATGTGCAATGAGGGGTTTATTTGAGCTACCCCTAGCAACACCTATGAGAAGACACACTTGTGCAAAGATCCAAGTACAAATTCCTGGAGTGGAGTTTACCACTGCACAAATGACGACTATTAATTAGGGTCGGCCATGGATATAGTGTCTACTGGACATATTTGTTTGAAGTTGTGTGGTTTATGGTTTCATAAAGGATTTGGCTGGTTAAGACTGTTACACAGTCGTGAACAGTCCTAATGGTACAAATGTACCAGAGAGACGAATTAATTCATCTTTCCTCTCCCTGGCCTGCTCCCCAGTATCAAGACGATGACACAGAGGGCGCTGTCTTTCCGTCCTGGCTCGCTTCGTCACTGGCATCGTGCCCAGCGGTCGGAAAGCCGAGCGCAGGCTGTTTCCTGGCAACAAGCTGCGCCGCTCGGAACCGGGGGTGCGCTTCTCGGCTGATCTCCCCCCCGCTGCCCACGTCTGCTCCGCGGTGCCGGCCAGTGTCTCTCTCGCCGGCCGCCCCCTGCATCCGGCGGGCCGGGGAGGAAATCTTACCAGATCGCCTTGACGCTGGTGTTCTTCTCCAGCGCCGCCATCAGGCACAGCACCCCCTCTCGGGTGATGGAGTTATTGGTTAACCTCAGTGACAAAAGAGGAAAGAGCCGACATTGTGATTCTTACGCAAGAGCCTGAATGGAGCTTCGTTTGGGTTTGTTTTTAATGCTACATTTTCATTACTAGTAACACAGCACTATGCATGGCACAATAAAAGGACCTACATAATTTAAACCTGTGGTAAATTCTAAGTGTTAGTCCTTAAGTTAAAGTTTTCATGCATGTGAAATGCCATTTTGAGTACTGATCTGCTGGTACCCTTGACAAATGTCATAAAATAGTTTATATTGTCTTTATTTAGTTTTATAGGTCCGGACAACGGCTTAGGTATTGAATATCTTAAATACAAAATGTTATTAGCAAATAAGGTGTTGCTGGCAGTGTTTGAAGTTGCTTGGGTGAAGGTTCAGGAAACAATGTTCAGGGGAAAACTCAAGTGAAATTAACATACCACTAGACAGCAGAATGCAGAATTTGCGCAGAAATAAAATGCAACTTCTGTCCAAAGAACCAGAATGAATCGTTCCTGTAGCCAACAGCCTGTCCTCTGGCTGACTGCACCAGCCTCTCTCCTCATGCCTGCACTCGGGGTATCTTACAGTATCTCTCAGGCTGGTGAACAACAGGCTTTGTGCTGCTATCAGGTGGCATCCTCCTCATCTGCTGCTTAGAGCCTAAGAGACCACTCTAAACTGGTCGACTGTGCTACTAATTAACTTTTCCGCTAATTACTCGCGGTCTGAATATCGCCTCTAATACATCCAAGTCCTCTTCTGTAGATGTAAAGCCTGCAGATTTTTCAAATTACAATCTGAGGATTAATTACCAGAATTTCATAATGAGGTGGATGCACGACAGTGAGCAGTGGTGATCTTGAAATACAGAGCTCAGAACACAGTAACTCAATTTTAAATAGATGATGTCTGAAGCCAACTAAGCATGGGTATATCGTCTGGAACATACCATGGTATCCAGAGTTTGTACTACTTGTACTGGAATGGTACTGGTCCTTTTGGGACGAGATATGGTGGTTTTTGAAATGTACAGCTTTTCTTCACCCTGCAGTGATTTGGCCTACGCAGAGACCACTGGTGAACCAGAGCCTAGCTGAGCCAGTCTACAGAGAGAGGCACTCACCATAACTCCTCCAGAGTACTGCTATTCTTGATCACTGCAGTCAGCGCACGGGCTCCAGAACTGCTCACTCCATTGTCCACCAGACTGCAATCACAGCACAGCACGCGACACATCAGGATAGGTGCGGCACACATTTTTAACACCTTTCATTGACATTGCGCTGCAATCATCCTGATGTAACGGGCGGAGCGGTGGCTCTGTGGTTAAGGATCTGCGTCTGTAGCTGGAAGGCTGCCGGCTCGTATCCCGAGGAATCAACTCCGTTGGGCCCCTGAGCAAGACCCTTAACCCCCAACTGCTCCAGGGGCACTGTATAAATGGCTGACCCTGCGCTCTGACCCCAAGCTTCTCTCCCTGTCTGTGTGTCTCATGGAGAGCAAGCTGGGGTATGTGAAAAGCCGAATTCCTAATGCAAGAAATTGTATAGGGCTAATAAAGTGATGTTATGTTATGTTATAACCTAGATCTGTATCACAGTGGTTCTCTATCCATGTCCTGGAGCACATCCATGCTCAATCACCGGTGCCTGGAATTGATCTGCATGCTGCCTGACTTCTGTCTCCAGCCCTTTAATAGGCGATGGAACTGAAGACAAGGGAGAATGACACTGCATCAGTGCACTATAGCCACGCTGTCTCTTCTGTACCAAGCCACAGGCAAACACAGAGTTAAGTTTATACAGCTGCTTGAGAAACTACAAGGGGGAAATTCTGCCATTAAAGAAACAGGAAGGCTGTGACCGGGTTTCTCAAGCACGGCTGCACAGCTGGCTTCCGTTTACATGAGCACCGTTCTCTTGGCTCTTGCACCATTGTGAGACCGGCTCCTCCCATCAGCACCCCTCCTGTCAGACTGGCACCTGCAGGGCGTCACGATGATGCGTGGCCCAGAGCACGTCTGCAAACTCTCACTCTCCCCCCCGTGCAATCATGGGAGATCTACTGGCAGGTGGAAAGGTTGGTCTTAACCCATCAGGAAGTCCAAATGAGGTAGGTGCAAAAAAATAAAGCATTGTAGCCATGTGACTTTGTGCATGCCCAGTTGTCTTTACCTGAGCCACACCAAGCTGGGGCTTTTCTCCAAGGCCTCTGCCAGCGCCTCCGTCCCCTGGTCTCCGATTTTGTTCCCCCACAGTCTAGAAAGGGATGCAGGGACAGGCCTGTTAGACCACCAAGACATCACCCTCCTCTTGCTCCTGGCTGGCTGTGTGGGGATGCTCGTGGCAGTCAATATCACCAGCACGAGCCAAGACAAGCACTCAGCGATGGATTGGGAAACGTACTACAACCTTGATCTTTAATCATAGCCTGCGCAAGCAGCGGTGAATCCGGAAGCTCGCTGACGTGGCACGCCGACGAGCGACTCTCACCCCAGGTACTGCAGAGAGCGACTCTCCCTCAGCCCCTCTGCCAGCTGCTCTGCCCCTTGTGCAGTGATGTGATTGTTTCCCAGCCTGCAACAGAATAACAAGCCATCAGGAGCCAGCAGTGACGGAGCCAACTTCACTGAAATCAGTTCAATGGAAGAAAACGTGCAGAACAGTAAAAAAGCAGGCCGGTTTTCCCATCCGACATCCACCAGAATAGACATCCTACCACACAAGGACAAACAGGAAATGCCAGGTAATTCTTACCTTAAGGAAAGAAAATTTTTCTTCGTTCGGAGAAGTTTTGCAAAATGCTTTGTGCACTCATCTGTCAGGTTGTTATTAAACAGCCTACAGGAAAGGTACAAATGAATAACTCATTGTAAATACCTATTATTTCATTTCTGGGATTAAGCTTTAAACTTTAGCCTCAGAGGACTCATGTCAAGCATGACATTGAAAAGAGGCAGGTTGGAGGTAAATAATTACACCTACTGCGTTTCTGGTAGAGGTAAAAATTCTCAAGTTATCCACCCCCAGAGGTTAAATGGGGTTTGTACTGCAACCATAAATTGGAATTGGAGTCGATAATAGGCCATAGAAAAGACTAAAAGACTACCATTCTTTGAGACATCCTTTATCTAACCAACAACAACAACAACAAAAAAAAAGAAAATGCGCTTTCATGTGAATAGTTCTACACTAGATACATGTTGCCAAGTCACATACACAGAATGAACTCATTTGCACTACAAGGGGATTGTTTAATTAAAACAGTGAAAATGAACTAGTCACAAGTGTTCAATAACTGGAAACAGAATACAATATTTTGAAACAGCGGTATCACAACCTAAGATACAGCAACTACACAAAGATATTGGTCTCACTTGCTTATTACTTTGTGTTTCTTACCAATTCAAGACCAGGACTGTCAGTCTGGAGCGGAGTTGATAAAGCGCATTCTCACTGAAGTTTTAGTTTTGTCAGGTTTTACAGACTGTAACTCTCTGTCCTAACACATTTAAAAATTTAATGTGGTTAAATCCAAACAATTGTCTGTTCACAATATGAACTTGTCTTTCTTATTATCCTGTGTGGGTTGGTGTAATGCAGGACGATGTACTCACGCAATCTTCTGAAAATGCTCACATTCGATGCCCCTCTCAATCAGCTTGGAGATGCCTTCATCGGATACGTTATTGTGCCGGAGGCTGGGAGGAGGAGGAGGAGGTCAGAATGCAAAGGAGACATGTGCTTTATAAACTGTTCAAGATAAACCGGTTCTCTAAATTGCAGTGGATCATGTCTAGCTGCATTTTGATGGCACAGATAAAGAAAAGCAAGGCAAAACTATTTTCAGTGTAGGAATCCCATACACTGACATTCTTTAACATTGCAGACTTGTGTTTGCAACTTGAAATACTGTGGTATAAAATCGTGAGGCTTTCCTAGATCCTGAGGGCACTTGTCATGGTAAGGGAAATGCATGCACTTACTAAATGGAATGGCACTTGTCTAGGCAGGGCAGGAGCTGCTCGATTCCAACATCGCCTACTGAGTTGTAGTCCAGCTGCAGGCCGACGGGAGACCTCAAGTGACGCAGGACGAAGGACAGGGCGGTGCACTCCACGGGACCGATGCCACAGTACGTCAGCTTCAGGTGCTCTACCTCCACCTTTGCCATGGCCTCCTTCGCTATGCTGCTCTCCTGCATCTCGTAGATGCATTTAATGAGCCAGACAAACTCCGGCATGGCATGCATGCTCTTCTTCTCCCCTTCCACGGGGGGAGGGATGGATTTGAAGTGCCTCTGCATCCCCTTGGACAAGCATTTCACCACCTGCTTGCACTTCCTGTCCAGCGAGGTGGGGGCCAGGCCGTACAGCAGGAGCAGACCCCGATGGCGCTGGGAGAGCAGCCCGGCTACGAAGGTGGCGGTCATCTGCAAATTGGGTGTCTCGGCTTCCCGGAGATCCCCCTCTGCTCCGGCGTCCTGACGGGCGCCGGAGTGCAGGCAGGGCCCGAGACACACGCAGGCCAGCGCCGACGGCTGCTTGCGTTGTGGGTGGAAGAGTTGCGGAATCGTGGAGCGGCTGAGGTTGTTGTCCAGCACAATGAAGAGACCGGCAAAGAAGCACTGGACTGTGAGGTGCAGGAACTCGTAGTGTTTGCCGCCCCGGGAAGAAAGGCTTTTAACAAGGACAAGGAAGCCTGCGAAGAGGTCCTCCTCTGTAACCCCGCACTGCTGGAGCTCCAGGTCCGAAAACACATAACTAGAGGACACAAGGCCACCCAAAGCCAACCTGCCCAGGTGCAGAAGTATGTGTGCATGATCGTGCATCCAAGTAGCCCCCAGGGGGCACTGCTGAGGGTGGGAGTGCTGTAGGAAGTGCTGAAGAATCATCAGGTAGACATCAGTGATGGTCTGTGGGCTACCCCCTCCCCGTCCCAGAAGCTCCTCGTGGCATTTGGAGACAATCCAGCAAAAGACCGGGATGTGACACAGCCCCAGGAGTGCCGTGTTGCCCCGCAAGGTGTCCATGACACAGGTAGCAATGCTGGGGTCACTGTGGTGCTTCTTCACAAAAGAGCTGATCCCATCCTGCGAGAAACCCCTCAGGGAGACTTCCTTCCGGATGTACTTTCTCAAAGAGGGTCCCACCACATCCGGCCGGCTTGTGACCAGCTTGCAGACGCCCTTCATCAGGCTGCCCTGGAAAAGGCTGAAGAGCATGGTGGGCACCGAAGTGGGCTGCGTCGGGGAACACTGCCCCTGCTCGTCCGTAAAGCGCATCCTGAGCTCATCCAGGCCATCGAAGGTGAAGAGGACCCTGTGGGGCTGGTCCAGGATGAAGTGGAATATCAGGTCCTGGTCAGCGTCCGGCCAGCAGCAGTGCTGGAAGAGCAGCTCCCGCAAACACAGTTCCTGGTGCATGGCGCTCAGCCGCCGGCAGCTGAAAGGGAACAGCAGGACAAAGTCCTGCAGCGCCGCCTCTCCAGCCCACAGCAGATGCAGGCGCTGCAGCAGAGTACTCTTCCCACTTCCAGCCTCGCCCGATATCAGCACTGTGTCCGCCTCCTTGTTCACGACCCCGACGGGAGACAAGATGTCCTCCAGGCCCAGAGGTCGCTGTGGCTCCCCAGAACCCTGCGCAACCTCCAGCACCCCTTCCGTGTAGATGTCCTCCAGAGACAGGTTCTCCATCCCACCGTACATGCTGAGGAACCGAGACTGGGCTGAGACCATGCTTCTCAGCTTCCTCTGGTATGTCAGAGGAACCGGATCTAGGAAACAAAGCCAGCGCACTGTATGTTTATCACTGCAACACAAAAATAGCACTGCTGAAACAGGTTTTGAGGAAAGGGAGTGATCACGATAAAGAAGTTCAAGTAGGCAGCTGTGTGGGCTGCAAAGGAACAGGTAAAGGTTAATTCCATGCTGAAAGGAAAAGAAAAATGACGCAATGTTTGGGCTGTGGAGCCTTTTTCAGATGCGACACTGGTCGGACACTTGAAGGAGGCTGCACGGACAAAACGATGAGTCTCTTTTCTTTTCCGTTCAGCCTGGAATAAACCTTTACCTGTTCCGTGATCATGTTAATGCTTATCAGGCTTTTAAATGAAATTGCACCAGTTTTGTCCAATATAACTAGTCCAGTGTTCACAGCACTGAATGGGAGAAAAAAAAAGTTTTAACAGGACTGATTTCCCCCCCAATAGATGAACACTTGGTTTGGTTGAGTCCAAGAACAGGTTTTACCAAAATGTTCCCAATATGATGATTCTGGGTGGATGGTGCGCACGATGGCGCAGTGGGGAGCTTTGCTGGAGCCCTGGGTTAGATTCTGGACCTGCGGTGCTGTCTGTGTGGCGTTTGTAGTTAGTTGTATATAGTTTGTAAACCTGGGTACGCTTGGGGTTTTGCCAGCTGCTCCAGTTTCCTCCCACAGTACAAAAAAACAAGTGCAGCTCAATTGGCTTCTGGGAAAATTGGTCCTAGTGTGAGTGTATACGACTCTGTGTGTGCCCTCTGATGGACTGGCATCCTGTCCAGGAAGTATCCTGCATTGTGTCTGCTGCATGCTGGGATAGGCATTGGCTCCCCCACGGCCCTGATTTGAATGAAGTGGCCAGAAACTGAAGCGATGGATTGCTTGATGAATGGAATTATAATGATTCGATATTAAATGTTGCCCACTCTGTTCCCAGACATACCTGGTTTGTGTGTGTCATCCGTCAGAGGCTGCGTGGGTCCTTTTCCTGTCTGCTGGATGTATGACAACAGGACCTCAGCTGCTGCCTCTCCCTTTGATCCGGCAAGATCCAGCAGTCTCCTGGCCTGCGCAACACAGACGCTTGACACCACCGGCATCTCGCAGGCTCCTGGTGTCCGGACCACAGAACCAAAAGCAGGCTCCAGGTGTCCAGACCAGAGAGACCCAACAGCAGGTTCCTGGTGCACGGACCACAGAACCAACAGCCGCCTCCAGCACATTCTTGACACTTGACGTATGTGTATGTACACTGCATTCTCTCACACTTCAACTGAAATGTGATTTGTGCATTAATCTGACTGCATTCAGTTACTGTTAGGGCACATATCTTCCTTTTAATGCTGCGGTATGAAAGCCATGCTCTGTCTCTCCAGGAAAAGGCAGTTTTGTTCATATTTAACAGATAGTATTACAGAACCACACTAAAAGAACACGTCTTTTCAGAAATAAGGCAACAATGACTGCTTAGTGCTGGATTTATTTATGTGAACTATCAATGTTTATATAAAGCATCATATCCCAGCTCAGGAATCCATCATGAAGACTGCGTACAGGACTGATCCCGTCAGACCAGACTTGTGAGCACAGAATTTCATAAGGCAGCAACATTGAGAAGCTAATAGCGTAATTTGAAAATCCTATGTGCACAGGAAGGTGTTGGATCCAGACAGATCTCTCAAATCCTGCGAAAAGAGACATGCAAAACTTGTCTGATGAAGTGCAAATTCCTCGGCTTCCCTTACCTGTTGCGAGGGTGTGTATATGGGCAACAGGACTTCATCGCAGTCATAAGCGCTGAAGCAACCTGCTTCCCTGAGGGTCCTCAGAGCCCCACCAGTGTTGCCATGGAGCTTCCTCACGAGACTGGGCCGCTCCCTCTGCAGGGTCCGAGTGCCAGTGGAGGGGATCTGCTCGGCTCCTCTGACCGGGCAGCTGCAGTTCCCCAGGGACAAGCCAGCTTTCTGATCCTGCGGGAGCACCTGGCCGATAGCTGTCAGCAGGAACTGGCAAGCCATCTCTCCTTTGCTCCAGAGGAGGTCAAGCAGTTCCCGGGCAGTAACGTGCAAGGCCTGCCCCGGAGCCCGCAGGCTCTCATAATCCTCCCCCAGCAGGACGTCCCAGGCCAGCAGGAGGTCCAACACGCTCTCCAGCCCGTCTGCCGCCCCCCCGCCCAGCACCCTCACCAGCTCAGTCCTCTGCGTCTGCACCAAGAGCTGGGCGCGCATGCCTCATCCTTCAGCACGGCCCTCCAAGACTCCCGCCAGACAGCAGCCCCACTCCAGCTTGCTGGAAGACAGAAGACTTCCACAGCACAGTTACTGACCTCGACTTGAGAAGGCAGTCGGACAGAAGCCCAGCAGGCGAAACTGACCTGATCTGGCTGCGCCAGTGGGCGGCTTGAAGTCGATTACTATTGCTGACCTCCTTGAGCTCTCTCAACAGTTCTGACACTACTGGAGCTCCACACCCACAGCAAAGTGGCGCTTGCAAAACAGCACAGGAAGCATCGCCTTCCTGGCATACAGTACTTACAGTGATGAAGAACTTCCCTTCGTGATGCAAACAGCTCCCTCAAAACGAAAGAGAAAATGCACCAAGCCTTGCCTTTACTACCCGGAGAAAATGCCCGACAGGCCGGGTTCTCCCCGTGTGCTCGGCAGACCTGTGACCCGTGAAAGCGCGCTCTCAACGCGGCAGACAGCGCGACTCACAGTACGTGCGACCTCCTGGCAAAGTCGAGAAATTGACCTACGGCAAAGAAGTGAAATGGGGAAGAGGTGTGCCAAAGGCGATGGGGGGTGTTCTTAAATTCAGTATGAAAATAATGTCTCCTTTTTTACTAAAGACAGCTGCAATCTAGCAATTTCAGATTTCCAAAACACGCCCCTGGACACAAGCCCAATGCTAATTTGGTGCAACCTCTGAATAGGTTGCTGAGCAGGTCACTGTAGAAGTGGCACAAAATCACCTGTAGGTTTTAATTGTGAAGTCTGACGGTCCTGTAGAACGCTTTCTGTTATTTTCGTACGTGCCAGTCAAATTGTTACCGGAGAATCCTTTTTCAGGTTAAATGGCGTCCCAAGACTTTTCGGCTCCTAACTACTGATTTCGTTAAATGTTTTTTTTCATGATAACTGGATTTTATTTTTCATCCGCCTTCCTTCATATCACTTTTGCCGGGGTCTGGCTGTTTTCCCCAGCTTCAGCTGAATGCGAACTACACAATCATTTTGGCCCGGAATAAAACATGCGCTGGTTAATCCTGGAGGTTCTACTTAAGATGTAAGGAATTGCATGTAAGAGAATAAAACCGCACTTTTAATTGTATTCACTAAAGATGTCAAAATGCGGGATTGACGTTTATCCCTCATAGAGTCTATTACACGAGTCTATCAACTCCTAAGAAGCGGTCTTCATTAAATTTTCTCAGCGTTGGAGTTCTGTTCACTGATATTTGTTATTGTGATTATATTACTATATTATTGTTGTAACACGTACAACAGTACAAATAAACACGCACGAAGTGTCAATGTTGACCGTAAAGGAGAAGCGTCTCCAGCAAGCGGCCTCGTGGATCTAGGGTGTTAGACTGATGACTGTGTATACTGTATATATATATATGTACACACACGCGTGTTTTACAGAATCCCTAAAAGATACTCCCTGAGAGGACAAACAGACGGAGAAGCCTTACTGGGGAACCAGGTCCGTGAGGGGCGGCACGCAGGACGGCATACAATCTGGAGACGCTCGTTAACTCGCTGCACCGGTGCACTGAAGGAGTCGGATAGTTTCAGCTTCACCGTCCGTTTCTTTTCGAGAATCAAATCTGGAGCCTATTTTGCGTATAAATAAGGTTTAAATCCAAACGTTTCTTTGACCAACATCGCAGACGTGGACAACCGAAACTAACATAAAAGGCAAATGCTGACAAGATTAAAAAATCCGAGACGAGACAATTTCTTACGTGTCAGCTGCATTCTTGTCCTACAGTAAAAGCTTCCAGTCCCGGTGACCCACACACACACCTGTTGGTTTTGTCCCAGCCGAGTCCTCAGTTATACAGTCAAACCCTCCATTGACTTAGTAGTAAAAAGATTAATTTGAACTGCCTGTTCCCCAGCTCTTAAGCATGTTGGAACTTGAACCGTGTAATTTCGTAAATGAAATAAAATGCAAATATTCAATTGAGGCAACTTCTGAGATCAAGTAAGACTTCGGTTCTCTGATGAAGGTGGGCTGGGATCCGCTGGTCTACAGTGATCAAACGACACCTTATTCCGTCCCGCCCCCACATACAGAAACAGGTGCCCGATCGCGTTTGGATTTCTTTTGTATCTAAACTTTATTATTACCACTTGAAGAGCAACACTGCTTTACTGTGTATTCCAGTGGTCCCAAGCATAATTGTCCTTAGAATATATTAAAACATGGTAATAGGGGAAGTGACTGTGATTTTGGAACACAGAAATCCAGGTGTGAACACTTGGAACATTTGCAATTAAAAACATCAGGAGAGCTGCTACTGGCTCATATTGACACATTTAAAGACATTTTTTCAATTCAATAAGTGGGGTTGGGGGGGCACTTACCATAGGAATCTCCAACCCTGGTCATTCTGAGCCTCAAACCAGATATTATTAAAGATCACCCCTCAATCACCTGTTATGTAAGGATTAGAGACACTTGGTTAAGTAATTGATCAATTAAGCAAGTAATGGGTCAGTGAGAGGACCACTTGTCTCGCTGAATGTCTTAAATACACCAGTTCCTTCAGAAACTGATGATGTAAAGGCTGCCTCTAAAGTCTGGACTGGGGCTTTTCAGGATCAGGGTTGGAGATGTCTGACACAGATCCTGGAGATCCTTACATTTACTTAGTTCAGGTCTCCCGTCTCCTGCATCTAAAGATTTAGAACACTTTGAAGTTATTGATCAAATTGAACAAATAGTTTGTTTAATGACCTTTTCCTTCACAAGATGAGGGGTATTCACATTTTTGTTCTAAAGTATCTTTTACGATACTTAAATTACCTTACATGGCCCACTGGACTGGAAAGTCAGCAGCACCAGAGCTGGCCTCTGGCTTTTTTAGCCTGCTTGTTTTAAGGGGTTGGTCCTGCTCTTGGTATGAGCCACTTTCCTTGGTGGGTCCGAGTGAAGGGAAGCGATTGCAAGATCTGACTCAGAAGCCAGCTGATTCATCTCTGCCCTGCACACACAAGCACCACTCCTTCCCTGCACACACAGACCTCCACCCCCTCTCCACAGTGTGAGCGCAGACCAATCACAGTACACATCGCAGACCAGCACTTCCTTCCTCAAAGCCCGAGACCTGTTTCTCTTTTTCTCCCCCTAGGCAGTGCCATTTGACAGAGTCTAGCGTGACCTTGCAGGGCCAGAACGCCCAGGCTAACAGGATGCTCACCTCCGTCAATATGGCATATTCATCCTTGGTAAGAGAGCGCAACACGTGAGCATGGTGTGGAACTGAAAACATTAACAGGAATACACTGGCACGGCAGTGCGGGTAAGCAGCCCAGTTTTATGTTATATTTCAGCTCCTGATGCAAACAGAACAGGGAGGTTCAGTGCTCACCAGCCAAGTGTATTGTAGGAGGTCAGAGTTCAGAGGTCAGAGGCCAGGGGTAAAACCCAGTTCGTCACAATTTATGCTGGTTTCAGACCCGCGCTTGTCCACAGAGGTGCTATACTACAAAGCCATGTAGAGCATCACTTCCTCATTTTACAGACTCGCCAAACTGTCAGCTGGGATACAAACAGAGAGAGAACCTTTGAGAGAGGAAGCCCAGTGTTTTGGCTAGACTGTGGATCAAGTGAAAGAAAAAGTAAAATAATGTTATTATCCCATAAAGGAGGAATTTTCAGTTAAGTACACCAACAGCATTGTTAATAGCAACGACTTCGAAAGGACGGGTACCCCCTAGAATACATTTGAGTTTATCTAGTTTCTCTGGGGAAACTGATTAATTATTCTTCAAACACAAAGCTTTCATTGTGGTTGTGTAGTTTGGATTCGTATGGGTTTTCATTTCCATTTGACCTTGACTGCAGTGGAGAGCTCAGCTCTGCCTGCAGAACTGCAGCTGTAGCTGGTTGATCTCTAGCCCAGTTGCACTCACTTATCCACAGGCTACAGCCTGGGCTCTTGCTGCGCTTCCCAGAGATATCCGCGCAACACGAATTTCTAAATTCTCTACATCACTCCTTTAAGAAAATGAAAGCACAGATTGATTTTAAAAGACCTCCGGATCTTTCCCCAAGTGCAGTTTGCATTTCTAAGTTGTTGTTTCCAATGGAGACCTCTAAAGACAAAGCAGTGCCTCAGAGAAATATTTCTAAAATTTTGTGCTCTCTCCCCTGTCCCATTCATGACACTGTTCTTCTTCTTTTATTCAGAAATCACTTACAGGATAATCACAGACTAATGGTTAGGAAACAACCCAATTAATCATATCGGAAACGTGCAGATTAATTTAATTGTCGACTGTGCTTCAAAGCTAGGCTTTTATGCATGTCCATATCAAGATTATTTGTAGTATATGAAATGCCCGTATTCTCCATCATAACATTCCAGTTAGAGAACGAGCAAAATTCAGATAAAATATGAAAGCATCACAACTCCTAGATGGCTATAAAATCAGAATGGTAACAAATTAAAAACCCTTCAGCTCATCACACCCGTTTTGGCTGCAAGATCTCATCCATCTGTTTCTCAAGGGTTCACAGGGAATCGGCTTCAATCCAGCATCTTGGTGGCTTGTTCCAGGCACCCATCCCCTGTTTGTAAAAGAGTGCTTTCAATTCTCAGTCCTCAGTGTGCTTCCTCATATCTTCCAGTTGTGCCCGCTGCTCTTTGCAATGAAAGTAAGACACTAGGACTCTGTATACAATATCTATTGACTATACTGTATGTGTCTCATGTCCTTTGCATAGAAAGTAAGACACTAGGACTCTGTTTACAATATCTATTGATTATATGTGTCTCATGTCCTTTGCAATGGAAGTAAGACACTAGGACTCTGTATACAATATCCATTGACTATACTGTATGTGTCTCATGTCCTTTGCAATGGAAGTAAGACACTAGGACTCTGTGTACTCTGTGTCCCATCACAGGGAGACCCAGACTGTTCTGCCAATGGGGGATACCTGTGATGATGGGCAGATGGGTCCCTGCCTGGACGAGGATTATGGATTGACGCAGCCGGCAGCGGAGTCTGACACCCGGACAGGGCACCGTGTCCATCATGCCCCGGCTTCACCACCAAGTCCCCAGCTGGACCCTGCAGCTCTCGGTTCGTGAAACACTTCGCCTCTTTAGAACGCAGTGCTTGAAGCCCAGGCGTGCTGCTGCAGAGCAGAGAAACCGCCGGAATACAGTGAAACACAAACTCGTTTCTAAGAGTCTTTTATTTTTGTCACTGTCTTCCGTGCTTGTGGCCGTGTGTCCGCATGTGCGCGCTGCAGGCGGGGATCTGAGCCCCAGCTCCAGCTCCTCCATGACCACGAAGGAGCTGCAGGAGTACTGGCAGGGGGTGAAGTCCCGGGAGAAGCCGGTTAAGCTGCTGTTCGAGATCCCCTCCGCCCGCATCGTGGAGCAGCCCCTGTGCAGATACGTGGTGAGCTCACTGAGGCGATATCCCAGGTGCAGGAAGGAGAAAAGAGGCCAGATTGGACGGTTTGCTCGCTGCTCGACCGCAGTGGAAATGGCTTTGAGGTTTGAAGTCTGCGTGGCTCATAAGAACATAAGTGAATTTGTGAAACAGAATGGGTCATTCGGAAAAACATAATAAAGAGTTACAAACGAGAGGAGGCCATTTGGCCCATCAAGCCTGTTAGCTCGTTAGTGAGTTAATGAGTAGCTGATAGATCCAAAGATCTCATCTGGCCAATTCCTGAAGAAAGTCAGGGTACCAGCTTCAACAACATGGCTGGGTAGCTGTCATGAATGCAGATCTTCTGTTACTTGATCTTCTTAATTCACACTGCTCTGTGGCGTAGCTACGTTTGTACCCTTCTGTATTCATTCTGGAAAGGGTTGATAGAATGACGATCCGGATCCCTTGTCCTTTTACCTGGCTCACTGGTGATCCTCACGCAATCCTCCCTCGGGACGGTAACGTCTCTTATATCCGAGTAGAGAGTGTGTGTCCTGGGGACAAATGCCATCTGGGTCTTGACCAGTGTGCCGGGCGGGGGTTAAGACTGTCTGTCCATGTGCGCCGCAGATGTACCAGATCGTGGTGATAAAGTCGGGCAGCTACGACGCCAAGCAGGTGACCATCGAGCGGCGCTACTCGGACTTCGAGCGCCTCCAGCAGACGCTGCTGCGCGACTTCAGCGAGGAGCTGGAGGAGGTGTCCTTCCCGAGGAAGAGGCTGACGAGCAACTTTGCCCAGGAAAGCATCGACGAGCGCCGGGTGGCGTTCAGGGACTACCTGGCGCGTCTGTACGCGCTGCGCTGCGTCCGCCACTCCCCCGCCTTCCTGGCCTTCTTCACCGAGCCGGAGCTGCGGCAGGCCCACGTCTGCCTGCGCGGCGGCAAGTACGCCCGCGCGCTGGAGCTGCTCCTGCCCGCCCTCAACCTGCAGGAGAAGCTGGCGCAGCACTGCCCCGCCCTGCTGGTGCCCGCGCTCTGCGCCGCGCTGGTCTGCCACCGGGACCTCGAGGACTCCGCCAGCGCCTTCGCCATGGGCGAGAGGGCCCTGGCGCTGGTCCGCCGCCTCCGCAGGCACAAGTACAGGTGCCCCCTGCTCGCCATGTTGATCGACCTGGGCTACGAGCTGGGCCGGCCCATCGCCCAGCTGCAGGAGGAGCTGACCCAGGCCAGGGACGCGCAGAGGGGTCCAGTGTCCCAGCTCTCCCTGAAAGAGCTGGTGGTGCAGGAGTTTGCCTGAACTCGTCTCCCCAACCCCCCCAGGACTGAAGGAAGCACTGCTTAGGTTTCGCCATTACCAGTCAGCAAACTGTGGGTTTGCCAGTGGACGAAAGCAGAGGGGCCTGGCGGTGGCTCTGTGGCTCAGGATCTGCGCCTGGGACTGGAAGGTTGCCAGTTTGTATCCCGCGGCCGGTAGAGGAATCCAACTCCGTTGGGCCCCTGAGCAAGGCCCTTAACCCCAACTGCTCCAGGGGTGCCGTATAAATGGCTGACCCTGCACTCTGACCCCAAGCTTCTCTCCCTGTCTGTGTGTCTCATGGAGAGCAAGCTGGGGTCTGTGAAAAGACAAATCCCTAATACAAGAAATTGTATATGGCCAATAAAGTGATCTTATCTTATCTTCTGAGCCACACAATGCCCTCTTCACCCACGATCAGACTGTATTCTCTAGTCCCCTGCACTTCTGGGGCTCCTTCCATCACATGACTACAGGACCCCAGTAAGAACATGCCATCAAAGAAGCCATGTTTGTTACCTGTCCCATCTGAGCACCACTATTTAAGAAAGTAAGGATGCATGGCTTACAATGACCACTAGAGGACGATGTTGTATTTTCAGACAGGGAATATGCTCTTCTTTGGGGTATTGGAGGAAATCTTTACGTTCTGACACATGAGATGTCCTTCCAGTATTTATGCAAATTCTTCTGATAATCCAATCAATCAAAATCAATAAAAAAACTGCGTAAAAATATCTATGTAAAATATTTTGCAAATCTTGCATTACAGTTTTTTTTAATCACACCACTGCCATTGCATGACAATCAGAAATTAGTATTTGACTGTTCCTGCAGTTTGATTGACAGCAGCTTAAGGATACTAATAAATACATTTCCAAGGATATGTCCCCTTGACCTGGACTGCCTCCGTTCCAGTTCTGATTTCAATCAGCTCCCACAGGACTTTGAACTGACAAAAAGAAGAAACAAAATATGGAAGTATCTGACAACAACCCAAAGGGCAGAGAAAAGCAAAAATAATTGTTTGGCCTTAAGGAGTGGATATTCTATATGGTGCGTTTCTGGTGGAGTCTTGAAAGCATCGGCTCTTCAAAAGCTCATCACTGGAAATGCAGGTCACCTTGATTGACACTTATTCTCTCCCTCTCTTTGATGTAACAGACAAAAAAAATAAAATGTTAACTTTTTTAACTGCCTGGATTTTTGTGGTCTTGCGTGTGTTTTGTGATTAGTCTGGTTCTGTTTTTAAACACCCTCACAAACCAGTGCCACTGGCTTGTAAGAACTGAAGGGACTTCTGACAGCATGACTCATGACATTTTGGGAAATGAAAACAACTCAAAACATTTTGTAAGTACTGGATTTTCCCTGTAGTTAACATCCATTGATAATCACAAAACCTCGACATTCTTAAGGGTCCCCAAAACAGCGAGCTTTTAAACAGACTTACTGTAAGTCTCAGACTCGATGTGTTCCTCCTGCTTCAGCTATGAGTCAGATTTGGTAAAAACATTTTATTGCTCTCAACTAGTGAAAAATTAAGGTCTGTGCTCATCTAGAGATTCTTTAGGCCAGAGGTTATCCTAGTTTCTGTGGTATTAGGTAAACTGAAAGTTTGTGACTGTCCCTGGAAAACTCATACGTATTTTTCCAAGTAGATAGTCTGAAGTAATAATAATAATAATAATAATAATAATAATAATAATAATAATAATAATAATAATAATAATAATAATAAACTTTATTTTATAAAGCGCCTTTAAAGGTGGCTTCTCAAAGCACTCTACAGGATGACAACAACAATAAAAAAGAAGAATACACAAGATAAAACACAATTACAATATATAGAGGAGACCGTGGATGGTGGTACCTCAATACCAGTCTGAACTTTTATCGCCCTACTCCCCACCTCGCAACCTCCGCTCTTCAAATTCTGCCCTCCTTACTGTCCCCCAAGCCCCTCTACATTGTATGGGTGACAGGACCTTCTCCTGTTATGCCCCCAAGCTCTGGAACTCTTTGCCCAAGGATATTAGAGAGTCACCTTCTCTAAACTCCTTCAAATCCAGACTCAAAACCCTCTTCTTCAGAAAAGCCTTTACTTAGCTGGTTCCATTCTTCACCCCTCTGCTCTTCTTAATACCACCATCCACGGTCTCCTCTATTGTTATTGTTGTATTGTTGTAATTATAATTGTGTCCTATCTTGTGAAATCTTCTTATTTATTGTTGTATTCTTCTTATTTAATCTTATTGTCATCCTGTAAAGCGCTTTGAGAAGCCACCTTTAAAGGCACTATATAAAATAAAGTTTATTATTATTATTATTATTATTATTATTATTACTAAGAAAAACAGAGGGGTGAAGAATGGAACCAGTTAAGTAAAGGCTTTTCTGAAGAAGAGGGTTTTGAGTCTGGATTTGAAGGAGTTTAGAGAAGGTGACTCTCTGATATCCTTGGGCAGAGAGTTCCAGAGCTTGGGGGCATAACAGGAGAAGGCCCTGTCACCCATACAATGTAGACGGGCTTGGGGGACAGTAAGGAGAGCAGAATTTGAAGAGCGGAGGTTGCGAGGTGGGGAGTAGGGCGATAAAAGTTCAGACAGGTACTGAGGTGCCAAGCCATAGGTGAGCAAAGTCTACACGGAATTTGACCGGAAACCAGTGCAAGGACTCCAGGATAGGAGCATTGTGAACACTTGCACTAGACCTGGTCAGGATTCTGTCTGCTGAATTTTGGACATACTGCAGTATGCAGCTGAGTAGAGCATTACAATTCGGGAGAACACAAATGTGTTGATCAGCTTTTCAGCCACAGTTAGTGATAGCATAGAGCGTAGTCTAGCGATATTTCTGAGGTGAAAAAAAGATGTTCTGACAGTATGCTGCACATGAGGGTCAAATGTTAAGCCAGAATTGAATATAACCCCAAGGTTTTTCAATCTTGATTGAAGCTCAAGTACAGAACCAACAGGAATAAATAACACCAAAGACACATCCAGCAGGGATGCATACGCAGCAGGGATTTGTAGCCACAATCTTTCAGTCCTGACCCCTATGCTGCCCCTGATTTCAATCAGGGCAAATGAAAAACTGCACAACCCAAAGACCCAAGCCCACCCCACTCCCTCCAGTATTAGTACTCAGTACAGCTGATGGGACTGTCACACTGTAGGACATGGTAATTCTTAAAGGACAAAAACACAACACCCACATGGATCAGCAAACAAAGACATCTCATCAGTTCCACTGACTCGAGATGCATTATTCAAGACTATCGCGGAAGATTTAATGACGCAATATGCAAAAATCATGAATTAACATAAGCGTTTTTTTTTCCTGGCACTAAAGTGCTTGTCCCCCACAGTGCTTCAGCCCGTACCATTGATCGTGAAACCGCTCTCTGATAGCATCTCCACACATGACAGGCTCCAGTGCCTGGGGCTTAGGGCTGTTTGAAGTTTGGCATCTTCAAAATCCTTTTTGTTCAGCTAAATGTGTTTTATAAAGATATGCAAAAAAAAAGCTTGGACACGGAACCTCTGCTTTTATTTTTATCCCAACATTTCTCTGGGAGCTACTGCACTAATAAACCTGAGCTGTTCCACTAATACTACTCAGAATACTTGCACTGGTTTTCCATCCCAAAATTACAGTTAAGAAACTTGTGCGAAGAAACTCCTTTCTGTTATTCCGTGACAATGCTGCAAAATCCTTATTTCTGTTTAGACTAAGTACAGTATTTCCCTGTGGGTATATGGGGAAAAAAACATCTCCATCATGCACAATAACTTGCACTGAATGTTTCTCTGCATGCAAGATTTTTCAAACTGTACTTGGAAGTTTTTTTTTAAATGACAAAAGAGGTGAGGAATTTCTTACAACATGTTTCTTTCTGTTCCAGAAGTGGTCCTGTGGGCCGACCGGAGGATGGAGGAATGCAGCCAAACGCAGGAGTTTCAGCCGTGTAAATCAGAGGTTACCGCCTTGTGAAGCTCAGATAAAGACATTCCTTACACATCACCGCGCGCCGCACGATGGGCCCGTTCGGTAGACTCGCCAGCGCTGAGAGACTGCTGCTCTCTTTCCCCATTGCGCTTTGATGAGCTCTCTGTCCAATGCACCTGCAGTGAGTCCAGAACATAGAGCCATTCATTCCTGTAGAAAGAAAAAGAAGTTAGAGAACAAATTCCATAATTAGCCTGTGCTGTGAGGCTGGGTTCTGGGTTTCTGACCACCAGGGCAGTGCTGAACAAACAAGCCCGTGAAGAATAATGAAGACTGTAAGCTTTGCCCCAGATCACATGTTCTCACCAACAGATTCTAAAATAGGGTTGTGTGCTGTCCTGTATGGTCTCATTGACCTGTCTATCTTGGATGGGACTGTCTTACTCACTTCCTGTACCTTGTATCTGCAGCCCAGCAGGTCCTGAAGTTCCCTGCTTCAGTCTTGGAAGAGCAACCGATAAGGCAAGCAGGGGCCACGGGTTCACTTTCTTCTGCAGGCACCTTGTGGCTCCAGGCCTGTAGGAAACAGCGCCCCCTGCTGGCTGGCTGGACCGGTTCGCCTCCAGCTTGAGCCAAGTGGCCTTGGGGGGAAAAATTTTCAGATTCAGAATTCAGATCTGGTTTTTGCATTGTTCCTAGAGTGCGTAGCAGGGGAAAGGACAACACACACAAAAAAAAGAGATGACAGATGCTATCACAGGGGAACTGAAAAGAGTGTTTAAAAACAGTTAATTGTTTTCCGGAAGCTGGAATGCGGCCAGCGGCGGCACTGTGAGAGACAGAGGCGTCGAGTGGACTGGCGGTGCTGCGCCCTTCCTGTGAAGATTCCCGGTGGTCCTCCTGTGGAGCTGCCAGCAGACCGGTTCCCCCTGCCCACAGCCTGGGCTGGCCTGGCAGAGCTCCTGCCTCGGTTTCGGATCTGTTCGTCGTGCCAGCCAGCATCTGCAGCACTCAGCACATGGCAGGCTTCCACAGCACTCCTCCACACCTTCTGCGCCTTCTCGCTGATCAAAGCAGGCACTCGCTCTCGCCTGTTCCTCTGAGAAGCGATAAAAGATGTCAGCAAGTCTGACGAGAGCCCTCCCTGAGCACCCTGCAGCCATCCCATTGTGTGTGAGTGAGAGAAGGAGAGAGTGCGGGGGTGCGCGGGGGACTCAGGGAGTGTGTCGGTAACTGATCCCTTCTTGGATCGGGTGGGGAGCACAGAAACCACATGTAAGGAACGCACCTAAGACAGGCCTCACTCGTGTTTAAAGAATGGGTGAAGTATGGGTGTTTTCTTTCCCTGCTGCCCAAATCTGAAAGAATTCAAGAAATGAGTGCTCAGTCGTTAGGAGCTCTGCTCTTCCAATTCTGATCTCTTTCACTGCTGAATTTGATTATAGCTCTCTTTAACCCTCATCTCACCGGTGGTGAGTTTCAGGCAATCCTGATTCCTCTGAGGTTAGATAGTGCAGTGGGTAAGCCTTCGGACTCGTGATGATCAGATAGTGGGTTTCAAGTTCCTGCTTGCAGACACTGCTGTTCTGCTTTTCAGTGAGGTACTTCATGAGGGAACCAGCACTGCAGCAGGATGATCTCTGCAATGGACTGGTGTCTCATCCCCGGGAGGGAATCTTGAGCTCTCTAGTCAGCTTAATACCACTGCTGATCAGGTATGGACTATACAATACCTGTTTCTGCCAGTCTTTTAAGATCTCTCTTTCCGAGCAAGATCATTTTATTTCTGTCTTCCAAAGAGCTATAAGCTACAGTAGTTATCCTGCATGGTCAATCAAATCTGAGGCTCAAGTTGATAGAACTCGCTTTTAAGGATCCATAAATCTGCTTCTCTAGCAACCTGATGAGAAGAAGATCTGGTTATTATAACAACCCACTCAGCTAAAGAAGTTCAGATGACAGAAGGCTAACTTCGTTGTCACGATACTGGATTTCAAAGTACTAAACAGCTGTTTTAAGCACTAGTGCATGTAGGTCACACTGCTGTTTCACAGGGGGGTTTAGTATGAGATACGCTGAAGATGACTAACAGAGTCGCTGAATGCTGAGATTTGGGACAGAAAATCACAGCAGCACAGGCCAGAGCCTGAGTTATGCTCATAAGTGGTTTCGGTCTCCCAGGCCTGACAGCGACAGTGTCACATCTTCCAAGTTAATAACCCCCAACTGGAAAACAAAAGTGGAGAGATTTCACGTAGAGATGAGGTGCATTTTTTCCATCTAACACACAGCTGGCCTTGCCATTGCTTAACGTGGAGGAAATGTTCATCAAAATGTGGTTTATTTGACATTCAATTCATGCTCCAAATGGGCCGCACTAAAGCTGCAGGCAAGACAATGAATAAAACCTGCTCTGAGCCTGCAGAGAGATTCACAATTCTGCATTTGTCTACTAAAAAATACTAACCAGATCTAATAACATAAAGTCCAGGTTGGGTGCAGTATGCATTTGTAATGGAGACTGTAGCTGTCAGGGCTTTAATTACAGGCCCAGGGCAGGAAAGTGAAACATTATACCACCCAGAATCTGGCCAGGCTCAGACCAGCACTGGGACTGCTCCCACTGGCTTAATAGGGTTTCAGATGTGCTACTCTCCATCAATAACTACATACTAATACGAGTCACTTACTAACTGCATTTCTGCTTACTGATCGCATGCCTGGTAAATAAGTGATTGTTCAGAACATTAGACTAAACTAATGTTCTTCCATTCATGGGAAGATGTACTGTACATAGACCTGGACTGGAAACACAGTATTTAGTATTGAGGGCAGTGCGGTGGCTCTGTGGCTCAGGATCTGCACCTGTGGCTGGAAGGTGGCCAGTTTGTATCCTGTGGACGGCAGAGGAATCCTACTCTGTTGGGCCCCTGAGCAAGGCCCTTAACCCCAACTGCTCCAGGGGCGCTGTATAAATGTCCGACTCTCCGCTCTGATCCCAAGCTTCTCTCCCTGTCTGTGTGTCTCATGGAGAGCAAGTAGGGGTATGCAAAAAGACAAATTCCTAATACAAAAGAAATTGTATGTGACCAATAAAGTGATCTTATCTTATTTAAAATAAGTGCTGGACCCTGGACTTTGTGAACCCATGGAAAGCCTGGCGTGCGCAGTGGTCTACCTCCAACACTTCTCCATCTGCAAGGCCCATTTCAGCATCTGGCAGCGCTGGAGAGGAAGAAGAGGGATAACTCCCCGGATCTAACAAGAGCCGAAGCAGGAGAAGAAGAGCTGCCACCCTGCTCTGCTCCCGAAGAAGCACAATGTGAAGCAGCCTAAAGGAAGGCAGGCTCTGGGCACAAAGTGAAATCTGTGTAGGACTCCAACACACCCACATCTCAAAGCACTGCAGCACCCTTCTCTTAAGCCTGATATCTTTCACTGGCTTACAGCATCAGGACAACCCACTGCTGTCCTCATTAGTAACATGGGACTGGTGACAATGAATATTACCAAGAGGGGGCTTAAATCAGCCACGACCATATGCCATTTAACTGGAGATAAATGTCAAAAGGATCATTCTGACTTTAGTAAAGGATGTGGTTAAATGCGCAGCAGACCAGAGGGTGGAATCTGTTCAAGGATGACTACGCCTGCCCCCATCCCTGTCCCTCTTTCAAAAACATCAGCTGAAAAAAATATTAAAAGAGCTCAAAAAAACAAACTGCACGCGGGCCATCCTTGAATTTCTGCGTGGGAGGGTGCAAACGTGAGTTAAATGAGAAAAATGATAAAGAGTGGTTGGGGTTCCAGGAAAATAAAAAAGCCCATCATCTATTTTGACAGCTTTTGATCTGCGCTAGCCAGCTCTTTGCAGATGTTCTTTTGAGGGCTGCATCCACCATGGTCTAGCTCTGGGAAACTGCTGTTCAGAGCTATCAATATCCCCGGCGCCTTTGTAAACGCTGTTGGTGGAAAATACTTGCAACCTTGAAGGAACACAGAGGAAATGAAAATCACATTGATCTAGGCATTGGTGTATGAATTGTGTTGACCCTAAAAGAGAAAAACTGAAATAGCTTTACACGGCTGCCCTGTCCTCCTGCTATCGTACTAGAAATTAATGTTCCTTGTGTGTTTTATTTTTCAAGGCCTTATTTGTGTAGAGGCTTGCATGTCTCCTCCTTGCTCTCAGAACACAGCTCAGAAATCGTCATTTGAGTGCTTCAAAACGTCTGGAGCCTAATATAGAAGGAGTCACAAGAGGCCATTGGTGTTACAGTTAATCACAGCACTTGCCAGGCACATTCAAACAGCCAAACCACAGTATTCTAGAAGCTGTAAAACTGTACCTTGGGATACAAAGAGAATGATATTCGAAGATGTGAAAAAATCAGATTTTCCTCCTTTGGAAAACATGTCAACTAAGTTTGCTTTGATATGAAGCAACCCAGTTACTGGATGGGCCTTCAGAAAGCACAGGAATGAAGGCCAAAGCTCAAAGAGTCAGAAACCAACTGAACAGGGCAGAGAGAGAGAGAGAGTGTGTGTGTGTCCACAGGGGGTTTTAATTGACTAAAAAGATTAAAGCTCACATCTAAGGCTTTTTCAAGAGTAGGAAAGTTTATCTTTTTTTCCCCAAAGTAAAAAAAGTCTCATCTCTGGCACTTTTCAGAGTTTGGGAGTGGCATTCAAGGTTAGCAAAAACTTATCATGCTGGGTCTTTGCTGTTAGATATGCGTTGCCTACTTGTTGGACATTCATTATCAAACTCTGTTTTCTCCTTTCATCTCCGGTCCTCTGCAGTACTCAACATAAACTACACAGGCACCTTGCAGCTTGACATTTCTCCATTCATGCTGTACCTTAAACAGCATGCTGCGACATCAAAGAGGAAGAGCTGCCTTTGATGTTATAAAGAGAAAGAGCCCAGTGATTTACTAAAACCAATGGAACTTCTGGGCTGATCTCTTTCCCCCCTCCACTCCCTTTGGAAAAGATTTTTTTCCCCTCTGTCTCCCACTTCATTTCTTTTTACCTTTCAGAGCAGGTTGGTTTTTTTGGCACAAAAAAGGATCTTAATCTATGAACAAGAACTACAAGGATTTTTTGTTCCCCTTCCAGGGTGGACGAACCCCAACTGTTTAACATCGGCAGCAGGGAGAGGGGGGGGCGTCAGCATGGGGAGAAGGAAGAATTGGTCTGCTGCCTCGTTTTTCCAGCCCACAGGGTACAGCACCACTTTCAGACAAGACCTGCGCGGGTGATATAGGCCTGTCAGTGCATACGTTCACTTGGGGATTATTAACACACTGATCGTGAATAAACACATCCCTTTGCACACATCAGCGGTTTGTGAGCAGCAGTGAAGAAAGTGCCAATCAAATAAGCACCTGAGCAGTTCTTTTCTCCTGACTTCCCTCTTCACTTGTTTTTATCCATTTGTTGTTAAAAACAAGCTGAACCAGCTCTTTTGCAGAAGTTAGCAATGTAGAAGACTCTGCTGGAACAGAACAAGCAATATTCTTATCAGAGGGATGATAGCACTACATTAAGGGGCTACTGGTAATTGTTGTATTGATGCTTTATACATTTTTAATATTTAATGAAGCTCTAAAGGATTAATAAAGAATTGCTGGTACTGTAGCTTATAAAATGCAGTAACGAGGGTCTTTATTCAGATATTGCACTTGTGGGATTGAGAAGTCAGGAAAATCATCACCACATTTTAATAACATTATGAATAAGCTGTAATGCTAACATAAACATGCTATTGTCCACGCTTCAACGACAATATTGATGCTGGGTACCATGCAAAGCCCAGTTTCACCACCTCTGTACAGTGGTTTTGTTTTCATTTGTGTTTCACTTTTTGAGAAATGAGCATATAGCTCTTCCTAAAGGAGAGGCTCCACAATCCTGCAGCCTGACGTTTTTGAGCAGAGGCCCAGAAAACACCCTCCACTGTGAATGTGACAGAAATGAGTAGTCACCTCTTGCTTTGCCGAGGGACATGTGTAATCCTATATCTATTGAACACATTAGTAGTTCATTGATATGGAATAGGTACAAAATGCAGATCAGATGTTTCAGAAGAGCACTTCAGTGCAAAGTGTCAGTGAGCCAAGTCTACAACAATGCACCCTTCCCACATTGTAGAGGCACTGAGTCTACCGGCCTCTTGCGGTGTGTATAAAACACACGACTCATCCCTGTCTACCAGCAAAGGAAAGAAAACCATCTGGGATAAATTCAAACAAGCTGCTTCCATTTACTTCCAGTGGGGCTCCACTGACGGGTTTCTGCCATTTCACAAAAGACTTTCAGACCACTCATTTTCTTCCTCTTTCCCCCCACAATCGTTCTACAAATCAAATTCCACATTAAAATTGAATCAGACAGCAAACAGACACCGGAGAAACACCTTTCTGTATAAACGAGACAATAATGGGACCAACTATGAACCAGACTGCTCAAAGAAGCAACAGAAGAGAGGTCTAGACACAGAGTCGCTGCACAGACGAGCCCCATGCTTGACAAACCAGGCTGGTCACTGTTACATATCTCTCCCTTTAGTTCATCTATCAGAAAAGATCATGGACTCACTCATGGGAATCTTTTATGTTGATATGAATATAAACTGTCAGTGTTAAATGGTGACATATTATGTAATGGTGATACTGTGAGACTGTCCAACTGAAACTGAAGACCTTGCATTGTAATGTCTTACTCATTGGACCAGGACAAGATTGTACCAAACCCCCATTATGAATATTCACCATAGTAGACATGCAGGGAACCATTTTCCTTTGGTTTAATCATGCTTACACCATGACTGCCTCTCTTACCTTGTTTTTCGAGTATGGATTTGTGTCATGCCTGACTGCTCTCCAGGCTGGAACGGGAGTGCACTGTGCATTATTTTACAATGGCAAACAGCAGTAAAGCATTAAAATGGGACTACTCCTTTTAGAAATGCAAACACAGAAAAAAGACACACTATTCCTGTCATGTCCATCTCCCTTTGTGCAGGGAGTAGGCAGTGCACGGACACTGGGTCAGAGTGTAGGGCTCTCCTGTTGCCCCGCTGAGCAAGGTACTTCTCTCAGGCTCTGCTCGAGGTCCTGTGGAATGAGAGGGTCTCCAGGCCACCAAGGTCAAAAATTCAGGGCTACTGCTCCCAACAAAAGAGGACCAGCAACGTAACTCAGCTGAAACAAAGATTCAGCTGAACCCTTTAACACACAAGCAGAATGATTAAATGCAACCTATTAGACTTCACAACTTTTCTGTATCAAACTTTAATAACGCTTCCTAGTGCAATTTTCAACACTTCCCTGAGTAAACGGGAAAAGTTACTCCTAACTAGAACTGCTCATACATGGGGTTTGATCTTTAACACTTTGTCAATTAGTCCTTTATTTAATGAACTTAAAAATTACTGAAGTGTTTCCCCCCTTCTTTTCACACATAAAAGCCTACCACACCAATTAGCCTTAATTCTTTTCTTCTTTCTTTTCTTGCTTGGAGTCGGCAAAAACTGGCGTATTCCAACGATTTACATTATCCTCCAAATCTCCTTTGAAGTTCTAAGATACTGTAAGAAAAAGGAGCCACTTATCTGCACATAAAAAATGTTCAAAGCCTATAAATACCCTGGAACAGATGTACATTATCATTGGATTTGCCTTTTTCATTTTGGTTCTGTATTGGTAAAAGAGTACCTTGTGTCCTTCTCATCCTTAGCATTTAGCATCTCCTTTCTACAGAAGCTAGCACCCCACTGTGCCAATCCACACTTCAAAGGACTCTCCCTATCTGCTGGAAACAAAGCACAAAGTGAAAACATATGGCCGCTTTTAATTTTCCCACATTTAAGTCAATATCATTGCCTCTCTGCTTCTGGCAAGAACATGATAGGGTTCATCTCCCCCCCCTTCTTCCATAATACAAAATCTCACAGAAGGAAAAAAAAAATCATAAAATATGACACCCTCCCTCCCCCCCACCAACCACCACCACCTCCTTCTTATATACTTGCCACTGCGGTGTCTTTCTTTTTAGAAAACAACATATAAATAAATGCATTTTGTTTTAATTGCCTTTAATTCCCGGGGATCAAACGGCTGGATTGGGACGATGAACATGTGCCAGCAATGTCTGCCTTCTTTTCAAGATAAGCAGAGCCACAGTGGAGGAAATCTGCTCAACGAGCAGGACAGCCATCCTGTGAGGTGAACATGAGCCCCCCTCGTTCCTTTCGCCTGGGGGCGGGGCGGGGGCCACGGTCACGGACCGATATTCCCTCTGCCCTGCGTTTTGTTACTCCACCCGTTTACTCCCGAATATCCCAAGGAATACAAATACCTCTTTATAACAGTGGCGCAGATATAAATGTGGGATTTCGATACAAATGTGTGATTGACACGGCGAGCCAGCCAAGCAAGCGAGCCTACAGCTACAGAAGACTCGAGCAACTGCTGTGGGATACTTTGCGAAGCGGTCTTCAGGTGCCTGAAAGGCCCGTCACTCTACAGAGGGCAGTATTTAACCAAGCCTGCCAGTTGCACATTCCAAACCAGAACCTTAACGGCTGATTTCCATTGGAGTTAGAATCAAAACAACCTCTGGCACACGGAAAGCTTTCAGCAAGTGGTACTTCCAGAACACACTGTTTGTCAGGAAGGTCAAAGTTTTAATTTACCTTGGACCACAGTCTCACCACCCTCAGATAATCGCCGAGAGACGCGTCCAGGGAGACTCAAGCCAGTTGAACCTGCTCTGTTTAGCTACACTCTTATCCACATGGCTGTGGTGATGGCAAGACAAACTGCAGCTGTGTCCTAGATCGTAATACCTTCCATATGGAAAGTTCCACTGCTCCCCATTTCATTCAGGACCTGCCATCAGAAGAGATGCCAGCTCCCGAACAGATTAATTCCTCATAAATATCTTCCAAATTAATTGACATCAGTTAACATTTCCTGCAGGATCTGGAGGAGGGAGGGAGCAATGCAGGCCTAAAGATTAACTTGCACAAAAAGGTTATTGCCATTCGAGTTGTAATGACAGCATGCTAGGAAGAAGGGGCCAGAGTTAAAAAGGAGGTTGTGGTGGTGGTGGTGGGGGGTAGCCCGCAGTAAATCCACATGTGTCTGTCACATGGCAAGTTCAGCACAGTGCAGGAATCTCACTAGCGCAGTAAGCAGCACATTCCAGACCCACAACCTCAGCACTGCTCATTCACAAGCTACAGTGCTTCATGCTGCCAAATCAGTCGGAGTCAGTTGTAATGTACCACCATCTGCACCTTGGTGGCATGCCTTTGATAAGCACTTACCTTTGTCTTCAAACATTTCTTCTAAAGCAAAAAAGAACCTGTGACTTGTACTACAAAGGGGTTCGTACAGCTGAAATCCTACGTGCTTCGAGTTGAAGTGATCAGCCCGTGACCTTTATGACTTCGACAGACCCGGTCCTTCACTTCTTTTCCAAGACGGGGTCTAAGGAGTGAGAATCAGTCGCAATATGAGTGGGGGAGGTTGCAAACTCTCCGATACATACTGTAGCATTGTCCAAGACAAATAGAGAAGCTCTCTGAATGAATTTAATACGAGCGCCAATAACCATTCTTGGGGTGCATATGGGTCATTTCCATTCAAATAACCAATACTTCAAACTATTGATATTAAATTATTATTAAAATACTCTAATGAATCAATCTGATTAAATAAAGTAGGAGGCTCAAATTTAAGATCAAACAGGGAAAAAAGTTCTCTAAAATGATAACATGGTTGCATGACGTTCCCGAGACTTGCTTGTGTTATTGTTATATTGTTTAAACACAGTGCCATCTACCCGCACTGCGTTTATCAATGGTTTCAGGGGGACTCCCAGAGCATGTCCACTCTCACCCTCACCTCTCCGCACATGCATCTGCTTGTGCCGGCTGCTTTTCATACCTTTGACCAGTGAGCAAAGGCTCCACATCACTGGAGCACCGAAAACCGGATCGGACACGGGCATTCAATCAGCGAACCTCGTTCGTACCCACAGCCAGTGAGACGTCAGCTCACAGGCACAAATCACTGCTGCCTCTCTTGGACCGTGACAAAATCAAGAGCCCAAACACCGTTTGAGGAACTAGTTTTAAACTTTTAATGAAAGAGGGTTCTCTGGGCACAGATCTGCTATTAAATAAATAAAGCATTGAATCAAAACCATCTATATATATACTATACAAAATACTGAAAGAAAATTAGGCAAAAAAATAAAACATACACCACTGCAGCTCTGACGCTGTAAAAGCTGTCACGTGCTGGAGATCTCCCACAATATGTACTAGAAAGAAGTGTCAAATAAGAGTTCTTTGCTGTCCACATCACTGGACAGAGCACATTTAGGTGGAATGATAACGTAGGCGTACTGTATGTGATAGCTTTGCAGACATACTTTTGATCAATAGTCATTTTGTTAATATAAATAAGCTTATTCCTTCAAAAAGACACTTGTATATCCTTTTCGTCTGTCATTAAAATATATACAATACCTTTCATGTGTGGGTTTCATAGACAGACGTACACACCCTTTAAATCACACAACCTAGTGGCAAAATACAGTATGTAAAAGTTTTTTTTTTTCCCTCTGTTTAAATACTGTAAATCCTAAATATCTTAGCAAGGTCCTACAGTATGGTGGTTGCCTACCTTGTATTGTAAGGTACTACAATATGGATATTGAAACATCTCAGATTTGTTTTTCCTGAAAGGAGAGGCTCCCTTTCCAAAACGACACAGGAACACAGAAGGTGGCAGTGCCCTTTTCTCTACACCAGCCCTTGCCAGAAGCCGGGAGACACCTCTCTCCTCAGGAAGGGTTTGGTATGCTGACCCACACGACAAAAACGCCACAGCTCTGCTGATCGAAAGCAGACCCAAAGCTATACTCCTAACAGAGTTCGAACCTCACAGAAAAACTTCATCCAGCCAGGCGCAATTACTCTTTCTAGGCCACTTTGTCACTTCTGACCAACCATCAATCAGCATGAACCAGGTACACTGTAGTGTCCACAACATAGTTAATGCCTACATAATATTCTATGATGAATACTTATCTTAATACTATGCAAATGTATATAATAAAGCCTATATAATATACATCCATTCGATATGCTATACAAAATGAAGATCTCACTTTTCTTTTGACCATCACACCAGTTTGTCACATTATGTGTTGGGTCTAACAGACTTTTTCTTTCCAATCAACAAAACGTGATGTGTTGCAAACTGCTAAATACTAAATACTATTCTAGAACCGTTAAGTGTCAATCTAGCACCTGGCTTGTAGATGAAAAGCAGCGTTTTTAAAACATAATTACACCTTCCTTCCACACTGTGGCACTATATGCTATGAGAAATCAAAACCACACAAACAGAGTTAATGGGAAAATAATGTTAAATCAAGAAGTGAATTAGCCATAACTGAACACACCATCCTAGAAAAACATTGCCATTTCCTCTATCAAGGTTAAAACTCAAAGCAAGCCAAAATGTCTGATCAGTCTGTGGGCCAGCGCATTAGATCAGTTGGAAAGTTGGTATTTTTTACAACTACTCTTTGCAGCAAAATCAATAGGCACTGGACAGACTTGTGTGTTCTCTAAATCCTACATGTCCACAGTCTCTGTCATATCTTACAACATTAATCCACAGTTATAAAAAAGAGCAAATGTACCTGAGAGTGAATGTATACTTGCCAACATTATTTAAAATGGAATTTTGTGCATGAATTTCGTGCATAATAGTCCCCTTTGTGTCAGGCAGCCACAGGTAGACATTGTTTTAAGGATGACTACAGGGTGGCCCTTGTTAGTGAATGCAGACGAAGTGGCCTTCAGAAACACCTAAACAGCATTCTTTGATTTAAGAGCCGAAACGAAGAATCTAACAAGTGAAGAAAATATACATGTTTCCGAGTGTGAATGGTAAGCTTTCAAAACAAGACTTGGTAAAGCTTGCATTGTTGACAAGTATAGTTAGTGTTAAAAAAATGCATACATATAAAAAGATTTTGTAGAGCACAATAAGGATACATGACTCTAGAGTACTTAAAAAAGACCTCCCATGTGGCACATTAAAAATCTGTCAACGAAAATAACATCTGAATAATAATAATAATAATAATAATAATAATAATAATAATAATTAGAATAGTAATAATCATAATAATAATAGAGGTAGCAGCTGTTGGAGTTTTCAGTTTGTTTTAAAATGTTTTTCCTTTTGTTTTTTAAATGTGTCCAGTCCCAGGTATTGCTTCTGGCTGGGGAATCCAGTCAGCACTGGTCCGCATCAGGAGGCCATCGCGGGCAGTCTTTCTCTCTCGCAGCCCAGCTCCGGAACAAGAGAACAGAGCACCTGGTGACTGGCGGTCAGCCAGGGAGCAGACCCAACCCTGCCCCCCCAGGCCAGTCAATCAGAGCGGCATCGCTCAAGCCCAGCTGCTCTTCGAGCCGCTGAAAGCAAACTCCCACGCCCGCGCGCCTGATCCCACCCCTTCTTCACACGTCCCACAGAGAGCAGGGGCCGAGGGTGTCCCCCGGGGGGCCGATGGGGGCCAGCGCTGCAGGGAACCTGAGACAGAGGTCAGAGCAGGGCGGTGGGCAACCACAGCAGCCCAGCCGAGCCCAGTTCCTGCTCTTCCGGGGCTCCACGAACTCACTTCGCAGCTCTACCAGCACTGGAGGTGGAGACCAGCCCTGCTGCCTCTGCCAGGCTACAGCGCTCTGCCCCAGCCAGGGGATCCAGTCCACCAGGCCCCCCGAGGGGAGGAATCTGGGGCTGTGTTGCTCCAGCCCGGCCGCTGTCTGCTGTCGTGTTTGCGGACGTGTAGTGGGTGCAGAGGCGATGCTGGGCCGCGCGGGGGCTCAGGACTGGTAGAAGTGGTGGTAGTGGTGGTGGTGCTCGTGGTGGTGGTGGTGCTCGTGCCGCTGGACGACCTGGCCCAGGCCGCCCTCGTAGAGCAGCACGCCGGGCAGGTCCCGCACCTGCTCCTTCTCCAGCACGGGCCCCGGCGCGCCCAGGGCCCGGTACGCCTGCTGGCTCTCCTTCGCCCGCTGCTTGTGCCTCCTGTAGGGAGCCGAGGGCTGGGCCGGCGCAGGGAGGTAGGGGGCGTTCACCCCCAGCGGTGGAGGGGGGGCACCCCTGGTCCTCACCGCCCGGCCGGCCTGCTGCGGGTGGGGTGTCCGTCCCTGGGCCTTGGGTGACCGCACCGAGTGCTTCCCCGAGTCCTGGCCCCGCGGCTTGGACCCCAGCTCCAGAGCCCGCGGACACAGCGGCTCCAAGGGGGCACCGTGCCCGGGACCCTCCGTGGCCTGCGAGCGGCGGGGGTGCAGGGGGTAGGCGTTCTCCGGCTCATGAGACCGCGACCTGGTCTGGGGCTGGGTGCTGGCAGGATCCACATTGCTGCCTGAGATGTGGAAACAAAATGGTGTTAATACTCAGACACTCTCCGCCACAAAGATGAAAGGGAAGACACGAGGCAGTTTCTGCATACTAGTACTGATTTCAGGTGGGGAATAAGTAAAAAAGGGAAAAGTAAGTAAAAAAGGGAACGTTGCAGTGCTAAAATGATTATTTTCTTGATCCAGTGCAAAACCTGCTGTTATTTTGAGCAAGTGGGAAGTATGCCCATTTTATTACCCTGGCTAAAAAAAAATCAGTGGGCATTTCTAAAATGTATCTCATGGAGGTGGTCCTGTCAGCAGTGCTCACCTGACCCAAAGCGGGAGGTGTAGCTCTCCAGCTCACCTAGCCCAAAGCAGGAGGTGCAGTTCTCAATACCTGACCCAAAGCGGGATGTGCAGTTCTCGATGCTCACCTGACCCAAAGCGGGAGGTGTAGTTCTCGATGCCAGCCAGGTCCAGGTAGTGGTTCCGGCGTTCCAGGTTCTCATCCACACAATGGCGCTGGCAGCCCTGCTGGGCGTGATGGTCGCTATGGTGACGCCTGCGGGCAAGAGAACGTGCCAGTTCTAGTGAACACTGCAACGCCAAACACTCCACACCCCGCCGAGCTCATTCGCAGGCCCTGCTTGAGCCAGTTTCGAGAAGGAACGCGAAGACCGCTTATCCCTTGCCCTGCAATGTCAGAGCATTCCAGATAAACCTGCAGAAGAGGTCAAATGCACACAGAAAGAAAGACCAGATCAGATATTCGGCCTGTCCTCTGCGCACACAGCAGGCAGTGAGACCTACCTCAGGGGAGCTCGGGTTTTTTTGTCCAAGCCTTTGGGGTCCTCAGGACATCTGATCTCTGCCTTCTGCCTGGGGTGTGGGGTGTCTACGGGAGAGCAGACATCATCACTACGTCAGATGCAACCTCTCAGACAGAAAGGCAAAACACCCAGAGACTGGCGTCTGTGCAGACAGACATCCAGGCCAGAGGCACCTTCTCCACCCATTCACCAGCTGGGTCCCCGACTTAGCAAAACGAGCTGGGGTAACAGGGAGACAGACAGGGGTGGGGCCACCTTGCACCCCCCTGGGGGAAGACAGAGACAGCTGAAGTAGCTGCCTGCATCACAGCCCGTCACATGTAGAGAGAAGGAATCAACAGCCACGACTGTACACAAACCCGTCAGCAGGTTCTATACACCAAACTGTAAGTATCTGTACATTATCTGGTACGTTTATAAATTGGGGAAATTTTTGCATACAATTTTTTTTTCTGTATTCATCAGAAGTCTCTGTACTTGAAGCATTTCTGCCTGTCATCCCGAGCATGCGTCAATACTTGGGCAAAACTTGTCCAATCTTGTCACGACAATAAAGCTTCACTTCAACTGAAATGAACTTTTGTTCACAGGCTTCTCCTTTGAAGATTTACACAAGCCAAATACAATGCTCCCTTTCTTCTAATGTAAATTATAGCTGTCATAAAAAAAAAATAACTTATGAACAGAGGGCACACATTTAAAATTAGCACAAGGAAATCTACCTTCCATGAGAGGCATTTGAAAAACATACAACTGAAAAATCAAATCAAAGACAATGTGAGATTAACTAGATAAATTGCCTCAATTTACTTTTTAGTTGTTTGCCAAGTTTAAAGCTTTAAGCTTGGCTTGCAAAGAAAAAAAAACACACACACATTTCACCCGTTATGAAAGGAGCCCTCCAAAATGGTTACTCTGCTATCAAAAGGAATATTTTCACCTCTTAAGTTTTCAAACTATTTGAAGACAGTGGGGGGTTTCTCAACGCTGTCGCAGCTCAGATCATTAAAAATAAACCCCATCGCGTTCTAGAAAGGAGAGAGATAGGAGACAGGAGAAAGAGAAAGCGCAGTTTGACGAGCTTTCGAATCCCGTCTTAATGAAAGGGTGGGTGTCACCGGAGGTCTTGGAAAAGAGAGGCACTCCCCTCCGTTGTCCTGTCATACCTCCAGTGCCCTGGGGGGCGCTCTTCCATTTCTGGCTGCCATCTGGGGCCACGGACAACTTGACGCGCAAGGTCTTGCTGGTGCTGGGGGAGTGGTTCACCGACGCGTCCACCACCTCGTAGATGGTGTGCAGCAGGCTGGTGATGTCCTAGGAAGGGAGAGGGAGGTCATCAGAGGGGCCACAGCCGAGAGCTCGATTACTGGGGTCAGGGGTCAGACCAGCCCCTCAGTTCCAACCGGCATCTGGAGGGGACCCGTGCAAACCTCAGAGGAACGTGCCAGCTCCCCACAGACAAGCCTCACTGCAACCTAAGGGGCAGTCGAACCCAGGACCTAGAGCTACAGGGCAGCAGGCCACAGTGTCTCCTGCAGAAATCCCATTTTGCAATAATTACTCCAGCCACAGAACAGGAATGCGAAAATTGTGTGTGTGTATGTTGGGGGGGTTCTCATTTTAAAACCGTGGTACAGTGTTGGGGTGGTAGGGCATGGTTTGGCAGATTTTGTGGTGAGGTCCTGTCTGATGAATAAAGGGGAAAACAGCAACGGGCTTTCCAAAAGAGTGGAGCCAAACCACACACACACACAAAAACAAAAGACTTCTGAAATCTGGAGACATGGCTTAAAAGCTTGTTTAGGAAGAGCACAACACTAAACTCCCTGGATCAAAAAACATTAGGTTTAATTATACATGTTTCAAGTCTTATTAGTGCTCTCCCTCTGAAGGTAATTACAGTCCCGCTACAAGCTCTCCCTCGACTGTCACTGTAAGAACTAGGCCCACAAAATGACTCCAAAATGAAGCCGTTTTTGCCCTATTAGTGGGGCCCTTTTCAAAAAGCTCCATCTCTGATCCGCCAGTCCCCTCCCTTCCCTCTCTCACAGGCTCCAACATAAAGGACTATTAGGAGGGTCTTCGGGGACAGCATCAAGATGCAATTTCAAACGTTAATATAAAAAAAGCCTATTCTGTCATTTTTGGTTCCCATTTTTTTGTGCTGTGAAATAAATAAAGAGTAAGAAAAAAGGATTCCCCCCCCTTTTGTTGCAGTTTTAGAAGCTACCATCTGCTATCTTATGTGCAGGAGGGCTAGGGGCGATGCCAGAGATGGAGAGGATTCGACAGCGAGGAAGTTGTTTCATTTTCACAGCATAGCTTTAATGCGCAGGCAGGGAAAAAAAGACAAAAATCAATCTCCTTTTCGCCTGTCATTTTTAGATCCTTACAATCTGGGAATGCTTTACCGCCAAGAGTGTTCGAAACATTCATACTGAAGTGACTCTCGCCCTCCCCTCCTAATCGCTTTCACACAACAGAATGTAAATACCAGGACAGAGCTGCAGTGCTTTGGAAATGACTGACCAAGATGCGCTTCAAATCAACACTTGTACAGAAAAAACTGAGCGGACATTTAACTGTGGTGTTATTTACTCAAAATCCCAGCTGTGAACCATATTTGCTTATCATTGTTGGGACAGATTTGTGATTTGTGAATCATCCAAGCACCAGAAATGCATTATTCATTGCTGCCTTCACCATTCTTCAGTGTCAGAAGTCCCAGAGAGTCAATGTCAGCTGGCAGCACAAGTTTTCACATCCGCATTTAGAGATGGACATGGACGCCAGTGGAGCAGTGGCAGGGAGAGGGCTCCTACCTCGCGGGTCACCTTGCCGTAGTTGTCAAAGTCGTACAGCGTGAAGGTCCACTCCTGGCGGTTGTCCTCCTCCAGAGACACGGCACATTCCAGCTCCTGGGTGGAAACCACAGCAGAAATCAGGGAAAGGTGACACACAAGAACAGGACATTCAGCCCTAACCAGGAGCTAAGTGAGCTCATTAGCACTGTTTCAGCATGGCTCGGTAGTTTGTAGTCTGTTGTGTTCTGTGACTGTGATTGCAGTCTGTCTGTACTGCAGGCTGTTTATTCATGCTTGTACTACAAGTATTGTAGTTGGTATATTGGAGACTGTTTTATTATTCTGTGAGATGAAATGTACAAGTGAGAAACTGCATATTTTACTGCTCTGAATTCCAGTTCCTATCCCTGCCATGACCACCCCCCCTCCCCCAGTAAAAAAGTGACAGTGAAAAAAGGGATAGACAGAGCCCCTGAAGACGGTCACCTCACCTCAAACTTGAGCTGCTTCTTAGGTCTTCCCTGCGCCTGGCTCTCCCGGTCCTGCGGCTTCTCCTCCACACAGCCACTGTCGCTCTTCTCCGGGGGCAGAGCCACTGGGGGAGATGCACAGCAGCATGAGTCAAATGGTCGGACGCATTTGGCATTTCCGAAGAGAAATAAATCGTGCTCCCTTCATCTTAACACCAAACAAGGGTGCAGAACCCTCAAAGCAAGTTAGTCAGGAAAGCAGTGCCGCAGCCCAGAGCTGGAGCCCCAGGTCAAGGGAGTAAAGCATGCAAGATGACTACACACACACACACCAAAGGACACCACTGTTCACACTCCACGCCGGCTCTTACAACAGGGTCTTGCAATGAAATACTATGAGTCAAAGGTCCCATGGCACAGAGGTCAGGAGATGGCACCTGTGGCAACTGTGCCACCTGTGGACCTCTCACGGTTGCTTCCTGCAGTGTACTGCATTCGAGTTACTCCTTTCCAGCTGCTTGCCTTAACGGGTTTGTATGTACATCCATCTTGTAACATCCTAACCCCATACAGGGTCGCAGGAGAGCCAGAGCCTATCCCAGCAAGCAACGGGCGCAAGGCAGGACACACCTGGATGGGACATCAGACCATCATAGCCCGTGTATACAAACACGCATCCACGTGGAACCTCGTAAAGTTAACGCAAATAGCACATGCCTGCTTTTTTTGGAGAATTTCAGGGTATGCGCCTGTGTTAACTGCGTGATCATTAAAAGGGTGCCCAGAGGCGACATGACTGGCACTTTAGCCCTCGTTCCCTGGAAAGCTAGAAGAGTGCTTGCTGATCCGCATCCAAACCTGCATTCGTTCCTTTTCCCGATCAACCCCACCGCTCTAGCTCCGAGAAGCGTCTGGAAGTCATTCAGGAATTGGTGAAAAAACCCACAGGCTAACTACACAAACAGTAGTCATTCTGTTTCTTCTCCAATTCAAAGCTTCCACGTGTTTTCCTCTATCAGACACAGAGTTTAGATGTTAAATACTAAAGGCCTGGATCAGTTGTGAAGAGTTACAAAATTGGCTTTATCCCATAGGTAGTGCCTGCCAGATTAAATACTTTCCTTTACCATCTCTGCCTGCCGTACTTTGAAGCTCTATTCTCAAGCTCCGAAATGCCTTTTGGATGAAGATCAGAAGGCTTTAAACAGAATTACTAATTAATTAAGCAAAGTTAAATTTTAAACAGTGTTTGTTGTGTTAGCCAAAAGGCCAAACACAACAGCCCTCTTTTTTCTCCTCTCTCTCCCCCGACAGATCAAAGAAGATCTGTCCCTTCCTTCAGCAGAAAAAAGGGGAAGGGGAAAAAAATTAATCTTTGCAGGCTTTGACTAAGTAAGTCGAGGCAAATAACATCAGTCCTGTCGTTTGATCAGTAGAGGCTTTCAAAGGGGACATTGTGCACAAGCAGTTGCAATGTTGCCAGCTCTATTTTCTGTAGATGATTATCTCCCAAGTAATGAGAGTAAAGAATATTTTAATCCGCCACTCCCCCCCACCCTCCCAGGAATGAAAACATTGTGCCTTTGAATGTAACTATAACACGGAGAGGATCTGCAGCAGAGAGAAAGCAGGACTGGATACTGTAGGCAAAGCTTCACCGGGCAAACAGAGTATTGAACAGGGAGCAGAAGAGCACTAGTTGCAGATTTCTTTGTGCTGTTTTCTTCAAAACCTATGACTGTGGGAACTCTTTCTTTGAAAAATGTCTCCCTGGAGACTCTTTGCCATCATCCTTCAGCTTTTGATATGCCTCACAAACTTCCTTAGGAGCCAGGTAGCCTCCTCCAAGGCAGGAATGATAGCACTTTTTAACAAAGCGTGCTTTCACACAGAACGAGGTGGATTGAATAGCCGATCTCGCCTATCAGGTTCTCGAGGAAAGCTGCGGCTGAAAGCAGGCAAGCTGGGTCTCGATAGCGAGACTGAGGCAGGTTTAAAGCACCGAGGGCCTGCGAGAGTCAGACTTCCAGACACCACGTGCAGGAAAAACGCAGGAGACGACAAAAACGATGGCGCACACAAGCCCGATTCAGGATGCAAACCTGGAATTTCTGAGACTTCCCTAACCAAAAAGTCCCATCTACCGCACATGTGGAAAATCTGGGAAGAGGGGGAATCTGTGCTTTGATCTTGGATTGCTTTCCACTCGTCTGTTTGTCCTATGTTTATCTCCCCTCTCTCCTCCGGAAACACAGTGCAGCACACGGTCCAGTCCCCGTTCCTTTCCTCCCTGCAGCAAAACACCTCTCGGTTTGCCCTCTCCCGCCCTGGCCCTCCTGCGAGCCCTTTGCGGGAAATCCTGAACAGCGGCCTGCAGTTTCTCGCTCGCACCTCAACGCCGAAACCTGAGCCCTCCAGCGCTCCCTCCCCTCGCACAGGAACACTCACACTTTCCATCCTCCAGCCGAGGGCTTTCATGTACCACAGGCCTTCAAGTCTGTCTGCTCTGGGCAACAAAGGGCACTTGTCACACCACCTCATTTACTAAAAAACACCGAGAGGCAAAAGCTCAACGTCTGCTCTGTGACAGGCTGCCCGGGATAGGAGTGTGGTGGTGGGGGGAGAGGGGGTTGGGTTATTAATGAGACAGTCGAGTCGCCCAAGCTGGTGTTATGTTAGTCACCTAATATAGACCCCAGCCTAGTTGGGTCTCCAATGAGGTGGGTTGTGTGGTCTGTGCAGCGCAAACCCTCCCTCACACCACCCGCGGGGGGCCGGTACAGTTCCAGAGCGGGAGATGTCTATAGAGAACCCCAAATAAGCACCGACGCCACCTGCTGGCACCCTTCCCAACTGCAGCCGGCACCCAGAAAACTGAAATGTATGTCAGTGGCAGGGGGGAGCAAGGGAGGGGGGGGCGGTGGCGGCATTCATTAAAGGGAAAGACTTTTTGCCAGAACTCAGATGCACCGCAGAGCACCAACGATCTGAAACAGAAAATCCCTTTTATCCAATGTGTATCAACAGAGTCGGGCGCGCCAAGCCGCGCTGCCAGGAGCGCAGTATAAATAGCCCTCTGTCTCAGCGCGCCAGCTCCCGCTCCAGCTCCAGTGACAGAGCAAGTGCCATAAGCACCACCTGAGCTTGGCAGGGCGCGCCCCCCGAGTTCCAGACGGCTGCAGCCCTCGTTCTGGGGCGCGGGGAGCACGGAGCAGCGCGTGCGTCTCGAGCGTGCCGCTGCTTTCTCACCCCCCCGCAGGAACCCCTTTCTAAACAGTTTTCGCTCACACACGTGACCGGGACACCGCCCCCGCACCGGAGAGAAACGACCGGCTCGTCCTTCAGGGCGGAGGAGGCGGCGGAATGTCACGCGTCCCTGTTAAACTGAACACTGTCGTTTCACCGGATTTCAAGACCCAAGTCAGCTGCACAAAAAAAGCTTCCGTTTGGCTTTAACGTCACGTGGCAGACATCACTGCTGGGCTACCCAAACCAGCACGAGGGTCTCAGCCTGTAAGTGTGGAATACTGGACATGTGCTCATTTTTAAGGTGTTAACATGAACACAAACAAAATCAGCGACAGGAGTTCACTGCACCCGCGGCCAGGCTAAAGCTTTTTTCAGAGAAATCGCCACCTAGCTGGTATGTGATCATTTCGAAGCTGATAGTCATCTGCTACAGCTGCAAGGTTCTAACCGTTATACTGAACTTCAAAGCACAGTAAGAATGAAACATTCACTTGCAACAGCTAGTTTAAATGTTTCATTTCTTTTCTGGTGACACGTCTTAACGTTCTTGCAACGAACTCCCAGTTTTCCCTACTGGAGGCAGCACTCAAGCCTGAATACGTGCAGTTCATCTGACTGTCCAGAAAGGGGAATATCTGCACAACTGGACCCTGTCCTGTGCCCCCTTCTGTGCCCAGGGCACTGCTCCAGCCCATAGCTGGGCCCATCCATTCACTAAGGCTCTCTGTGCTGCTCTGGACTTTGTTCTGTTCGCTGGGAGTTCATGAGAAGAGAAAAGCCCTAATGCATCTGGCCCCTCTCACTTCACAGAAAACTTGAATCTGGGGGATCGTCACGCAGCTGCGAAGAGAGACAGATTAAAGGCCACGGATTCAGGGGAAGAGAATAAAAGCTCGAGCTCGTCCAGAGGAGCAGTGTTCTACTGGACGCTGTCCACCCCTCCCCAGATGCGCGACATCGTTCTGGGATGAAGACTTGAAACAGCCTACCTTCTAAGCGGTAATGCTCGTCGCCGATCCCTTCCCCGCTCGCCTCGCCAGAGGGATCCTGCAGAGAGAAGAGAAATGTTACACCTTCGTCCTTGTCAAGGAAGGAGAAAAAAAGCCCAAGATTAAGCAACGCCATCACCAGAGCAGACCATTCAGTCTGCCCAGCAGCTGATCAAGGATCAGGGCAAATTCTGAAGTTTAAAATAGAGCATTAGCCTCCACAGCAATAAAAACGACAAGTTCACAAACACAAGCAGAGTCCCACAGACCTGATGAGGTTCTTCCGAAGGACTCCAAAGAGTCTCTGTCATTATTTCTTCAGCAGGTCTGTGGGTCACCAGCGGTTTTTATACCCCCAGGATTAAATTAAGCGAATTTTTCATTTGACAACGGATCTTAAATCCGAGCCAATCCAGTGCCACGTATGGTCTGCGCACACATACCAGGAGATCCTGGTGGACACAGGAGCAAGGGACATGATCAGAAGCTCTGCTGTGACACCGTGTGTGAAGATAAATCCCCACCTAGCTGGTATGTGATCATTTCAAAGCTGACAGTCATCTGCTACAGCTTCAGGGTTCTCACTGTTATGCCGAACTTCAAAGCACAATAAAAACAAAACATTCTTTTGCCACAACTCGTTTAAATGTTGTTGTTTTTTCTGGTGACATTTCGTAACGTTTTTGCAAAGGTTGGTCATGATCTGCAAGCAGGCCTTCCCCACGTCAGAGAGCTGCCCCCTCTCCCCCTCAACGCTCAGCCCTCTGCCTCGACAAAAAGGGAAGAGGGCACGGTAGAGGGCTGCCAGCAGGATGGCCTGAGCACCCTAGTGGGCATCCTGCTGTCCTGTCAGCACTATAACCATCCACCACTGAGGACAACACCTCCATCCAACAGCAGCATTAGAACGTAAAGCACAAACCGTCCTTATTTCCCCTGAAATGCAGTGAGGCAGTCTCAAAACAGAATGGTAGGAGCTTTTTTTTTTGCACAAAGGGGTGTGGGAGTATGGAACAAACTATCCAAAAATCGACCTTAAGCTACAGCTGGAAGAGATCAATCAGCTACTAAATACCCAACGGGTCACTGGTCAGAATGGCTTCCTCTCAGAGTCTTTCCCTGCAAGTTAAGTAATGTACGTGACCAGCTCACTGCGCCTGTTCCTAAATACACAGTGGAAAATTTCTCCACATTTTCCAGGTCGGCCAATGAAAACTCCGAGTCTTGTAAGAGATTCTCGTCAGTCTTCCTGGCAGGGAGAGCTCTGAGCTGAGTCATGAGCCTGGGCCTTCAGAGGCAGGACTTGCAATTGGGACACACCAACCCAGTCCTTCCTGAGAAACTGGTTCAACTGTAGCTGAAAGGTCCATGAGCACTTGTCCACCTACTACTTCATCTGCACAGTAAAATCACCCGCTCCCAGTCTTTCCTCCCTCGGACTGTGAGAAAAAACACTTAAAAATCTCCAAAGTATTTTGAGAAAGAAGAAAAAAGAAATGTCGCAATTCTTGGTATTCCACATTCAAAATGAGGGCGATGCCTCGAGTTCCCAACATTTGTGACAATCGGTAAAAATATTAAATTTCATCCAAGCAGTTCTTCATGACAGCAGGAAAATCAGTCCAGGCAGAATCTGCTTGGAGAACTAAAAGGGTTTTAAACTCTGTGTTTTATTAGATTGACTAACTAGAACCCAGCATGCCTCTTGTTAAAGCAACCAGGCATGTGAACAAAATAACAGTTACTATGACGGGATACCATTCAGTCAATCAGGCTCATTTTTTCATCTTTAGCTTCAAAACGGTCAAAGAGTAGTCTCGCTTTAACTTGCAAAACAATGACCGTTTCTCTAACCTGCTGTGCCCAAAGGCCAAACTATGTGAAAAACATAAAGGCTACTGGAGCCCCCCTTCACTTGCCTGCCCTCTAACAAGTGTGGAAGAGAAGAGTCGCATTCTGCTCACGGGAGGAAGAGACCTCTACAAAAAGGGGAGATTAGAGAGTTTATCCTGGGCCTGTTCTTTAATCTGGAGAAGTCAAGATCGGCTTTTGGAAGATTGTTGCAACTCTAGCCAGGCTCCTTCAGGGCCTGCACTCGCTGGGTGGCCCTGACAGGGAAACTCGGGAAGGAAGAAATAAAAGACGAGATAAAGTTTCAGCTTTAAAGAATTTATCAGCAAACTATTCCGGCTTCAAACACGGTTCAGGACAACCTTCCCTCCCCACCCCCCCCTTACTTTGAAAATTCCAAAAGCATGAGCAAGGACCCCGCAGCCCTTCGGCCAGCTCCACAGAGACCCCTCGTCCGGGAGGAGATGGAAAGCACCGCGGTTGGCTGGCGAGAGAGGAGGGCGGCCGAGTCGGATTCTGGAGCAGGACCTCCTACCCCACCCTTCCCAAACAAAATTCCACACACCAAAAAAAAAAAAAAAGCACATCGTGGAGCCTCAGTGTCCAGACTGCAGCTCTTACCTAGACCTAACGGCATGTTTGTTGTAGTTGAAAAAATCTGAGCTCATAGTTCTTCCTGTGCTGGCTGGCGGCCGGCCGCCCAGCTCTCTCCCTGCGTGGAGAAGCCCTGCTGCACAGCGCTGGCCGTGTTGAGAGCTGGGAATCTGTCACGGCCACAATGGTTGGTTACAGTCAGCCTACCGACCCCCCACAAATCGCAGCCCTCAATTAGCATTCCTCGCGTCCCCCCGCAGAATCTCACCCCGCAATGTAGAGGGCAGCAGAGCTGTGGTTACTGCACCCCCAGACTGTAATAGCGCATCACCGCTTTTGATAAACGGCCCCAAATTATAGAGGGGCTAGCCAAGAGCATGCGAACGAGGGAAACAGGAATGCACTAATTGGCTGTTGTCTGTCGTGATGGAGAGCAGCTGTTTTAGTAGTATAATTCTTATCTTTTTTTCCCCCAACTTTCTTCCAAAAGCGGTCCAAGCTGGGAGGAGACCCAGTGCTATTTGGCACCTTCTCGTTTTTTCACAGAAAATGAATCAATGGCCAACTCAAAGGCTGGAGTCTAACGCCTCTCAGCTCTGGCCTGACATTTCAAAAAACATGGAAAAGGAAAGTAAGATATGATCGTTCATTGTTAATTTAGTGTCTGGAATGACAAGAAGAGTTGAAAAATCCCCCGCGGCTTTGCTACATTTCTGCCGAGAGCGACGCTCTCCAGGATTTTCCAGTGCTGGTCCTGGTGCAGGGTTTTGTTTGGAGTCGTTTTCCCGGATCTCCCTAAAGCAGCAGAGCTGGGACAAGTAGTGCAAGCAGGGAGCTGTGTCAGCATGCGTAGGCTGCAAAGGAGCAGGTGAAGGTTTATTCCGTGCTGAAAAGAGAAGAACGGAAACACAATGTTTCAGCTGTGGAGCCTTCTTCAGGTGTGTAGGAGAAGGCCCCACAACTGAAACACAGTGTTTCCTTTCTTCTCTTTTCAGCACAGAATAAACCTTGTTCTTTTGCAGCCTACGCATGCTGACACAGCTCTCTACTTGAACTAATACTAGACTAGACTTTTCCTGCAATAGCAATGAAACAGACAAACAATACAACAAAGTAAAATTAAATACTACAAAGGTTTGAAATTCAGGAGTATCATTGAAGCACTATAGGGCGTAGGTCATTTGCTTACAACGGGTGTTCTTTGTGTTTTGCATGCTTTATATATAGTATATTTACGACATGATCTAAAGATATGATAAAAAACACAGGAATAATTTTAATTAACTGTGCCAATTGCGATGGTGTCACACCCGAAGAAGGCTCCACAGCCAAAACGTTGTGTTTCTTTTCTTCTCTTTACCTGACTTGTTCCAGAGCTGGGAGAGGTCATTCAAAGGCCCGGTGAAGACGATAACCAGAACTGAGGATACCTGCTCTAGACTGAGACAAACCCGCACAGCACGAGCTGTGGAAGCTCATGTTGTACTCGAGAACCTTGAGGTGACATCAAGTCCAGGATCTGTGCAGAAATGGCACTGCTGCCCCCAACAGGAAAAAAAGACAAGAGTGAGAGGAAGAAAGTGGCACTGAGCTCGGGACCTCTGGCAGTGATTTCAGCCAGGCCACTCCAGAGGAACACGTCCAAAAAGCTGTGCCAAGAGCTTCACTATTGGGTGGGAGGAGTTCCCTCGTGCCTAGACTACACCTCTGAGGGCTGTTCTGCAAAACTATAGTGCAGATAAGAGCCACTTTCAGGAAGTGGCCATAAAATGAAATTTACCAGCCGTTTTACAAACTGATTCCCTCTAAACCTGTCCTGTTCCACGTTACGAGTGCTGCAAATCTTGCCTCCTGGAGTTTGAGAACCTTTGTCAATAGTGAAAACAGCCACACAACCAGCACCATAAAAATAGTGTTAGAATGCTTTTAACGTTGAAACAAGAATGACTAGATTATGTAATCCCTAAATCAAACCATGGAGCACAGTCTCTGTATTGGATTCCGAGAGAGTGCACTTCACTAAGCCTTTCATTCCAAAACAAGGATGCCAACCCCCCCTCTTCAGATGAAAACCTGCCAACAGTCTGTATGGCGTTACTCTGCAAGACAAAACCGCAGAGGCGGCCTGCTTCTTACACTAAACCTTCGAAAGGACTGAGCTGGGCAGGCCTGCCCTTAGCTACGACCACCACAGAGCTGATGCTCCAGTGCAGGGTTTTGTTTCACAGCTACAAATGTACTTAACAGCGGCCATCTCCAACACTGGGAAATGCAGGGTGAAGCAATTTACAGTGGGCAGAATAGATCTCAACGGAAACACGGGTGAAGAGCATTTAATAATACTGAACTAGTCTCCTCAGTACTTGGGGGAAAAAACAAATTGACAAACCCCTCGCATTTGAGATAGAAAAACCTTCCAAGGCTCAAGAAGCAGAGTTACCCCACATGTGCAGAACGAGGATCAGGGCAAATGACAAGTCCTGCCTAAGTGTCTAGTTTTAATTGCATTACGAGTTAAACCTGGGTGATTGACAGAAGAAGCCAGGAAAAAAGGCAGAAGAATAGGACAAGTTGTGTTTCACACATCCGGGCTTTTTCAGCCACCCCAGGACTGATCGGTGGCCCCCGACACTGCAATATTAAGACATAAGCCACAGAGTAAGAACGAGAGCTCGCCGCACAAGTTAGACATCCAAGAGCATTCCTGTCCTGGAGCAGAGTCGGGGTGTGTGTGTGTGTGTGTCTGTGTGTGCGTGTGTGTGTGTCTGTCTGCAGCGTGCATGTAAGGGGAGTCCCTAAAGTCTCCGGGCCGATGCCGCCAGTCGCCACACAGGCCGACGATTTACGAACCCAACGACAGCTCCCACTGATCCCGCGCCAGGGCCTGCTGGAGACAGCCCCGCGCTCTATTTTGGTTCATGAGAGTTTGGAGCCCAATCAAAAACAACATTCAAAATAAAAAGGAAAGAGGGAGATTGGAAACTTGGGTTTTCCTGAGTGCGGCACAACACCTTCACGCTTTGACATTTAAGCAAAACAGCGGGCGTACGAGCCCAGGGGAATAAATAGAAGCAGAGAGAAAGGAAAAGATCTGGTCACGCACCGTGAGCCCGAGAACGTCCTCCGAAAGCACTGTTCACACGGACACCTTGAACTTCACACTCGCACCATGATCTAGACACATACCAGGGTCAGCCCGCATTCGGAAGTGTGAATTAAAAGTGCTTCTAGAGGGAGCAGAAGAAGACTCAGATCAGCTCCGGGTTCAAGGAGATGGGGGTCTCAGCCCAGACAAGCACCCAAACCGGAACCAACCTACTACTCAATGCCAAGTCAATGTATGGCTGAAAAATAAAGTTACTTCCAAGCCAATCGCAATGCTTTCTTTAAAAACTGTTAAATGTAAATTGAAGTCAAAGAGTTATAAAGAATGCTGAGCTCAGGAGCATCTCACAATAATAATAATAATTAATAATTGCTTACACTTATATAGCGCTTTTTCTGGACACTCCACTCAAAGCGCTTTACAGGTAATGGGGATCCCCTCCACCACCACCAATGTGCAGCATCCACCTGGATGATGCGACGGCAGCCATAGTGCGCCAGAACGCTCACCACACATCAGCTACCAGTGGGGAGGAGAGCAGAGTAATGTAGCCAATTCATAGAGGGGGATTATTAGGAGGCCATGATTAGTAAGGGCCAATTGGAAATTTTTGGCCAGGACACCGGGGTTACACCCCTACTCTTTTCGAGAAGCACCCTGGGATTTTTAATGACCACAGAGAGTCAGGACCTCGGTTTTACGTCTCATCCGAAGGACGGCGCCTGTTTACAGTATAGTGTCCCCGTCACTATACTGGGGCATTAGGACCCACATGGACCGCAGGGTGGGCGCCCCCCGCTGGCCCCACTAACACCTCTTCCAGCAGCAACCTTAGTTTTTCCCAGGAGGTCTCCCATCCAGGTACTGACCAGGCTCACACCTGCTTAGCTTCAGTGGGTTGCCAGTTGTGAGTTGCAGGGTGATATGGCTGCTGACAATACAGCACATCCCGACTGCGAAAGAGAAGATACGTCACAAAACAAAAGATAAGAGGGGCAAAAAAATGAACATAAGACAACAAAACAGGCTCAGTGCGTCTTTAATACCCATCGTTCTCATCTGAAGGGTCTGAACTTCTGGAGTGCAGTGACCTCTGTGCTTATGTGCTCTGCACTTAATGGCTTGAGTTAATTAGCCACAGGTCCCAGGGACTTCAAAGCCACGATAAAGGAAACTGAAGATCACAAGAGCTCAGGACTCCTCCCCTTCTCTCCCTTAAAAGACCCTGCTGTCAAAATGGTCTACTACAAGTTCTCCTTCTCTCCTGTGTCACAGGAACGTGCCATGTTACCAAAACTCTCTCATGCTAGCCTCCCGGCTTTATCACTGTTCAATAAACCGATCCAGGGATCCGCAGATTCATCAAGGTAAAGGATCCAGTAAAGACATCAAGGACAAAATGACGAAGGACAGCACTTCAGGTGTGACTTTACAACATCCCAGATAAGTCAGCTAACATCACAACTGCATTTGCCGACTAGCCTGCAGGATCCAAGCCTGGAACTAAATTATGCCCACAGGATCTGAAACACTGTGCCTCATTCTGAAAGGCCAGCAGTGGACATCTGCTAAAATAAACTGAAATCCTTTCATGCATTGTTTTCTAACAATGACTGAGGCCCACCATTTCCACCTGCCTGACCTCTGTTCCCCCCCATACTAGCATGGCTAGATGTCCCCTCATAATAACCATGCAGGCCCACTGCGATCCATCCCACCCAGGAGTTACACTGTGGAGTCGGGCACAGCACAGCAGTGACACTTTATACATCCTCTCAAATTGCTTCCCGGAGTTGGTGCGGAGAATCCCAGCTTGGCTCATCGGAGCAAGACCCAGAGCCTGGCACTACACGTGCTATCAATGTCACTCCATGTGTCTGAGAAGAGGGTTACCCCCAAACTGGTTTTTCCCCTGCCAAAACAGAAAATCACTGCATCCCCACTCAGCTTGGGCCAGATCTGGGACACCTCTGCTCTGCGCTAAGTGCTATGGAACAGCAAACTGCAGTTCTGAGATTCATTAAGGCCAAAACTACAAGCACATATTTGAGGTGTGCTCAGTGGAAGGTGAAGGAAGCTGAGTCAGACAGTGACACGTTTGGTTGCCTGCGATCCCTTTACGAACAGTAAACTGCCAAAGTAACAGAATGTTGAATATTAAAAATGCCCTATTTCATGCAGATGGGCTGATTTGTCATTAGGATGCCCCTCTGATCTTTGACCTTACTGACTGAACAGTGTATTTCAGAACAGATATACTGCAAAGGCCTTCATACCTGCACTCTCGCCAACAAGATCCAGTTGACTAACTGGTAACAGAACGCAGAGGTGCACCCGCCTGTCATATTTTACAGAAGATAAAATTAGTTTGTTGGCTGCAAACACTCCATCATAAAAACCTCAAAAGAAATTTACAACCGCTGTTCAGCACTTAGGAGACAGAATTATAGGCTCTGTGATATCCTAATCTTTCAGTCTTTCTGATATGAGAAGTTAGCCAAAGGTTGCATTTTAGGAGCTCTCCACCTAGGTTTTGCAACCAGAATACTTTTAGGAAATCTGTTAATCCCCCTGCTGCTGAAACAACAGGTTTTTTCAAAGAACAGGCTCTCATTATACTTTGAATATGTAACCAGGGGCAGCTCAGGGTCATCCAACCCATATTACTGCATCTGAGAAGAAAGGCCTGGAGCACCAGTCTGTAATAACAGCAGACTACTTTGCTGAAACAACGCAGCTGGGAAAAAGAGTAAAGACTACCCTTAATTCTCCCAGGATTCTCTCCTAGAGCAACCACAGGCAGCCTGCAAATCCAGCCTGGGATCTTCTCTTCCTACAGACAGGGGGATTGGAAAGGAATGGAGCCTGTCTGTCACTTACAGTCGATTTACAGTCCGCCACGTCTGCCAAGAGCAGCAAATCACCACGTTATTGCTCTTTTAATGCGAGTGCAGTTCGGTACACATGAAAACAATTAAAAGTGCGAATGACAGTAGATGGGAGCACCATGAGAACAGGAACCACATGGCACCTATCTGAAAGCGAACCCATTCAGATTTTTATTTTTATTTCTGCTAAATGCAGGCCATTTTACTGTTATTAAACAACGATTTCTTGACATGGCCCTTAGGACACAATATTTTAATTAGTGTAGAATTACATGTACAGTACTCTTGCAGGTTATGTTTGGCAGGTTATATAGGGGATATATTTGCTTGAAAGCTGCACAGGCCAGCCAGTTAACATAACCTCGATGGGAGAACAGTCCTTCAGACACTTCTATGGTTTCGACTGCCACGCGGGAGACAGAAAGCCAGGAGAAGAGCGTCTGCGGAGAGGCTCTCCGACGCTTGACAAGAGCTCTTGGAGCAGACAAGGAGTGGCCAGCGTGCCGATTAAGTCCTCCGCGAATGAAACCCAGGAAAAGACCCCACCCAGCGCTTCAGTGCACGCGCACCACATCAGGAAGGTCAAAGGGCGCCTTCGGCTTCGCGGTTTCCTGATCAGAAATATTTCAGCAGCCCAGGAAAGCGCGCTCATGACACACAGAAATGGGAAATGTTCCTAAACAAAGCTCTGCTACAGGTCTGCCCGTAAGAGGCCATTTAAATAGAAAGAACAAGTAAAGGGTTCCTCCATGCTGAAAAGAGAAGAAAGGAAACACAACGTTTCGGCCGTGGAGCCTTCTCCGGGTGCATGCATGCCAGCACAGCCACCTACTGGAGCTACTTCAGTTTAGGGAGAACTTCCCCTGAAGACGACACAAAAAGGCGGAGGCTACAAAGCAGGAGACGCAGCAGAGAGAGCCGCCGTCAGCTCAGGCAGGTGCGCCACAGGGTGCCTGCTGCTCCGCTGCCCTGCGGTCTGTGTCAGCGCTAAGACCAGATAAGACATCGTAATTAAGTGTAAGCGGAGACCGCCGACGGGACACATGGCAGGAGGTTCAAGGCCCCTCTCCGCTGGCACCGCGCGCTCACACCTTGTCAGCCAGGGGCTCTGGAATTCCTGATTCCCGAATCCGTCAGCGGGCAGCAGGCGTGGAATGCCTGACCACCTCGTCCTGGCCCTCTCCGACCGTCTGATCCCTCCGGCTCTTCACAGAGAGAGGACTTTCACTCTGGATTTAGAAAAGGACGAAATTAAAGCCTTTCTTTGGGAAACAGGCTTGCGTGGCTGTGCTGTAAAAGCCCAGGCTTAGCTTCAAGGCCCGTGTACTCTAATTATACAGATTTTAAGCAGGGCAAATATGCCGGGGGCTCAGGGCAGGAATTCAAGCAATTCACCCCAGGTACACCTACGTAAACAGAACTAATCGGTCTACCAGTCTATTTTTTCTTCGGAATAAATCCTCTCTAAGCAACTTCATTGCTAAAAAACAATATCGGGGTTTAAGCATTCCATGAAATAAAAGCAATCCCATTGTTTCCTTGAAGATTAAAGCTTAAGCTGACTCCACAAGGACATGACACAAATCATCACTCTACTGTCTCCCTCCTCCGGCCTCATTGTCACTGTCCAGCCACTGGCTGTGCTCTCCCACATCTCGAATCACCTCCACATTCATCCCAGCCTGCGGAAAGATATGCCCTCTAACATGTGAGGGACCTTCCCCCAGTGTGGAAGATCAAAGGCCATTCAACCTGTCTAACTTGTTTGGTAGTTCCTAGTTTATTGATCCCAGGATCTCATCCAGCTGTTACTTGAAAGAGGCCAGAGCACGGGCTTTAACAAGATGGCAGGGCAGCTTGTCCCACACTCCCAGCAGCCACCAGGGCCGCAGACAGGCCCAGGAAGAATGCCTTGCTCAAGTCTTCACTGAGGGAGGCTCAGCTGCTCATTTCACCCACTCCAGCCCCAACCTCCGCTAAACCACAAGGCAAGCCTGCTTTGGAAGCACAGCCAAGGACAGCCTCCACAGATCCCTTTTCGCACCCACAGGCACGGTTTCCTACAGCCGCCGCGAGACCGGGCCCAGAAATAAACACTGTCGCTTCTGAGGACCCGGGACGTCAAGCTACCCAGCAGTCCAAACCCGCCTCCCGGAAAAATCACAACAGGTCGCCGCAGGGGCACAGCAGGAGCTGGCCTGTACTGGGAGGACACTCCGCAGCCAGAACCCCCACGAACCCCACCAGCTCCTTCCGATATCGCGCGCAAAGACTCGACGAGCCCACCTCCCCCCTCCAGACACGCCGCTTTCAGCAACGACTACGAAACATCTGTAAGAAAGGAGAAAACCCGCGGGCAGGCGCGCAGACCGGCGGACAAGCACATTCCATTCAACTGCACGCCTCCCGTGGCGACGGGCGAGCCTGAAACAAAACCCCGAGGCTGGCGGCTCCGGCGATGAGCTCTTCCTCCGCGCTTGCACGGCGCGGGGCTGGGCGAGGAACGGCGCTGTTCTGCCAGCCTGCCAGCTGCGGGGCTCTGCCCGCGGACAGCTCGAACCCGCTTCCAGACGACGGAGCTGGGAGCGCCGGGGGGAGACTGGCTGCCACCCACGAGCGGGAAAGCCTGAATTTGTCACTGTTGTCTAATATCATCGACAAAGGAGCGCCCTGCACCCGCAGCCCCCTCTTCCCCAAAGCAGGCCACCTCGCTGACCGGTACAGACCGTGGAGACGCAGCAGGGAAGAGGACCACAGTTATACTGCCACTCCTGGTTACCTGGTCTTCACTGCTACAAATTCCCTTTTAAGAAGCTTTATTCCAAGAAGCCTTGTGTATTGTATTGTTCCATTAAAATAATCTCAAAGCACTGTACATAGGAGGGAGCCTACGTGGGAATTAGGGACTGTGCAAGCACAGAGTGAAATGTAGCAGGACCACAGCGTAAAAACCCTGTTTTTACCAACAAAGCCACAGGATATTCAACGACTCAGCAGTCAGGACCTTAGTTTAATGTCTCATCCGAAAGACGTCGCCACCATTGGTTGGCGAATTTTGGTTCACGGGTGAAGAGCACCACCTACTGGTCCACCAATACCACTTGCAGCTGCATCAAAGATTTTCTTAGAGATCTCTTGGAGAGGTCTCCCCTCCCAGTACTGACCAGCCCCAGCATTGCTGAGCAACAATGTGATAGAGCTACTTACCACAATGTTCAATGTTTCTGCTGCTTTCTGGTAACCCTGTTCTTAATATTTTTCTTTTAGAATTTTTTTTCCCCCAATACACTCACATCCTTAGCCGCCTAAGCGGACAATTATTCACAATCACTTTAAATTAGAATAACAGCCAAGCTAACCAGTTTTCCAAACGTCGCACTATTTTTAAAGCATGCATATCAAAGGCGGCGACGCAGCTCAGGCTTTGGAGCAGAACCAAACGGTAAGTGAAAACTGGCTGGTGATCAAAACTCTGAAACCTGGGGCTTTTGCATTGAAACTTGAGGCTCCTTTCAAAGACCCCATGTGTGCAGCGCGAAAATGATTGTTCCAGTCATCAAACCCCAGCTTTGACTGGCTGTACTCCAGCTCATCAGCGATTCTGTATGAGCTCAACCCAGCAACATGACATGGCATGGACATTCCACTGTCCACTTCTCCTTCCACAAGAATAGAAGACTATTTTACCAGGCTCTTTACAAGGCTCAATCAAACAAACAAACAAACAAACAAAACAAACAAAAAAAGATGAGCTCTAAAAGGCCAAACTAAGTTTCAAAGAATTAATTCATTTTCATTTTCCTTATTCCTAATTGGTCAGCGGTCCAAGATGTCACAGACGTGTCGGACTTGTACAAACTTGCCTTGCTCAGCTGCTGCAGCTGGAGCCTCAGGCTCGGGCCAGGGCAGATCACCTTCTGTCTGCAGTTTGCCCTGCCTGCACCGCGGGTCCGAATCTCAGCACCCCCCAAACCGTTTACGTCTCCACCCAACGCCAAGTGGCGTCATGGTCTATTCTTAGCCCTTGAAATCAAAGCATTCACACACCACAAATGTCTCCAAATGAATATTCATAAACCATGCACGCTTTCCAATTAAACAACCACCAAGGATGCTAAATCTCCAGATTAAATGCTTTAATTTCAGAATAATTGAACATTTATGATTAAAATACCTTTGAGAGAAATGTGACATCTCGTTTACATTCAATTCCCCCACGCGCACATACTGGTCTCGCTGTTTGCAAACATCCGAAAGAGCCTTTTCTGCACTCCAGCGATGCATTACAGCCTTTAACAGAGAATCAATCCATCTCTGACTTAACTCTTCAAAACACTGAACACCTCAGCATGCTCCTTGAGATTGGCAGCACACCGCACACCAAATTTCCATAAGACACCCACAATCTCATTCACACACGGAAATTCCAGGTCTCGCATACAAAGTGGGACAGTTTGTAATAATAAAATAGATAAAGCAGCAGCTCAACAAAGAGATGACTATTTCAGGCTGCCCAGAGCACATAATACTAAAGTTCAGTCATCCGGAAGGAGATCTTTCAGCCCTGCAGGCTACTTGTGGCACATAAAACACCTCAACAGTCAAGGCACTGATTTTCAATATGCTGGTTCCTGCCACAAACATATCCATTTGTGCATCATACTGCTTGGAGCTAACAGGCGGGAGATAAGCAAGAAGGCGCGAGACAGCACAATGATTCCAAAACCACAGTTTATTTAAACTCCACTTCCTGCCCCTGCTGTCGGACAGCCCTGCGCCTAAGGAAGGGTTCTCCTGGATGGGTCCCGCCCTGTTGGGACTTCCATTTGTCCCAGAAGCTGCCGCTCCAATCAGGCTGCACAGAACTCTCAGTACAAGTCACTCTTCGGCGCAAAGTCCTGCTCCATTTCGCACAGCTGTAACCATGCAGGCAAGTCAAGGAGTGTATTTTAAACTAGCTTAAAAACTGCATCCACCCCCATGGGACAAGCACAACAAAGAGGGTGAAGAGAATTCTCTAGATTTTAAATATATAGGAACCTTCGACAAGGGCTTTGAATGAGCATTGTTACAATAAGCAGGCCATTGTAAAAATCACATACTTCCCCCTAAAACAGAGCAGAACCCAGAGGAAAGCTGTGGCATAACATTAGACGAGTTCTCTTCCTTTCTTCCTGTCCCAGCTCCCTTCTTAAGAGCTCTCCAGTCCCCGTAGGCCCTTTCTGGAGCAGCTCTGTGAACTCTTACACGCTAAAAAAATAAATAAATAAAATCCACTTCACGCCAACTGGAGTCTTGGCTTAAAAGCAAAGACCAATCACCATAGGAACATGAAACTGGTCTGCTATTCTCATCTCAAACATTCCCGTGGGCTCGTCTTCCAGGCCGGTGCTAAAACGGAGCTGCTGCCGGCGTCCGCTGTTCGCGCCCACCCTGACAGACCTGGGCATCACAGGCAACTCCTCCTGGGAGCGTTCTTACCCGAGCACGGACCCCCAGTGTCAGGAGCTCATAGGGAAGCAGTGGAACACATGAAATGAACAGGGGAGACTAGAAAAATATCCTGCACATGCGAAGCGTTGCGGTACTGCTTCTAGCGTTCATCAACAGCTTTTACCACTGACACGCGCCTCCTCCAGCACTGCTTGGATGCTGAGAGCACCAAACAGCGCACATTTAAAAAAAAGGTGCATAAAGGTCTCTCAGAAGTAACAGACTTTAGCTGATGAGATATGATACAATGAAATTCCACCCCATTTATAATAAGATAAGATCACTTTATTGGCCATTTACAATTACTTTCATTAGGAATTTGTCTTTTCACATACTCCAGCTTGCTCTCCATGAGACACACAGACAGGGAGAGAAGCTTGGGGTCAGAGCGCAGGGTCAGCCATTGTACAGCGCCCCTGGAGCAGTTGGGGATAAGGGCCTTGCTCAGGGGCCAAATGGAGTAGGATTCCCCTGCCGGCCACGGGATACGAACTGGCAACTTTCCAGTCCCATGCGCAGATCCTGAGCCACAGAGCCACCGCTCCGCCCAATAATTCCACCATATTGCTTAAAATGAGGAACAAGGAAGAAATCCTGGGCTCAGGAGTTCTCAGCACATTTCCCCAGGAAGGCTTTGATCTGTGGAGCGCGGCAGTGCAAAACAGCACCATTGCAGAGAGACCACGGGCACAGTGTGTGAGCTACTAGACGTTGCAGGGGTGGGCTGCCTGTGTCTGAGTGCACACACACACCGCAGTCTAGCGCCTCACACACCACCACTGTACGCCCGCTCCCAGCCTGCTTGCTCAGAGGGGGCGAAGAACTATATTCAACCACAAGAGAGAACAGCAGTCTTCCTCATCCTTTGTCTCCTGAGGGAAGCGTTCAACTTCAGGCCACCAGATTGAAATCTGGATTGGGTCCCACTCAAGAAAAGAAGAAAAAATGAAAAGGATTTTTCCAGATAATGCCTGACAATTCTGACATCTCTAAAAGCAGTGGGAAATGCACTTCTCTTCAAACTGAAGCTTCCAAATCTCTTGATGACGCTTCTGAAAACCAGACGGAGGAATTTAAGGGGGGATACCACGTCTGTGAGCCTAGACGGGCACCATCCACAGAACCGCCCTGGGATACACATTAACATTTGATGGAGTAGATGTGGGGGGGCAACACAGTGGGGCAGTAGTCAGCATTACTGCCTCGCAGAGCCGGGGCCCTGGGTTCAATTCCTGAGGTGCTGTCTGTGTGGAGTTTGCATGTTCTGCCTAGGATTGCATGGTTCTCCTCCCACAATGCAAGGATATACTGATAGGTTAACTGGATTGTGCAATTTCCCCTGTGTGAGTGTGTGCCCTGTGATGACTCACCAGCCCAGATTACACCCTGCATCCCCTGTGATGATGTGATTAGAAGATGGATGGAGTGACACCAGACCCAGATAAATTCCAGAGCCTCTCCTCTCATCACCTCCAAAATCCAAGCTCTCCACTGACCATGAGTTCTACCAGCACCCTCCACCTCCCAGATACACCTACAAACTACTGCCTGCTTCTTCAAAGGGCAACAGGAGCTCTCTGCCAGGGAAAGCACTACAGCATGACAGGACCGGAGCTACGGCGCACAACGTTAAGGAGGAAGCATACTAGCGAATTCTGTTTCAAGAAGGTGGTTCGCCTCGGAGTTCACCAAAAACGCGGGGAAAGCACGCAGCAGACGAGAGCAGACAACATCAAAGGCTCCTGACAACAGCCAACACTTCAAAAAAAAAACCCTTTTCTTGCAGCTTCATAGGAGGCGGTAAGATGACATACTTGGAAATCTTTAAAGCTCTATTAAAACTGGAGCCTCTGCAGGTCTTAGAACATCGCAGAGCAATGTTTCTGCGTAGAGCATTTCAGCCCAAGGAAACACAGAGAGCAACCCAGCGAGAACCCTACTCTGGCAGGCCAAGGTTTCTGCTGCTAACGAGCACTCTTCTAAAAGAATTCACTAATCTACCTCGGTCACGAGAAATACACCTCCCGTTCCGCGCACTGTCCTCGTCAGGCCTCCCACCCCACAGCCCCCTGCTCTTACTGGGGACATCAAGAGGTCCAGCTCCATTCTGCTAGACAGCAGGCAGGCAGCCGGCTCCGCGAGGAGGGGGTAGAGTTTCACAGCATCCGCCTGCTCCGCTCCGGGGTCTTATTTCACCAGCTCCATCCTGAAGCGCCGCACGCGGGCAACGGGAGGAGTCGGGGAAAGGGGGAGTCGGGGGCGGAGAGAGGGGTGCGGGCACTGTGGGGAGAACCGAAAAGGGCGCTGGCAGGGCAAGCCCCTGAAGTCCACGAGCGCGAGAGGGCCATGCTGTCAACGCGGCCGCCCCATACTGGCAGACAGGCCCAGCCCAGCCCCCCCTCTTCACTTTTCAAAAATCACCGCAGCTTGCAGAAATAATAAAAGCATATCAATGGGCCAAAGGAGGCTGACCTCCTGCAGAGTACCGGGCCATCAGACAGGGGACACTATACTGTAAACAGGCGCCGTCCTTCAGATGAGACGTAAAACCGAGGTCCTGACTCTCTGGTCATTAAAAATCCCAGGGCGTTTCTTGAAAAGAGTAGGGGTGTAACCCCGGCGTCCTGGCCAAATTTCCCATTGGCCCTTACCAATCATGGCCCCCTTTATAATCCCCATCTATGAACTGGCTTCATTACTCTGTTCTCCTTCCCACTGAGAGCTGGTGTGTGGGGAGCGTACTGGTGCACTGGTGTACTGGGTGGGGATGCACACTGGTGGTGGTGGAGGGGAACCCCATTACCTATAAAGCGCTTTGAGCAAAGTGTCCAGAAAAGCGCTATAGAAGTGTAAGCAATTATTATAATTATTATTATCAGGGCTTTCTGACATAAGAATCCGCACCAGCTCCTTCTCCACACGAAGGACAGGGCTCAGAAATGCTCAAATGAATATACAAAAGTTGTTTTTATTAAGGAACAGACTTTATTACTGCTTAGAACTGAATGACCAGCCAGAGATCACCTGAATCAAACAATCCCTTAACCCGTCCAAGGCTAAACGTGCAAAGCCTTTGTCACCTCCTGTTGTGTTTTCAAAGCGAATGGTTGGAGGATTGAATGAAAAAAGAAAAGAAGGCATTTTGTGTACCTATACCCTTCGGTATCCCACAGTGGGGGGGGAAAAGTCTCGGAATGGCTAACTGTGCGAGAAAAATCAGACCAAAAGATCTTCTGTCTGCTGCCATCTTCTTGCTCCTGCCAAGGAGACCAGAGAAGTCAACACTATTCCTACCAGGTAGACGTCAAAGGACAGCCTTGAATAACTGCCAACTTTACAACCAGGAAAATATAACCGCACGTCTTAATTCTACAAATAGTTGCCCAGCACCACTCAACACAAAAACAGTCAAAGATCATTTTAAAATGTTAAAAGGTCCACACACATAAAAACCAAAAGTGTATCTGGCCTGCATCAGGTCTCACAATCCAGCAAGCTAGTGAGGGAAGAGAAGTGTTACATTGCCCCGGGGGAAATGTAACAGTTTTACTACAGGAAGACATCTTTCAGACGCTGTTTGAAACGCTGACCAGATCCACTCCCACCATCACTGCCAGCCCCTCACTGCTCCCCACCTGTAGCACTTTTACACAAGCAGAACCATTTCATCCTTTATTGAACATGGACACTGATGAGAAAAAAAAAACAGTTATGTCACAAAAGGAGCAGCAGCCCTTTTAGGAATATTTCTGAAAGCTCCAGGGTGCACAGATTCCAGCGTCTGACTCCATAAAAAAACAACCTCAGCTGTCGCAGGCCGTCTGACCCCTCATCCTCTCGGCCTAAAATTCTGCTAAGCAGCCGAAACTTAATATTTTTCAAAAGGCGGGTGCCTGGGTCTCTCCAACAGCATAGTTTAAATTCCCATCCTGTTGGCTGTGTTGCTATGTTCGCATCCATATATCCTGCATCGTAAAAAAGTCCACGGGACACAGGAGGCCTTTCCCATTCCTGAAGTTTCTCTTCACCCCCAGAGGTTTCCAGGGATTAGACGCGAAGGGGAAAGAGTTTTAGCAGAATGCCAGCAGACTCGTTGAGACCTCCCAGTGCTAGAGAAACTGCTGCGGATGGGAATAGTGGGTTCTGTGTGGACTGGGACGGTTTTAATCTTCAGGAGAAGAAAGCAAAACAAGCCAAAAAACGTGGTAGATAAATCCAGCCACTTGTTTTCAAGATCCATTTTCTCTCGCAAAGGCAAGACTGCAGGACGCCAGTCCAACACAGGGCGCGTTCATGATGCCTGTTAACCTGGACTGCAAAGACCATAGAAGGGGGACAACGAGGGTACCCAGAGGAAACGTTATTTCCCTGTTTACACGCAAACTCCCCGCAGAAGGTATTCCAAACTGGAATCAAACCCAGGATCCAAGAGCTGTGACCAAATTCCCATTTGGTGTTTCTGACTTCATTCAGAATGTTTTAAGCGAATTAATACACAGCCGGCTATAACCTGTAATAGGGCAATGTCCTAGACAGCCAAGCCTGTCAGGGTTAGAGTCCAGCAGGCTGTTCGCTGCAGAGATCAGCGATGTAGACTGAAGGTGCCCATTGTCCAGGCCAAACTCGCTCCAGTGGAATAAAATCAAACAGACGTTTCTCAACACAAGAGAAATGTTGTCTCCCTCCAGCTCCGCCTTGCATCTGGACGACACGGGAACGTTTCGCTTTTGAAAAAGAGCCCAACACGAAAATAAATGATGACATCCAGATTTGCCCAGACAGGGCAGCTGTTTTTGTTTCACGGTGTGGGTACGGTTTGGGCAGCCTGCCGGGCAAACAGTGGAAAAACGACATTCCCCGGCAAACCCACCTCCCTAAAGTTGGCGTTTCCACGATCGGCTCAAGCGCAACAACCGTTTTCTTACCAGTTCCGCACAGGAGTCCTGGAGCGGCACAAACCCGTTCCAAGACATTAACGATCCATGTTAGAGAGAAAGAATGCAGCAGTCGTATTAACAGCTTCAAGACGCCTATTAAAAGACTAGACATCGGTGCGGTTTAATGCCGCTGTAGCGCACCTCCTGATGCACAGATGCACAGTTACATTCGGTCTGAACATTTGTGGTAAACCAATTAAGGAGATAACCTTTTTTTTCCTCCCAGACTCCGAGCTTATCTACATCAACATCTGAACCCACTTCACGTGCAACAGCTCCGTACCACGTTGTTTTTATCATTTGTTTTTATCATTTCACTCTTACTCGTATTCTGTAATTCTGCAGTGATCAAGGGGAGGGGGGTATTCTCGTTGTTTCACCACAACAGCTATATTTCATACACACCTTGCTCCGCTTCTCACCGGACAGCCGTAAGAGCCTGGCAGGAACGCGCCCACAATGCACCGAGCCAAACCACTTTGCTCAGCAGAGACCTCCAGTCTGAGCCCAGCGACAGCTGGCCTGATTAACTTTCACTTACAGGGATAACGCGGTAATGTTCCCTTCTGCTTCCGCGTTACGGTAGCTGCAAAGAAGACGTATCAAAATACTTGTAGCCAGACCAATATCTATCCTAGGTTTGGGGCTGACGATGTCACAGACGTCTTTTAGTTCTGACTCCACAAAGCACGGACAGACGCCGATTAAGGCGCAGAAATTAGAATACGTACTTAGACTCGCGATTTAGATTCAGCTTCTCTTTAAAGCATACAAAAAACTTTTGCAATGCCTTGTTTGAGCGTGCATATAGTGAGTGAAAGTACTTTAGGTTTCTTGGGGCGACACCAGCGGAGGTCCAGACCACAGCCGCATCCCTGCGTACCACAGGCGGCTGTAAACCTGAGGAGAAAACCTTCTGCAGCACAGATCCAATACACCCAGTCGAAATTCGTGGGCGGTTCAGTGAACACATGCGAAAGAAAACGCACTTTAAAACCTATCGAGATGCATACTCGTCTTTTAAGGAGAGGACGCTAAGCGAAAAGCGAATATATACAGGATAGAATACTCAGGGACCCCGTGTATTCCCACTGAAATGCTTCATGATCGTCGGCAATTGTAAATCGAAGTCTCAGAAACCATCTCGGGATTTTTTTTCTGGTTAACCGTTAACCGTAAAAACAGTTCTTCCTAAACGATTGTCTTCTGATTCATTCTGTAAAAGCATCTTAGGGGAGTACGATTTTACCTGATACTACTAGTGTCCAGGTCAAAAAGAGCACTTCCAGTCTTTCACAAAATCCCTGCGCTAACCGGTGCGCCTGGAGTGCCTGTACTGTCAAATGCGCACACAGCAACCTGACAGTTTTAAAGGAAAGTTTCAGAAGGACTTAAACGCCTGTTCTCTAGATACACACGAACGCCGTGAACAAACTCGTTAGAGTAGTTAAAATTCCAGCCGTTGTGTAATACCGATCGCAACCCATTTAACTGGCGAGGTTTCTCAAAACACCGCTAATGACGGACCGGTAATTATCCTTCGCAGTCCCGGGCAAGTTCTATTGGAGCCATCGCCCTTCTTGACAGATGAAACATCAGTGGTGTACAGCTCAACCTAACAGTTTTTAGAACATGGCACGCAAGTGTTTTCGAAAGCTGAAACGGCACCGTAGGCGGTCCACAGTGGCCGCCGCTGTCTGAGCTCCCTGGCCGGGCGAGAAGCGCATTTTTCGCACGGAGAGCCGCGGTCCACAAGATCCACGCTGGACAAACGTGGCATGGCATCCTTCACGCAATTTGAAAACGTCGGTATTAAAAGAAAAACAAAGGGACTAATGCGCATTTAAAGTACGGCCACTTTCTTCCTGATGACCATCCAGAGAAAGAACATCCAGAAGATACAAACCGAAAAAATACACTTTTTCTTTTTAGCTAAAAAAAACTTAACAAACGCTACAACAAACGGATAACCTATACGCTGCTACGACACATTATTAAGTAAAAGAACTTTGAAAACATCCTAATGAATAAAGTGTTTAGCAGCTTTCCCGAAAGCGTTGAGCGCCCTAGTTAAGACATTCGTCTCTTTTTAGACAACTCGGGACGACTACTTAAGGATCACGGAGAACTGAGAACAAATATTTAAAAGATTTGCTCAGAACCAGTCCGAAAAACACCCCCAGTGACCAAGGGACGGCAATTAACCAAGGACCGGAGAGGTCTCTCAGAGAGACGGTCAAGCAGGTTTCAGATCTCCCTTTAAAGACTTGCGACACGTGAGTTTGTCGTGCGAACTGGCGAAACCGAACTGGTTTGGTCAGAAACGGCCAGGTGCTGTACTCCACAGCGAGACAGTGTCGGGGTTCTCGTTTCGGATGATCGCCCAACTACCAATTTGCACCAATCAACCCCCCCCGGCGTGGCCAAAACGAAATTGTTCCACGAGTTTAAAATTGATTACTTCAAAATGGGATCAACAATAGCACCAGCGACCGACCGCTATGCGCTCAAGCGCACAAGTCACAAAACTTGGCGTTTTAAAAGTGCGTCTTCCGCGAATCCTACTGACACAACTTACCGAACAAGAGCGGCAGCTACTTTGTATTTCAGAGAAAAACAACAACCAAAAAAAAAAACAACCTCATCTTACCCGTGTCGCCAGACTGCAACTCGCTTTATGCAGACAGTCCGGCTGCTCCAGTCTCGAACCGGTGCAATAGTATTTCTGTTTGACGATCCAATCGTCGATGCCTCTCCGCGACAAACAGGCGTTCACTACAAAGCTGTCGCCTACAGGTAACATAAAAAAACCCAACATATCCTCGTTAAAACCGTGCGCTTCGCAAAGTCCGAAGTTGGTGAGCTCCTAAGACTTTTCTACCCCCGCTCCACCACAGAGGAGCCAGTGCGTCTTCACAAGCATGGCTCGAATTGAGCGAACTCGGCTCGGACAAATCTTTCAAAAGTTATCTTTAAGGAAAGGCACATGCGGCGTTAAAACACTTCGTTTTATGAAATCAATGCCTGCTTACCTTCGGGGCTTTCCCTGGGTTTACAAACAGCAGCTTTTCGAGGAGGGGAAGCGTGGAAGAAAACAAGAGCAGATGGTTAGGGTCACTCCAAAGACCGTTCAATACTAAAGTGTCTTAAAAGCGATCGCTAGCACTCACCATGTTTAGAATGAAGTTTACCCATTTCTCTGCATTGGTTTAATCATGAGAACCATTTGATTCGTTTATAATCCAGAAAGCAAAGTCCGTCCGCTCAGAGCCGTGTGCGAGAAGACTCGCAGCTCAAACGCATCCTACAGCGACAGAGCCCCACAGTCTCTGATCCAATCTTTTCTTTTCTCCCTGTCTCCCAGAGAGGGAGGAGGCGGTTACAGAAACCCGCACTCCAGCCACCAGAGGAACATGATTGACACCTCCCCTAGATTAGACCACTTGCAGCCAGACTCTGTCTTTCATTGGACCAAGGCGGCACATGAAAGGGACCCGAGATTCTTTTGGAGTCTCCAAAAATAAAGAGAGCAGCCCCCCCCCCCAATTCCGCGCACCATTCGCTGCCAGCCAGACACAGCCAGCGGAGCGCCGAGCAACGGAGGAAGACTGGAAATAAACTGTTTAAAAAGTAACTGGCAATCGATCATTTCCATCGTGTGTTGCGCAACTGCGCTGGACAGCCCTGATGGACAACCTGCCGGGTCTGTTTAACTTTGTGTAAGCACAGGAACGATGTGCCGAATTTCATTTAAAATAAGAACGGAATCATCAGGAAAGTAGCTAAAGATTACCTTATGAGGGAAATGATTTAAAATATCAGGAAGACAGCACCTGTGCTACGACAGCCTGTGGGGCAAAATGTTGGCTTGTCCTGTCCCCCAGGCCCTCCGGGAGCTCAGATGAGGCCCCGGGCCATTTCACATTGTGAGGCCCCCTCATGGTTTGGGAAGAGGGGTAAAAAATATTTTAATATAAAGAATGGCATTATGGGAAGATTAAGGCAGGCATTTTGAAACTCTTAAAGAAAGGTAGATTCAGCACTGAAAGGGGGACGTTTTTTCACGGCCGTGGACTTCAGTCGAGAATCACAGTATGTGGTAAAAGTTCCAAATTCGACTCAAGTGGAGAAACACTCAAAGGATTAAAGTGGGGGACCATGCACCCTGGGCTTAGGTGAGGCCCCCCTGTGAGGTGAGGCCCTGGCCAAACAGCCCTGCTGCCCCCCCCCTTCATAAGGACTGCATACCCCAGCTTCTCTGAAAGAGCAATGTAGCCATTAGCTACTGGGAAGTGACCCTGATTCTGCTGTCTTCTGTGTGTGTCTAACCAGGCTGCCCAGTGGGGTTCTGGGGCGTCACCAGTTTAAACCTGGGGTTCATACACCCAAAGGCTGTCATCCCACATTTCCCTTCGGAGAACCCGAAAGCTGCAGAATGAAGGCAGGGCTGAAGTGGAACAGGGCCCAAACCATCACAAGCCTGAGGAGGCCATCCTCATGAGGAGGTGGGAGCTGAGCCGCAGGACAAGAAGGCACAATCACCTGCAGGGACGATCTCTCTGGGCCGGCCACCTGGAGGCGGTAGAGCCTAGCCAAACCATGCAGTGGCACCCGTGGGTCTTCTCGTGGCCTGGTGACAGCCAGACCTTCGTCACCCCTGGCAGTGGGTCTCCAGGCTCCTTGCAAGGCGTAGATCTGGATCCCACAGTGCGCTGTTTACTCAAGGCTTCTCCCTGGCTCCCTGGCAGGCAAGGAGTTTGTCCAATTTCCTGAAGGATTCTGTAGAAGAATTAAGAAACTCTGATCCTGTAGAGTGGTTCTATAGAGGATGCCTGGCCCCGTAGCGAGATTCAATCCGGAAATTTCTATAGAATTCCACAAAATGGGATGGATGCACCTCCCGCAGTAAGGTGGTTCCCAGCCTGCTGGCAGCTGTCGTCCCCACTAGCAGGCAGACTTGCGTTCTCCCCCCGCTCCTGTGGGTGTAGGCAATGCCCCGTTGGCAGACGCCGACAAGCCCAGGGGGTGGCAGAGATAATCACTGGCACTGGCCTGGAATAGCGCACGTGCTGCCAACTACACACCACTCCGATCCGCAGCTCCTTCTCAGAGGCGGGTGAAGTGCAGCGAAGGGGTTATCTCTGTAGGCAGCAGGGTACGGGGCTGGGAAGATAACCACAGTAAAGGTATGAAGCCACGATGTGGAATGTAGAGCTGCCATGTCTCTTCCAAGACAATGGAGGCACTTATTGCATTCAGCAGCACTGAGGCTTAAACAGGGCCCCTGGGCCCCTGGGGAATGATACAGCACCTACAGCTTAGGAGACAGAGCTTAGCCAGGTACCCAAAGCATGCACTGAGCAGGAACTGGGTATTTCTGACAACCATAATTGTCAGCAGCCAAAAGCGTGGCATGATAACGGTTGGTACTGCACTCTGGCAGATACCTACAGACTGCAGCTCAGACTCTTGATAAAAATTATTATTAAAAGAAGACATTGGACAGCAGCAAGTTCAAGTCTACAATCGTGGAGACTCCTCTGAAATGTCAGGTTTCAGATGACCAAGTTTTAAGATGCGATGAACAAGCTGGCCCAAAATGGTCTCTGTGACAGAGCCCCGCAGTGTGTTTCTGCCTCAGCGTGGCTTCTACATCCTGAATCTGTCATCAAATGAAGGAGAGGAATCAAGCCCCACTTTGAACTAATCGACTACAAACACACAGATGGGCTCATTATTATAGCCGGGTGTCTGTTACTGGAGAAGGAGTCTGGTACCAGTGACACATTTCCTGTCCTTTGAAGAACAAGTCAATAGAGACATGGCTTTGTGGAACGCAGTTGGGAGGAGTGACTGTGCTGCGTGCAACAGAGCTTCTTTTTACCAGGACTGAGGCTCGTGAATGTCCAGCTTCCCTCTCTCCTTGTGTTGATAAGCTCTGCCAAGTGTAATTTCAAAAGGATTTAACATCACAAAGACTGCGCTGTGAAACAAGTAAATGTTTCAAAATTGGTAAATCTGACACAATACCAATGTATTACTCCAAGACACGCACGTAACCCCCCCTCACACACACACGCAAATGACTCCTCAGATGCAGAATCATCTGCCACACTCGCAGAGAGTGTGTGGCTCAGGCGTTGCCCCCAGACTGACTCCAGTCTTTTGTTTTCCGATGTCAAGCACTGTTTACTTAAAAAAATGTGATGCACAAAAATCCAATGACCAGAACGTTATTTTTCCTGCAAAATTACAGCACACGTAAAGCCCCAAGAAGGAAAACAAAGAAATCGGCTGTTGTTTATGAGTGGCCTGCTTTCCCCTCACTCTTCCTCATGCTCTGTGGACCTGTCCTGTCACCTCTGCCCCCAGCCTCTCCCTCTCTGCCCTCTTCTCCTCCGTGTCACTCTGCTATGCTCCTTCCTCTTGTCACGATCGCTACTCCTTCTCTTAAGGGCGCTCCAACTCATCCCTGTTCAGCCTCAATCCCCACACCTGTTCCTTATTCTAACTCCCTTTCAGTCCACCTTAATAGCAGACGCTCACATCATTCGCGGCTCTACATTGAATCCTGTTTCATGTGAGCCCTGGTCCTGCTGCGTCTGGCTCCGTCATGTTCTTAACTTTCTGTTCCTGTTCCCCCCGCCGGTCCCGACCCAGTTCCCGTTCTTATTCTACTGGATGGATCGCCTGGCCCTGGACTTATGCTTGTGTTTTGGATTCCCCGTTTGGACTTCCTCTTGGATTGTTCGCCCCGGACTCACTCCCCCTGGACACCTGCACACCAAGGACACTCACCCTGTCTCCATTCCCGTCTCCTGCATGACTTTTTCCCCAGTGTTTCCTCACTACTCCGGATTGTGTCGTCTGCATAGGGCCCGGAAAGAACTGTTCGTGACACCTCTTCTCCTTGAAAATGCAGACACAGAAACTGCCCTTTCCTCACAGTTTATTCCACACAGCTCCTAATCCTGGCCCTGGTTCTCTCTCGTCTACACTGCCGAAACTCCCCCTTGGGCGGCTTCCTTGCCTACTCTGTCCACCTGCTCCGGCCCACGCAGGATTCTGCAAGCTCAGGAATCAGAACTCACCTTGAATTGTTTATCCTGTTCCTCCTGTCCCTCCCACTGGCTCCCTCTCCTGCACACATCCGACTCAAAATCCGAGTGCTCATCTACTTTGCTGTACCGGCACGACTGTTCCTTGCAATTGCACACAGAGCAAATTCTGGCTGTAGTGTCGCACACTCTGGATTAGGGCTTCTGCCAAGCAAAAAATACAGGAGGGATATTGGAGATAAACAAGTTAAAATACCTGGATGTCTTTCTTCTTGTAAAATGCCCAGAGGTCTTACCCTGGTGACCAGGCTGTGAGCAGAAATTCATTCACCAATAACAACCGGCATTCCCCTGACAGAGCTCATTCCTGCTCACAATGGGGGCATTCAGTCGAAGACAGTGGGCCACTGCCTTTGATCTGGGGATCTAATGGCTTGTATGTGTTTATGCCCTCAGAACAATGTTAGCAGGGCGGCCCGAGGAATTAGAAACAAGAAAGTGTGTTTCCAAAGGGAGGGGAGGAGATCAAGAGGGGACAGCAGGCTGCAGTGTGTTTAAAGCACAAAATTGTGACTGTTGCCCTTTTACAGAGTAAAGGAGGAATGTTGCTAACGCCGGACGCTGATTGAAATAGTTATTTTCAGGGGTCTCCCTCTCCATTTGTGAGCTTTTTCCAGGAGGCTGGTCAGCGAGAGGAGTGCAGAAGATGACCTTCCCTACTCTTGTCCAGATGAGCACCATCCATCTTACCTCACTGAGCACAAAGTCATGCCGCACTGACAGCATCTCCATCCCTGGGGCTCCCAGCAGGCAGTAGTCAGGGACCACAATGCTTTGTGGTTTCTGTTCCTCCCAGGGTTCTTAACTTTTTATTTTTGTGTCAATTGGTCACAATGACCATCTTTCCTGGGACTTTAGCAGGTGAAACATATTAAACCTAGAGGAACAGGCATTCCTGTTTACCAGTTTTGGGGTGTCAGCGACTGTGATTCAAGGGGAGTAATACTGGAAAATACCTGATGTCCTGAAGTCTACAGCCACTGGATACTCACAAACCTTTGGCTGCTAGTGATTTGCAGCTACTTAATGTTATCAGTGAGGAGTATTAGGGACTTGGGCATTACAGCTAAAAAAAAGCATGTCAGGCCCACTTATTCTATACTCTGATACTCAGCCATTAAAGGAAACTTTTGACTATAAGGTCACCTGTGTCACTTCCACATGTCAGCGGAACAGTGTTTAGCATGCAGGGATATGGGATCAGACTGCGTAACATCAACACACCACTAAAAGGATGTGCATGAACTTTGCTAACATTATTTTGTAACAGAGCTCCAAGGACACAATTCACATGTAGTACAGTAAAGTCCCTGTAATGCCTCAGACATCCTGTGCTCTTTGTCTGATACTATTTGTACATACTGGTGAAAACTGCAGTGGATACTTGTATACTCCATATATAAACCCTATCGTATCTATTCAAAACCTGCCACAGTTTGCTATGCAGCACCTCCCCGATTCAGAGGAGCATCAAAGAGAAGCAGAAATTTAAAAAGGGAGCATTGCATATTAAAATAAATTATAAAGCTGCTCTACATATGAAAGTGCCTTGCTGGCAGAGCTTTGTTTTTAAGACGCGTCTAAATTAGGTGCTGATACTGTATTTTATTTTCTTGGCTTGTAGCGCAAGGGGGAGAAGGGAAACGAAATGCTACTGTCCCACTTTAAAATTCCTTTTTATCTAATAACCCAAACAGGGCCTTAAGCTCCCTGCGCAAATGAACCTAATTCATCCAAATGAAAGTGAATAAACCGATATTCAGAAAAATCTTCAACGAGTTTGCAGAAGAGGAGTGAGGAAAACAGAAAAGTTTTCTTGATTAATGCTGCACCTTGATTGTTGGGAAACGTAGCTTGATAATCAATCATTTCTGCTTTCGTACCGTCCTCTTGCCTATCTGTACCAGTGCAGTCTGGCTTTTGAAGCACCCTGGATTTAGCCTGCTCCAGAACGAACTCACAATTAGTGTATTCAGCAGAGAACAGTAGGAGATCCCCTTTGAAGTAGGGATCAAATGAAGAGCTGTGTGTTTTTGTCCAAAATGACAGCCTTGCCAGGTTTACTAATGGGTAGCTAATAGAAAGAGAGTTTTATGATACCCATTAATTACACAGCCTGTCATGCGCTGGAAGGAGGGAACTAAGGGAGACACAGGAAGAAAGAAGGCGAACGGGGGAGAGACTGAGGAGGGGGGAGGGTGAGAGACAGGCCTGGGGGGGGGGAGAGCTGTGAAAGGGAAAAAGGAAAGGGGGCCCCACCAGCGAGAGGGGTAGAGCCAGGCTGGGAGGGGGAGCCGAGAGAAGGTGGCCCAGCAGATGAAAGACGCAGGGGAGATGAAGAACAGACCCAAGAGAGAGGAGAGGAAGAGAAAGAAAGGCAGAAGCGAAGGGGGGCCGGGGGCAGGAGAGAGAGGAGAGGAAGAGGGGAGATGGACACGAAGGGAGATGGGCCAGGAGAGGAGAGGGAGGTGACACGAGCTTCAGAGAGAACAGCGCCAGTCTAGCTCCCCCACAGGCAGAGCGCACACTGCCCAGGACAGGGCCTGCCCACATCCCCACGCTGCCCGCTCCACTGGACAGCTGACACTCACCTCTGTGGAGCGCCCACTTGGTCCAGACACTGCTCTCCAACGTTGGAATAAACCGGGTGTTTTACGAGAATGTGGGTTTTGAGGGCGAATATTTCTCAAAAGGCGGTCGATTTAATTGAGCACTCAACTCGACTTTCACCTGGCAATTTTAAAAACACAGCATGTCTAGAAATGAGGTCTCAACAAGCTGCAGACCTACATTGGGATGCCATTTTCACCCTGTTCCACCTGAGGCCTGATTGACCCCACTCTTACAGACAGTTCAACTGCTGACAGGGTGGCCATTGACTTTTCCTACACTGACATGCAATAAACCTGAGCCATGATAGTCTCAAACAGAGAAGACTGACCTGACTGAAGTATTCAAAGTCCACAAAGCAGATGTTGATGGAGTTTATTAGTCCTCATTTGGATAGGGAACTGCTCTGTTTTGAATAGTTTTGTCTAGAAACTGTACTTCCTTATTGGGCTCAGTCTGGGGACTATATATTCTAACATCAGCATATTACCAGCACAAAAAGACAATGAGTGTGGGACTCACAGGTATTTAACAAACCTCATTGCCCAGTACAGCCTATTTGAATAATATTGCTGGGCTTTTCATAACAAGAAGTCTTTCTCTGCACACTTCACCAACCAACTATCTGAAACAGTTTCTCCTAAATGTTCATAGGAGTTGACAAAATACAATTTTCCTAACGTATACATAGAAGATTATCTCTCATTTTCATGTGACATAAACCTTTTTTTGTTAAAACAACACAAGTATTTTTAATAATGCCATTTATTTTACCAGTGGGATTTATGAACAAGCAACATTTAATTTATTATCTATTGTGTATATACTGTATAATGTTTTATTATACTTACTGGTGTATTATACTTATATTATACTAATTATTGCAGATTTAAACTGACTATTTTAACTGACTAGATGTAATTTCAAATGCCACCTGTTTGTTCACTTTTTTCATGACGTTTTAAACTCTTTCCTTAAAATCCAATGGAAGCAGCCATGTTCAAGAGAAACAGGGGCCAGAGAGACAGACTGACAGGGAAACGTGCTCTGTGGGTAACCATGACAAAGTAAGAGAAACCGGAGAAGTACCAGGCCCACTTGCTGTGGTTAAACACTGCTGATGGAGGCGCACCAAGGGACAGAGACGATCAAATGGAGGAAGATGAAGACCCAGGCTGAGCTCTGGAATTAACCCCAGGACACTGACTTATGGAATAATGCTGGGAAAAACGATTTTGATCAGCTGGCTGCTGGCTCAAATATATTGTTTTTGTGATTGTTCAAATCAAACTTTGTCCTTGTCTATTCTATGTATTGTAAACTTGCAACACCACAGGGATGCTCCTATGATCATTACTGTACACACTCCTAACCTGTACAGCAATCAGTATCCTGTACTGCTCCCTCTACACATTCTAGAAAATCAGAAACATGAAGACAGTGAGAGTCTTTGGGTCTCTCCTCATGCATATTTTGTTTCTATTTCAGCATGGGTTGGTTCTTGTAGATAGCTGTTATTCAGAGATAGTACTGAAAAAAGCACCAAAAGCATACAGTAAGTTCTGCTGCTATTAATAATAATTTTAAAAATTGACATTCACATTCAATATATAGAGAGATTTTTCTCAAGATCTAAGGCTGTGGAAAATTATGTATAAATCAGAATGCAGGTTGTCACCAGTTACAGGATAAATACACTTTTCACCTTTGAGGAAACAATGGTTGAAACTTTAAAAGTCTAGATGTTTAATAACACAGACAGCAGAACATTTTGTTTGCGTTAAAACTTTTTTTTCTTTTTACTAACACTGTAAAAAAAGACGTTACTGTCTGAACACTTTGCCCATTTTCTTTTTAAAAATACATTGTTATTGTTTGACTTGCGAGCCCAGTGTGAATCATCACATCTGGGGAGAGAGAAACACAGTACTAAAAAAAGACCTTCTGAGAAGAGTATTGTTGCTCATAAAAGACAAGTTTGAAGAGTCTTTTCTTTTAAAAAAAATGACTTTTAAATGAGTTTTTCCACTGTAGCAGAGCTTTCTGCTGGGGTGTCTGTCTGTGACACCAGCGTTTGTCTGCTTCCTGCGTCGCCGTGCTCAACCAGCCCTGGCGTGAGAGGTACGATGAAGGCAAACGGGGTTCCAGAGGAATTCTGGACCAGCAGAAAGAGTCTGGACACCATTCAAAGTGGCCGTTGTCTGCATTTTAAACTGTGATCCTGCCCTTTGTTTCTAATTACATTTTGCTGATAAAGGAACTCGGGTCCTCTTTCACCACAAATGGCAATCCTACGCGATTCCTGCTAAACAATCCGGCAGGAATATGTTCTGTTTGTTTGCTGGGATCCCACAGGATTCTCTCCGAAGCGGGCCCGCACATCAAAGTGCCGGCTGTTTGTTTTGATCCTGGAGAGGCCCGCAGTCCAGGAGAAGGACAGAGCTGGGGTTCCCGCTTCTCTGGCTGAGGAAATCTCTGTTTCCTACAGGACCTGATCAAACGCTGGGCAGGATCTTGCAAAAACTCCCAGTTCCTCTCTCCCACAGAATGCACCCTTGAACCAATTGTCAGATGCAAGCATCCTGGACTTCCATCTTCACTTCTCCACCCACTGTCGGAGGGAGGGAGGGTGTTTACTCCACATGCAACCACCTGCGTTAGGGAGCCATTGTCTTCCAGAGCCCCTTATTTCTCCAGATTCTTTTGTGATTCCCAGCTGACTCAGAGTCTTTTCATGCTGTGGCAGCCTGGCTCCAAAGTACAACTGCGTCAACCGCGGGGCTGTAGGGGGAGGACCCCCTCCTTTCATGAGGCACAACTCCAGACTCTTTGGGGGTCTGTTTAGGTTCGACTGCCACAGCCAAGCCATTCTCTCAGAGAGGCATTTACCCATCTAACTATAAAATCTAGCGAGACACAGTTAGTGATTCCTAACTAGGCACATCAGCAGAAAGACCGATATGAAAAAGATTAATGTTGTGGGGGATCTTTCGCTTTCATCTCCCTGGATCCTTTCAGTATAAAAGCTGGGTTTGGCCAAGGAAAGAGAATTGTTTTTCCTACCTGTGTTCGTTCAGAGCACGGAGAGATAGGCAGAACAATCCACAAGACCACTGAGACTCTACTAACGTTCACAAACCCTCTGAGCCTGATGATCAGCACAGTTGCAGCAGGTGACACAGCGATCGGTATGGACAGAGCTTTTGGCGCAGACCTATTTCGGTGCCGGCTTTCGAGAAAACTAGTACATTTCGTGAGGCGGCTTCAGGGGCACGAGCCTAGAGGAGCTGCATCTGAATTCCTTTTGTTGCTGCCTTTTAGACCATGAAAAACACTGTAGAATTTTTGGGGGGCTTTAACAAAAAGAAAGTACAAAATATGCACTGATCTAAAAGTCTGATACACCCTGACCAGAAAAGATGCCAAAGACGATAAAAGTTCAAGGAAAAGACACAGTTCATACAGGGTAAAAAGATCCCAAATGCCATTCCTATTGTTTTCCCATACCAGATTGTGGCTGTGCAGCACCTGATTCTGATATCTTGGGAACTGCCCCATAACAAGGCTTAGTTTGTTGCCTAATATAGTGCCCCCTGCCTCTGCTGAGCTGGGCAGCTAGACATGAGCAGGAATCAGCTGGCCCCCACCCACAATGGGACAATTCATCTTCCTAATGAAGCTGTACAGAGCTGGGGAGGGGGGTGGCGGGCAGCCCTGTCCCAGTAAGGACTGTAACGATGGGCTTTTCTGTTGAGGCCAAGGGGGTGGCGGGTCCCTGGAGGACAATGATGATGTCATCTGACAGAGTGCCAGCTTTTTTCTTTTTCGGCGCCCACTCACGCCTGGGAAAGAAGCTGCGGTGGCACTCTCTCCGCTGGTGGGAATCGCAACAATTCCACATGAAGTGCCGCCGAAGGCCGCGGCTCGGGTCACATGCACAGGCAGGCCGAGGGGAGGGAGGGAAGGAGAGAAGGAAGGGGATGGGAAGGGAGATGGTCCCCTTGAACAGCTTCAGCCAAAGCTGCAAGATTCACTTTCTCAGAGTTCCTGTTCTGCATCAAAGATCGGATTCCTGGTCTCGCATAGTCCTGTGTTGCCCCTGATGAAACAGAGGGGCGGATCATTCCATAGGGACATTTTTAAAATCATGGGAGTCCATATCCATCTCAAAGCTGCCTGGCACCTCACTGCCTTGCTGACTGCTTGTCTTAGTCTAGTCCTGAAAGTTGACTTCATTGCTGGTCACTTTTGCACCATGATCTTCCAGTCATATTAACGACAAAACGTCATTCCTAGGAGGCACAATAATATTGTGAGGTCCCACAAAATTAAGACCAAAAGGGACAGACCTCTCAAACACAAGCTTTTGTTTTTGCAACGTAGCTCAAAGAGCCCTCACCACCAGAAATACAATCAGGCATCAAGAATGAGAGGGAAAATCGCTGAAGGTGTAATTACAGCCAGGCTTAGATTTTCGTTTTCCCAAGATGTTTGATTGGCTTCCACTGCAAGGCTGTTAAGTCGTGTTTTATATCTTTCTCTAAATCAGGATTGCAAAAACACAGGAATTCGGACAGAACACAGTGGAATGTGGGGCCCACTGCAGAACTCCCAACTGTTTCTGTTCACCAGGGGAGCTGGGGGGGGTGGCAGGGGGTTAGCTGACTTGTTCCACCTGCATATATCTCACCATCTGGCAGGCGTCTGGGTTCACTTGCCAGGAGACAGAGAGGCCGAGGCATGTGGGCGAGTATGTGTGGGGTTCAATAAATAAGGCAACCTTTTCAAACAAACGCCAAAGGCCGGGCCCAGTCTCGGGCTCCAAACGCCAACACAGGAGGCCGAAGGAAGGACTAGAGCATGAAGATGGCACACCTGGTAGTTTGCCAAGGTAATGCCACACACAGATGAAATAAAATGCTTTGTTGGCGTGGCTTGCATGAAAGTCTCTGGTGTGCTCAGAAATCCTGCACTTATTAAAGTAAATTAATTCTTACCCCAAAATCATCAACATTCAATTATTAACTTTTCTCTTAAAACCAAAGTGATTGATTGCGAAGCTTGCACAGAATTAGACAAATCAGAAAGAAATAAACAAGCATGCATGGTTTCCCTGTTTACTTCAGATTGCTTTTCGGTGTTTTTCCCTTTATTGTGACTGTGGTAGGTGCACTGAGCTTTAGAGCCACAAGCACATTCATTGCGTAAAGGCTCTGACATTGCCGGTGACCGATAATGGCACAGAAAAACGAAGAGATAGACAGTCAGGAAGAGCATGAGGCTCCGGATGTGTGTTTGTGTGAGGTGTGCTTGGAGATCAACAGAGCTGCCCACTTCTTACCCACTCCACAGCAGCACCAAACACACAGAGGACCAACAGAAAGGCCTCCACATTCCTTGCTCACATATGTTATTAATTAGGGCTGGCTTTACTGTTGGTTTACAAGACCCAGAAGTGCTTAGGGCTCTCGGCCTCAACTTTCCTGCTTTTCTGTTTGATTTATGACCTGCTAATTAGGTATAAAATTAGCTAAGAAAGTGAAATTCCAGTCTGATTCCAGAATACACGATTTAGAAAGCCGGAACATCAACCCGAACGGAGCTCAGTGTTGGCAAAGACTGCTGACAGAGGGATACAGGACGCACATCTGCAGCTCCCTGTCTGCACACCACAGCACAGTTCATCTGCGATGGCCTTGACAATAGCTATTCCCTTCTCACGTAGAACTAAATTAATAGATCCCTTCACCAGAATACAGTCCTGAGCAGAAACAGTGAAGATACCCTTTCTATCAGACCAGTCCTTCCTGAGTGCTGCTCTACATATGTCTGTACTATTCATTATTGCATTTCAGGAATTGCATATTTCCTGCTACTCCACAAGTGTCCCAGTCCTCTCCCGAAATGCCCCGTTTTGAACCACAGCAGTCCCAGATGTGTGAAGCAGTATTTGTGAGACCTTTAATTCTCCAGGATGCTCAGCTCTCTTCATGTGGACAGGCCTTGGCCCCTCTCCCCCTCCCCAGTGCAGTTCAATCCATAATTAAGAATGTTCTGAAGTGCTGTGTACAGAAATCTCCCAATCCGAAATGTAAGGAATGTGTTTTAAGCCACAGCTGACTGCCAACGAGAACCCATCGAACCCTGGAGTCTTAGAAGCACATACACACAGAAAAACTGGGCCATAAAATAATCTGACAAAGAAAAACAAAGAACATCTAAAAATGACTTTCTGAGCCAACAGAAGAAAAGAAAAATGAGAAACGCAAGTTTCTCATCCAGCATTTCAATTTCTTTTAAGCTTTTTTTTTATATACCCTCAGAGGGATTTCATGGCTTTCGATACGTGTTAAATATTTTCAAGCCCAACTGGTTTTTCTTTCTCCCTCCATCCTCGCAGAGTGTCCACACCGGCCCAGTTCACTTCAATCACCCGCTGTCTGGCCTGAACAAGCCAACAGCAGGAAATGTACTCAGCACCGAGGTGCCTCAGACAGCACATAGCAGTGTGTGCAGATCATGCAGGCTGAGAAGCCACCGGCTGGTCACGGTCAGCTGAAGGCACAAGCTGGACAGACTGCGGCTGTGGAACCTGCTCTGGTTTATCTGTCCAGAGAGGTTCAAGACAAGAAAGGCCCCACCTGTAGGACAGGAACACTGTCGGCCAGGGCTGACTGTTGGTGGAGCAGCTGTGTTCCAGCTCAAGCACTTCGAGCTAGTGCTTGCTAACATGGAGCTGGACCGTTCCTATGCAGCATCTTGACTTTTCCATAACTGAAAACAATAATAATAATAATAATAATAATAATAATAATAATAATAATTGCTTACACTTATATAGCGCTTTTCTGGACACTCCACTCAAAGCGCTTTACAGGTAATGGGGATCCCCTCCACCACCACCAGTGTGCAGCCCCACCTGGCTGATGCGACGGCAGCCATAGTGCACCAGTACGCTCCCCACACACCAGCCCTCAGTGGGGAGGAGAGCAGAGTAATGAAGCCAATTCATAGAGGGGGATTATTAGGAGGCCATGATTGGTAAGGGCCAATGGGAAATTTGGCCAGGACGTCGGGGTTACACCCCTACTCTTTTCGAGAAACATCCTGGGATTTTTAATGACCACAGAGAGTCAGGACCTCGGTTTTACGTCTCATCCGAAGGACGGCGCCTGTTTACAGTATAGTGTCCCCGTCACTATACTGGGACATTAGGACCCAGACAGACCGCAGGGTGAGCGCCCTCTGCTGGCCCCACTAACACCTCTTCCAGCAGCAACCTTAGTTTTTCCCAGGAGGTCTCCCATCCAGGTACTGACCAGGCTCACACCTTCAGTGGGTTGCCAGTTGTGAGTTGCAGGGTGATATGGCTGCTGGCCAAAAAGAAGCGTCAGTGCCTTTAAAAACCTTGTGCACTTTGTTTATTGAAGGTCTCAGGTTCTCCTTCGTTTTCAAGTTCAGAATATCTACAGATTCTCCCATTTGGCAACATGTGCTCATAATTGAGACCAGATGGGAAGCCCTCGTGCACCATAGCTCTCTCCCAGCATGCTTACACAGTGATGTCAGTGTTACCCGTCTCGGGAGCTCACAGCGGGCAGCTGTAGGGTACAGAGATGGAGGTGTTCCAAGGATGCAGTCAACACAGAGGGGCGTCTGACAGGATTGAAGTGGCAAAACTCCCTGTTGGCCTGGACTGGGGTGAGCAAAACACAGCAATGAAATATTAAAAATCGCCTAGGTGGTAACACTTTGTCCTCAGTTGCTAATGGCCTGTGGAAAGGGCTTCTACTTTTCAGCACATTAAAAGCACATTTGAGGTTACTCCTCGCCAGCCCTTTGAATCAGGCTTAGAAAGGTTTTTCAGATGCAACATATAAAGCAGGTGTTAATCCTTCATTCACTGTCACGAGCAGGTTTATAATGCATTAATAAGCACACACCTGTCTGAAATCTTATATTTTAAAATATATGTGTATTTAAGCATTTGAAACATATGGATGCAATCTATGAGGTGCTAAACTCAAACAAAAAAATGCAGGACCTCTGTGTGAAAGCACTGAAAGACACCAAAGAATCACAGACACATCCATGACAGTTTGGGCTCAAAATGCTCCAGAATATATACAATCGCTCTGGACAGTGCAGAGGTCAGCATAGCCTTCTGGTCTGGATCAGAGTGGAGAAGTAGGTTATTCAACAGAGGGCAGCATTTATATACTGTTCTTCATAAGGATTTCAAGCCACTTAGTGTAAAATAAGCTTTCCGGCATAGGCTCTGGCCCCACTGCAACCCTGAACTGCATAAAGCTGAAAATGGATGGATATACACAGTATACACAACCATTAGTCGAAAATGGTAATAAAAGATCTCAAGAATAAAAAACAGCCTGCTATACTCGAGGTGTCTGTCTAGTATGTTTTACTGATAAAAGAGAGGTGCTGAAAATGCACATTTTCACATGTTCAAAGATGAGCGGCTTTGAAATAAACATCCTTCTTCTAGGCACCCAGTTCAAAATGAATGAAATATGAATCTATAGAGGGAAATACATTTCTCAGCCTGAAGCTCAGCATCTTTCTTAAAATAAACACACAGTGCAAACCTTCTGAAAAAAGGCAACTGGGAAAAAATCGAAACGGCACGTCGCAAGATGAGCCAGCTGGAGGAAATAGACTTTTATGACCAGTCATTTCTCCAAAGAAATGAATGAATAAGCAACCCCTCCAAAAAGTAATAAAGAACAATTGAAACATCACAAATATCGGCATTGCGGCTTCCTCCCTCCTCTTCTGTTTACCAATGCAGAATTTGTCTTGAGCTTCACATGTCTCTCATTAATGCAGAAAAATAACTTTAATCATCTCAAGCAAACAAAGAACAGGAGTGCTGTGGGGGTTCTCCTCCTGCCTGCAAGATGTCCTGCTATTTTACACTGCATCAGAGAGAAGAGACTACCATACGCCCAGCGAGCAGTCCGAGATCCAGGATCACAGAGCAACAGGGCCATTGTGCTGACACAGAGCCAATTAATCACCGACACTGGTCAAAGGTCACACAGAACTGCATGCTGGGAGTGGCGGCAGGTACTGTTGGAGGCGAGGGCAGGAGTGCTGCTCTTGAGGCACAGTGGTGATGGTGAGATGGGGAGTGGATGGGGCCTCATCCAAGGTTTCTCGAGCAGCCTGATACCGGCAATAAAGACTAATTGGCAAAAATGTTGTAACTGCCTCAGTACTGATTGCATACCCCACTTGTACTATATGTATATTGTTATCCACGAAGGCAGGTTGACATCATTGTTAGAAGTTGCTATGGAGCAGCAGTGCTTGTTGGTTTCTATAGTGAGAGACAAAGGGAGTGACAAGGGTGAATGGCCTCAAACACTTACTGTGCTAGTGCAGCAGAAATTTCCTCCATATAAATTATTAACTGGACCTCCCATTTACACATAGTAAAAGAAAAAATAAAGGCTCTGCAGAATACTTCTGTTACCACTACATTAATCATCTTTTCTTTAAAACCTTTACAGGTGTCCATGTCCAGGTGAGATGTTAGAGCTGTGGTTTAAGATTCTCACGTTTTATTCCAGGCCGTCTGGTCTCTTGTGAGGGGCTGCAGACTGTTACTTTAATGTTTGTCTTCCCAAGCAGGTATGAGACATCCCAAAGGAGAAGACAGATTGACCTCACCCTTTTCAAACATAAACTGTAGCAGGCCGTTATTCCTGCAAGCAAACGTGCATAAATATTAGCTTAAGAAGTTCTCATCATTATTATCATAAACGTACAGAGCTATGCATTAATGCCCCAACAGACTCTGGAGAAACATGAAAATAAGAACATCAATTTGACATCAGCCCAAAGGCTTGTGACTCGTTTGATCTCACGGTCCTGTTCTGTTAAATTTCCAACCACCCTCTGTTTTACAGACCGGTTATCGAACTTCAAAATATCTCTGCTCTCAGATGGTCAATGTAATTTTGATCAACTTAGTCCCCTTTGATCCTGAAACCCTTGCGCTGATCTGCTCAGTGAGAGTTCAAACTGATTCTGTCATCCCAGGCCGGAGTGCTCTATCCACTAAGATTCCAAATCGGAGCTAAGCTGTTCCAGGCTGCCTGAGCTCAAGACAGACATGCCGAGTTGAAAGCGATTCTAATTCTGATGATCAGTGTGGCTGACTTGCTGTTAATGGGCTGTGCTCTGTTCTTCTCCATCAGTTTTAGAACAGTCACGTTCTTTCTTTTCCTTCAAAAACCTATGAAGTTTGCAAATTGTCTTGTTTGTTCCTGTATTCTTGTGGTTTTTATCCAGACAGGATGACAGCTCTTTTAAGCAGTTTTTTTCTCATTAGTATTTTTTACTGAAGCACCCCCAGTTATTTGGAGCTCCGGTACTGCAGGGGTGACACCCAGACAGAGCAGGAGTGGGGCGCACCAGGAGGCTACCAGGTAGGGACCCTGGAATGAAGCTCTTTATTAAAACTAACAGCCTGATGATTATTTCTTTTTTATCTCACACCTTTCAAGTCCTTGACTACCTCATCTTCACTACAATCCCTGACTTTACATCAAGTACATGGAAGTAATATTTGATTTCCCTTTTCTAAAATACGTCCCAATCACTTTGGCAGGACATTAGCCCCAGGGAAAGCAGACAGCGATCAGTGGATAAAATGTGTGAGACATTTTGTATCCCTGTTGACAGAATAATGACACAGATTGACTTGTGGCTTCAATGTCTTGGAGTAAATGAAAAAAAAAACACATTGTTACACTCATTTGCTGTATAAGCTGAAGAAGTATTCTAATTGACCTTTCCCCACAAAAAGGTCAGCTTCCTGCTTTCTCTTTGCGATATCAAGTTCATAATCATTGTGAATGAGAATCAATAACTTCCAGAAACCTTAACTGTCAAGCGTTGATAAATCACCTCCATTTGCATATACTGTAAGAACAATGTACTCCTCCTTGCTCTAATAAGCTCCAAGCACTAACTTGTTCCCCTTTGTAAACACATCTTTGATGTTTCAATTACCTGACAATTATTGAGGCAAAACTTTTCCCACTGTGGAGGGAAAATCTTGCGAGTTTACCCGAGTGTCAGGGAATTGGTCTTTTCTTCTTTTAAGACTTCAGACGATCCCGACCTTGTCTAAGTGAGCCCCATTTATCATCATTTAAATGTGCTTTAGAGTGTAATTGTAATTAATTAATTCCTACGACAACTGTCTGACAGTGCTTCTGAGAATTATTTGGCGGCCAGGCTACGCACGGTCTGACAAACAAGGTTTCGGAGTCTCTTTCCCACAGTGTCCGGGGCCTGGGATGACTTTGCTGTTGTGTGTGAGGAATTCTCTGAGCTCCATGGTAGAGGAGTCCCTTTCAGCCTCCGCAGAAATATGCAAGAAATTTGCAAAGAATTTTACTTGTCTCCTAAGGGTCATATTCATGGCTAATGAAACCATTTGTCATAATTTTAGCATGCTTTGGAGCACAGACATAAAATGTAATTAATTAATTCCGAAGGCAAATGTCTACCAATTACAACATTTCTAGGGAGAAAAGTATGATGTAGCCAATTTGTATTAATAATGTAGCCTTTTTAATTTGTTTATTAGCAGAAAGCAACACTCATGAAGTCTTGGGTCAGAGCCCACTCATTATCAAAGAATCTTCAATCAGGTTGTGGTTCGCAGAATTTTTGTGGCTGCATATCCTTGTTTGTCTCAACAAAAAACAAGTAAAACAGAACAAAAAGGGCTGTTTTATTACACTTAAGGTGTCAATGGGAAAACTCCACGGACATTTGTTATTCTGGAGTATAAATAAGTGCTCATTCAACATTATTCTCAATAAAAAAAAAACTTTTAAAGCTGTTTTTATGCTAATGTCTATCTTAATTGGCATTAGAAAAATTGCTTTGGCATGCTGTGGGGCTCCAGATTAGCTAAAAGAGAAAGAACAAGATAAAGCCTTCAAAAGGCCCATTTCAGAGGAATTATAGCTTCCTTTGAACATCTTCCAAGTTTTAAATACATTAAAGCCTGTTGGCATACATGTAAATTAAGCAGTACCAAAGCATTCCAATAAAACTCGCCATGAATCAGAGCACGGGTGTTAGGACAGGCTCAGAGGACATTTAGCCCAGAAAGCCAGGCTGACCAACTGGCAGGAGTTTTAACTGACCCCACTGCCCTCTTCTTTCTCTCCCTCTCTCTTTCTCTTCTCTCCTGCTCTCGCTTTCTCCTTTGCCTCAAGATTTCCCTCCCTGACATTTTCAGGCGCAGATGAAAAGAGCTGTGGCCCCAGTTGCCAATTCAGGAGTGCCAGGATGGGGGCACAGCGCAGAACCATATCTCCCCCACTGTTCCCCTAGAAAAGCACCACTGCACTCGTGCTGACCGCTGCAGTCCACCGCCAAAGCACAGAGGATCAAGCCAAATTCATCCGACTCCGGCAGTTTGCAGACATACTAATGTGTGATCTTTGGCTGGGGTGTTAATAGATGCAAAAAAATTGGAAGCTGTCTGACATGTCATACATACCCTTTACATTTTTCGCTAAACCAGCCTGTCACTGATTATTGCAAGTCATTACTTGCAATGCGGAGCTATCCAGTTTTCATCTACTGCTCAACGTACTAATGTACGAACATGAGTACTGTCGTTCTTTTTGCTCGGATAACCTACATTTATATTTATTTGATGCCTTTATCAAAGGTGACTCACAAGCACATGTGGTCAAGATGCGAAAGGTTCATATAACAGTAGTGTCAAAAAACATTAAACCACAAGCTGAAGGTGGGCACGGCAACTACAACAGTGCCAAAGGCCAGCCTAAAAAAAACACCCGCATGCTAGTAATTCCGAACTGTATCAAAGAGTGTAATACAGGAGTGACTGCTACTGTGGGGAGTGCAGAGACAACACATGTCTACAGCATCCCTAACAGACACCTACACAGCCACTCACAGCCTTATCTGTCTGCGAGTGTCTGTGGTGAGAGTGTGGAGAAGTCAGATCTATCAGTGCCCAGATGAGTTCCATTGTGTGGGGCACCACAGGTCAGCCTGTGGCACTGTGACCTTTGCCCCCCCTCCCCGGGGGTCCGTGAAAGCGTGCCTGAGAGCATGAGAGATTATGGCACTGGAGGCTCACAGAGTGCTTATCCACTCGGGACTCATGATAAACAAGGGAGACACCTTGCTAATGGTAAGAGGTGCTGGGTGATAACAGGCAGCCTCCTGCTGGGGTCTCAGTTTGTACTACACAGCCCTGGTTCTTGTGCCAAGGAGGAAGTGAAGGGAGAGTCCATCCCACACTGTGTCCTGTCTCCAACAGGGCTCGTGTATTTATTAAGCAGCTCTGCATGTTTGCGGTGGTTGAGCTCTGCTAAGCAATGCAAAATTTCACCTCCCAAAAAAAAACAGACCACACTCTACCCAAAGACCTGTGCTGTGTGGAACACGTTGTCTGATGACGTTGTAGAAGCTGAACCACTGGGATTCCTCAGAAATCTAGTACTTTGAATCAAATACCCTGAAGCTGGAGCCAGACAAAAGGATAACATCCTCTTGTCTGCAACTTTACACATGCTATCAGGTTTTTAATTATCAGATCACACGTCCCAGGAACCAACATCTGATTTAATAAACATCAAGTGTTTTATAAAAAATAGGAGGTTCTTTATTATAGAACAAACAGAATGCAGCACGGTCTGAGCTCTGCATTTTAACAGGACATTCATAGGATATCTCACATTCAAATTCAATCCTAACCCTCACTCTGAGATGCTGAGTTCAAGTTTTCAGATTTCAGAAAGATACATGTCAGCTTCCAGACACCCAGAAACCCCTCCAAACCAGCACCATTCCTGCTCCCCAGCGATAGTGATTCCATCCTCTGCACAGCATGCTTTGCTGTCAGTTCAATATGCTGATGCCTAACATTCGATTGGGCTCTAATACTAATGTTCTAACTATACATTGAAAGATCAAAATATTTATTTTCCAGGAGGCTTTATGTCCAAAAATGAAAAGTGACTTGAAAGCTTGGATCTTCAAAAGTCTGAAGCACTTCATTTAAAGCTAAGAAGATTTAGATCAAAAGGTTAGAAAAGAAACATTCAAAGGACAGCCTTTTGAAAAAAAAAACGCGGACCTCACAGATTTAAGCTCTGCAAGTTCATGGCCATTACAGGACACAGTCCATTCCTTCACCACTTTCCCTGGAGATGAAAGGGAAAATCGTCTGGCTACTGAAGACGGCACGGCTCCTTTTGATTCAGCTAAGAACCTGCAATGTCAAAAGAACGCTTGGCCAAGTTTGTTTTCCGAAGTCCTGAAGACACTTCTAAAGGCTCCTCATTAAAGCAGGCAGAACTGACAGAATTTGCACAATGTTAATTACTTTGCCTTGCTGGAACATAAAGCTGTGAGCTGCGGGCAGCATTCTTCTGGTGACCTGCTGGAGACGAACAGAGAGCAATGAACGCCTGCTTTGTCTGAGCACTGAACAGCACACTCTTCAAAACAGTAAATACTAGCCTCTCCAGCTGACAACTACTCACAAAATGGCCAAATTTGCTGAAGGAAAAAAAAAGGATCTGATATATATTGTATTTCACACCCCCCTCGCTTGTGAAACAATTGCTCTTTGCAGTGGATCCCTAAAAACACTTCAGTGCACTAATCTCACGTCTCTGCTCGGTTGCAGCTCTGCTTTTATCAAACTGGGGGCCTGGATGTAGTGAAAACCACAGCTAAAGCACACAGGGTTTGGTTTATCTTACAGAAGGTCGGCACTCATCTAAAGAAATTCATAATAGTCTTCTGGGATTGCGGAGATCTGGACAGTGCAATAAAACAGTCAGTTTATAGTTTAGGGGGTTGCAACTTTTACAGACCGTAGTCTGTAACTGTATCTGAGGCTGTTATTTTTATCCTAGCGGCCATAACCCCAGGGTAAGGATTAAGGGTGTGATTCACACTGTGGTCAGATTAGGGCTTTATAACTAACATGCACGCTAATCCACAGTAAAAGGTGAAATCTATACCAGAGCCACATCAGCTCCCTGAGTCAGAGCTCATCCTGGTTGCCGTAGTGTTAAGCAGACTAGAGAGCACAGGGCTCCTACCTGGGTGGGACAACAGTCCATCACAGAGATCACCCCTCAGCAATGCCGGTCCCCACGTATGCAGCAGGGTGGACTGGAGCAGCTGGGGAACATCTGTGTCTGTAGAGATATGAACCCCACGCCCATCAGGCGTGTGAAGATTTCCAAAATTTGAGTACCAAAATTAAGACACAACATTTTCTAGTAACATGCACGTGGACAGTAGTTCATCTTCATCGACACCCTGTTAATTCCCTAACTGTGATATACTGTAAAGTTTAAAAAAGCACAGCTGAAAATAAAGTAAATTAACTGTTGCAGAAAAGACACTTTAAAGAAAAACAGTTTCCAGAATAAAGAAAAATGTTATCACACATTGTCTGATCAGAGCTCTGTATTGAAGGGGTACGAGGTTAATATCAATGTCTCCTTTGAAAAGCGTTGCACTGAATAAAAACATTTTATTGTATGTTTTCAGTCAATTAAGGCCATCTCCCTGAGAAATCTCTCACCAGGTTCCCTTTGAAGATGATGCATTTTGATTGAAGTCTGTTGAGGTAAATTTCAATAGTGTTCCTTCCTGATGTGATGAATGGTTGAAATTGTTCCAAGAGGCTTTCCGAAGAAAAACAAAAACAATATTCCCCACCTCATCTATCTGGTATCATAAAACCACAGCCTAACCTCAGCATTCAGTCCACACCAAAGTGTTTATTGTGCTGAAAACTTTTAACGCCTCTGAAAGGCTTTGAAGTGTTTGATATGTCCCGCGCTGTTTTAACTCCAGGAAACACACACGATCCTGGGCCACACTCAAGTTCAAGTACACAGGAGGCCAGCAAGGTCTGGCCTGAAAGTGGACTCGCACATTTATGCCTCTTCCTCTTTCCAGGCCTTCAGGAGAGTCAACAAGCAGCCAAAAGCTGCTGCAATGCCCCCTGGGAGGCCAACTGGAAGCAACCTCATTATTAACAAAAACGTCTTTCATGTTCCTCCTTTCTCGGGGTTATTGACCCGGCCAGCTCCTGCTTTGCAGCAGGGGATGACCCAGCACAGACGTTTGTGAAGTGTCGTCAATCCTGTCAGAGAAAACATATTTTTTAAACCCTCGATTTCAGCACAGGGCTGTTTCGGAACGGAGGACCCAGGACGGTGTGGTGTGGCCGCGTGGAGTAATCTGTCACATTCCCCTCTCCCCTCCCAGCAGAAATGAGTGCTGGACAACCAAGAGCTCCGTGCACTGTGCCAGTCTGTGCCCGTTCACAGAACAGGAGAGGGGCAGTGTGTGGAGCTGCCTTGCTTGTCCTCTTCAGCTCACACTGAGGAAGGTAAAAGCTAAATAACAGGACCCCAGGATGTATCTGGCGATTATTCTGACAAGCTGGCTGGAGAACAGCACGCGCAGGAAGCTGGCAGCAGAGACATACTTGTCTCAGGAGCAGTGAAAAAGCTGTGAGTCCAGGTCCCACTCACACCAGCCCCAACCACGGTGAGCGGACCTGCACTGTGGGGCCGCCTAAAGAGCAATTCTCAGACTTTCCTCTCACCGTGACCATGAAGGCTGGGTCATCTCTGAGTGGAGTAATCTTTAAAACAGAACGCTGTCCTGCTCAGAGAGGTGTAGAAAACCTGCTTCAGAGTCTTAGAGAGCAGTGACAAAAATGAAGAACAACCACTCTGTGGTTTGGATGGAAAGATACGGGATGCGTAAAAATCTTATCAGAAGCACTGTGCTACACTATTAATTGCGTTCAATATTTTCAAGCAAAAGAGGCATTGCACAACCAGGCAATCCATTCTCCTTCAACTGTTCTTCCTCCTTGCGAGTGCATTATAATCGGTAGGTTTGTGTCAAAACTTTCTGATTTGACAGGGAACATTCAGAAGGGAAACTGAGGTCCGTAGGAAGGGGTGAGGAAGGAGGAGCTGTTGAGCTGCAGCCCCTTACCTCTCTCTCTCCCTCTAATGTGCACAAACGTCTACCCATGTACTGTAGATGACTAACCTGTCATCCAGAGAGAGATCAGCACCTGAAGACGAGCCATGCCAGCAGAGCTCTTGTCCTGACATGCAGCGGGGCTGTGATGAGTAATGGTTCTACTTTGCTGTTTGATTCAAGAGCTTGTTTTCTTGCAAACACCTTCCTATTAATCCCTGCATTGCTCCCCTCCCGGGGAACTAGCTTATTAGGTCCTCTCAGTGACTGGGACTGGCGGAGGAGGTACTATTATAATAATATTTTTTACACTAACATAGTGCTTTTCTGGACACTCCACTCAAAGTGCTTTACAGGTAATGGGGATCCCCTCCACCTCCACCAGTGTGCAGCCCCACCTGGATGATGCGCCGGCAGCCATAGTGCACCAGAACGCTCCCCACACACCAGCTCTCAGTGGGGAGGAGAGCAGAGTGATGAAGCCAGTTCAGAGAGGGGGATTATTAGGAGGCCATGACTGGTAAGGGCCAATGGAAATTTGACCAGGACACTGGAGTACCAACCCAACTCTTTTCGAGAAACGTCCTGGGACATTTAATGACCACAGAAGGTCAGGACGTTGATTTTACGTCTCTTCCGAAGGACAGTGCCTTTTCAGAGTATAGCGTCCCCCTCACTACACTGGGGTCTTAGGACCCACACAGACCGCAGGGTGAGCGCCCCCTGCTGGCCCCACTAACACCTCTTCCAGCAGTAAACTTAGTTTTTCCCAGGAGGTCTCCCATCCAGGTACTGGCCAGGCTCACAGCTACTGAGCTTGAGTTGGCTGCCAGCTGTGAGTTGCAGGGTGATATGGCTGCTGGCTTTAACTATAGGTAAAAGGCTGGCCGTCTCCCACCTCCAATCACCCAAATTATACAAATCTGACACCTGAATCAGGAAGGAACACAGTGTACTTCCTGATCTAACAGCACATGGCTGTCATAGCTGAATGTCCCTCAGTGTTTCTACAGGCAAGCACCTCTTCGCTCTGTACATTAAGCATGTGTCCATTAAAGGGGTCCAATCCCAGCCTGTAGCTGTGCTCAATGTAGCCCCCTTCTAGCTGTGAGGAACCACTCATACATCAGCTTCCTTGTGTAAAATATGAAAGACAGATGTTTTTCGAAATGATGTGAAACTAAATCCCCTCCATTTGGAAAAATAATGGCTGACACCCTTTTCTGTTTTTTTACTTGATCTTTCGTTGGAAAGGACTTTGTTTGAAACCCTGTAACAGCCACTCAGTCCTTAATCAAATAAGACTCATGCAGGTCGTGCACAGTTTTGATCTTTTAGAGTAAAGGGCTCTGTTTTTCTAACTGACTGCCAGGACACAAAGATCAGAGCTGTTGCTGGATTTAGTTATTTCGCAAGAGCTTGCAAATAAACAATATCCCAGAGGTAGCGGAGATATTAGTGCTATTTGATCTAGTGACTGAACATAAGAATTTGTCTGTCTGCACTTTTCATTTTCAACTGAAGATTTGAGATATGCCATCACTGCAATACAGAGGTCCAGACTCCACTGTTTGGAAAGATTCCAGTTCAAGGATTTTAAGTGGCTCATTTAGCGTATTACATGTCAGTACTCAAGGCCTGGACTGGTGTTCCTCAGCTGCTGCCCAGCCACAAGGAGAGGAGGAGCACATCTCAACAGGCAACATGTACAGTCTGTACCACTGGACATAGCTCATCACAAAAGAAAACCAGGTGATTTCTGGGGAATTGCAAAAACAAAAGAGGAAAATTCTGAAATGAGGCAATAATTTCAATTTAATAGAAACCAAAACTGATAATATAATCATTCTAGATTACGTTAGTTTCAATCTACATACAGTATTTTACACTGCATAAAAGATGCAATGTCATGGTGCCTTTTGCAAAAGTTTAAATAACACTGATCCTTCCAGACACAATTTAACTCGAATGCTCTTACCAAAAACATATCTAAGAGCAATAATGGTTTAGACAGCCTGACCTGTGGGGAGATACTGTCTGGCAGAAACAGCATCACTTGACTGAATAGTATGGAGATTGAGGTTAGAAACATCTATCGGTTTGGCTAAATTTTTTGATTACATAACAAACCACCTTTTCCGTGTTGTGTAATGAGCCAACCTTCACAAGCACTCCCCTCGGGGAGCTGCTAATGAAACACAGCCCCTCGTTCCTCCTGTGTGCACGCCCGCGCCGGGCTGTGCACATATTGAACACATTTAGAGCAGAGTGCAGCCAGAGCTGAATGGTATGTGCAATAATTAGTCCCTCGATTCCTTGTTGATGTCATTGTTTAAACCCAGTGAGCGAAAAAGAAAAGAAAAGAGGAAAAAAAATGGGTTTCAAACGCCTCACTAAATATTTATACAATCCTTTACTAAAGGAGATTATATCATGGAATGCAGTGTATTAGCCTGAGATCTCCTAATGTTTATTTGCCTGTAACTCAATCTATCCTCCCCTCTACAGTTCTCTACAGCTTTCGCCCTTTTTAAAAGCGCCACTTTTAAAAGCTTGTGCCAGTTTAATTTATGTCTTTTAATCATTTAGCTCAGTTGTGTCACACTAAAAGTGTGTGTGTAGGGGTGGCGGGGGTCTCTAGTGATTTATATTAACTCTCCAAGTGTGGCACTAGAAAGTTTCAAGGGTTTCCAATTAGCATTAATCCTACAGAACTTTCAACAGATCCTACTTTTTCCTTCCATAGCATATTAGTTCATTTCAAAACAGGGCTTTGCTCGCCCAAGTGAAGAGGAATATTGCCCTGTTCCTGAGAGTCTCACTGGAGGCTCTCCCTGGGGTATGGTCTTGCTTCAGGAACAAACGTTCCTGGAGATCCTTCAATGTGCAGCCCTGCAGCACCGTGCTAGACTCTTCCCCTGTGAAGTCCCAGCTCTCCCGGCTGCACAGATCTGGAGCCAGACTCCCTCTCACACACAGCTGCGACATGGGGACATGTGTTTCTACTGGATCCAGCGTGGCCGTGCTGCCTGTCTTTCTGAGAAGAGGCATGCTGTCTGGTAAGAAAAATGATTAAATGATTCTGATGTGATTCCTTATGTGTGATTGAATCTTTCCTGTTTTATTACAAAAAGCGGAACGCCTGCTGTTTGTCATCACCGGGCCTGGACAGCCACTCACAGACAGCCCCTGTTCCAAAGGGCCTATCAAGCCAATTGCTTCTTTTCTGATGTGAAGTCCAGACAACACATCCGGAGGAAACACTCTAATTCCATGATTGAAGGCTGAATTAGAATTGCTTAATACCGAGCTCCCAAAACAGTCTTGTCTGATGAATTGGGCTCATAAACAAAACCTTAGCTGGTACCGCTTCTTGTACCAGTACGACCGATTCCTGTTTGCTCCTTTTGGCTTTAAATCAGACTCGTCACGAGATGGAAACCAACGTGCGCTCGTCTCCGACAGAAACACACGCTTTCTTTCACGGTGATGTGTTTCATGTCCGTCCAAGCCCCGAAACCCACAGCCTGCGCCCAGAGCCACACAGATGCTGGCATTTCAGGACGGCCACGCGGGCGACATTTAACAGGCCCTGACCCCCCCTGACTCCCTGCGTAGTCAACATCATGCCTTCAGGCAATCAAAGACAAAAGCAGCCTTCTCCCTTACTCACCATCAAAAGGATTGATAAAAGGCAGATAATTGAAGAACTGCGTCCAATTCTTCAGAAGTGCAAAAATCAAGAGTAATTTATGCAGATTTTTTCTAGGAGCGGTGGGTTGTGGAACAATTACTTTACACATGGTGTCCATGAGTAGCTACACTATCTGGGTTTTGAGTGTTTATCTGGTCTGAGAGGGTGTAAGCATGCCAGCCAGAGCTGAAAGAGAAATGGAATTGTTTTAAAAAGATCTGCAAAATGCTACAGCTAAATCAAGATCCCATCAGCTCGTGCAACAAAACACACGCAAGTGAGGGGCAATCAGATAAAGTCAGAGGACGACCAAAGCGGCTGACGTTTGTTCAGACAGGAGAACCAAGCTGGGCTTCAATTAAACACTCGTTGGCGCAGAGGGGGAAGAGCAAGGCTAGAGATAAAGATCTGTCATTGAGGAGGCAGGGTCATCTGCACCTCAACACAACACACAGACTTGAGAACAAAAACGCGCAGAGGAAGGTTCGTGGAAGAAAGGAGGATCCATTAAACAAGGAATTTCAGTCCAATTTGTCTTCAAAAGAAGGTAAAAGAGCTCATTATGTGAGCTCTGCTCTTTCTTGACTATTAGATTGGCCAAAAAAAGAGGAGTTAGTCATGCCTGCTTATCTCACAACCTTATAAGCACAGGATTAAAAGATCAAAGGCGGATTTGGTTTAATATTATAGAAAATGTAAGCCCTTTATAGACGGTCTTTAGACCATGCGCTTTTCCCTCTTTCAATGCCTAGATCAAAATACAGAAATTTCATATTAATTTCATACATTATCCCATGTGAGATTAATGACCACATTTTTCATATTTAGCGCACAGGGACAACAGAAACTAGTAATGTACTTCCAAGCAGAACTTTTAAAAGTTCATGCACATAAGTTGATTTTGTTCCTATGTTTTAAAGACAAAATAAAACCTAGACATAACATGGGCGCTTTTGGAGCCACAGGTAGGGAAATACATAACCCTGCAACTTTTGAAAATAAAGAACACAGCAGGACTTTTGCGAATGTTAAAGCTGCTCGAGTTCTTCACTCCCTCTCTGAGAATATGTAGGAACTGCATACAATGAAGAGAACATAAGAGAGTTCAGGAATCATACCTGCATTTCTCTGCTAATTACATTGTATTAACTATTTCACAATGCACTAAAATACAATCCTCTTCTCTCTCTCCTGATTTCCTCCTATGCCCATTTTCAGATGTATTGTATGATTGATGATCACAAATGCCACTGTGTGATTATTAAGAATATTTATGGCTGCCAGACACCCACAAGTTTACACAAGTGGCATTAAGGTAAACCATACCCAGAAAACCATTGTAACTGCCCGAACCCGTGAAAGGAACAAGCATGTTCACACAATGACTAGGTCTGCGCCTTTCAAAACATTGTGGGTTTGGCGTGATCAAAACCGCATCCCTGCTACATTCCCAGTGATCAAAGTTCTTGTAATAAGTAACTTTATCAACAAGCTGTTACTGGTGCAGTTCTAATAGGATAATCTGATCCTCATTGTTGAAGTAATTGCTGTGATGAAGCTCTAAAAGGTAGACGGGGACTTTGAAGGTGTTCCAGGAAGGGCAGGTTCATTGCATATTAAAGTGTTCTTTATATTTCAGATCCTCTCAGCCCAGTGAAAAGAACTTGCCCCCCCCTCAGCTGAGCAGCAGCTCCCAGCGGCAGCACTTATACCTGCCAGCGCAGAGACTTGGGGCCCGCTGAGAAGCAGGGACAGCAGTAAACGATGTCACAAGGCACAAGGCAAAACACCTGACCTGGCCACATTTCAGCCATCACTTATCCCATAATATCAATTTGGTTTGCCTTTAGGGGCGGAGCAGTGGTACTGTGGCTAAGGATCTGCGCCTGTGGCCAGAAGGTTGCTGGTTCAAATCCTGCAGCTGGCAGAGGACTCCTATTTTGTTGGGCCCTTCACCCCAACTGCTCCAGGGGCGCCGTATAAATGGCTGACCCTGCGCTCTGACTCCAAGCTTCTCTCTCCCTGTCTGTGTGTCTCATGGAGAGCAAGCTGGGGTATGTGAAAAGACAAATTCCTAATGCAAGAAATTGTATATGGCCAATAAAGTGATCTTATCTTATTTGTAAGAATGTCCTAGTAATGTGAAGCAGAGAGGCAGTGCAGGGGGCTCAGCTTGCCCATAGAGGCCCCGAAACCTCTTGTGTGTGAAGGAAAGGAGCCGTCCCAGAAACGTGTATCCGAGCTCATTTGACAATTCAAGAAGTAAAACAATTCCGAACAGATAAAGTGGGACCGGTAGGATGAATAGTGCCGCACTGTGGTGAGATCTCCCTGTCCAGACTACGGTACGTTACCTGATAAATGAATTATTTCTTATTCCCCTCCTTCCTTTTTTCCAAATCCCCAGTGTTAATGAACCCGGTGGGCTCTTCCTGTCTGAAAATAGAGATCTGATCTAAAGCTCAGGCTATCTGCAGGCTGACCACAGACAACAATAATCTTCTTAAGCTTACTTTTCCTGAATTCATGTGGTGTGTGATTTGGTAGCCTATACACTGGCCAGCCCTGGACACTGGGCTCAGCCAGTGGCCCAGGGAGGGCTTGGGAACACTAATTTCCTGCTCAACAGGCGCCTTTCAGTTAACACCAGGGCTCCTTCAGAGGGACTTCAATAGAGACTGGGAGAGCCCGGGTAGATGGAGTAGGAACAGCTCAGTGGTATGGCCAAGCAACAAATCCAATTAGGAACAATACGACTCCCCATGGCTGCTCCTGTAGACTGGTGCACACTCCCTGAGTCTCCCATTTAGCACACAGCACTGGGGGGAAGAGGCACAGAGGAGGGAGAAGAGTGACCACACCTTGCAAACTGCTGGCTTGGGGTCCGTGTGGACGCCCTCCCTGATGCAACCCTGAACGAAGAGCATGATGACCCACAATGCTCAGATTAGCATCATGGCAGCCACTTTTGGAAATGCTGTTTTCTTATTTTAAGAATAAATATGTCCACCTTTCAATAAGCACCCTAGAATTGGAGTCCTTTCCTAAGAGCACCCTCCCCTCCTCCAGCCCCGATAGAATTGAATCTGCTATAAGGAAACCCATAACGAATGTGGTACAGTCCTTCATCACAGATGTTGTCTCGCAGCCACGAAGCCATGAAAGCTCCACAGCGTGTTTTCACTGTAGTACCATTATTACTCCTCTGAAAGCTTCGAAAGCTCAATTAAGCTGGGCTCACTGGAGAGAGAGATGCTGACAGGGTAAGGTGTGCCAAGAAAGTGAATGTCAATTAATCATCTCCCTGTTCCACATCTTTGGGCCACCATCTCCTCAGGAAAACAAATAAGTCCTCACAAAATATTGCCACAAACAGAGCCGAGACAGGCGATGCTGCAGCAGTGCTTTCAGACCTCTGCTCATCTCTGCACTGTGTAACTCTTGTCAGTCTGGTTGTCAAGCAGGTAGGAACAACCTCAGGAACATGCTGTGCACACTTTCCTGCACAGACCTGAAATATTTTTAGTGAAGATTCCCTTAAGGCCTAAATGAATGGAACTCTTCCCACAACATCTGTGTTTAACTCCCTCTTTATTCAGGTTCACAAAGCAAGCAAGGTGTCATCACCATCCAGTTGCAAGGGTGGGGATAATTTCACCTGCACTTCAGAGCACTGCAAGTCATTAATGTTTGAAAGCCAGGTGATTTGCACTTCACAGAGGGATGTGCTCAGGCACTACAGACTGAGTTCCTCCTCCCAGGCTTGTAGTGCGTGGAGCTGCAGGAGGCCAGACCTCACTGTACCCCGGGGTTTGTGCAGTTAAGATCAGCGCTTGCAGATAAGACAGCCCCAGCACATGTGATTAATTATGCGAGCTTTCAAGTCATCCCGGACTCACATCCAGCTTGCTCTTGCATGGGCTCAGGCAGGAGAGAGAAGAAGAAAAGTCAGAGACACAGAGAGCAACGATCAGATCAGAAAGCAGAAGAGAGAGTGAGAGACAGAATGGAAGGGAGAGAAAGATTATTTTCTCTTAAAGGAGCAGAATAGTGTAAAAGGCCTGCTTTTTCACCACCTGCATAAAAGCCCAATTAGTGCCAACTGTGGGGATTGTCCTGTTGTCACTGGCAGAGCGCCGAACAGCAGCTGAGACACGCATCAATTAGTGCACCTGAGCTCCGCTCAGCTGTGTCCATCACAGACAGGAGGCTCATTGATAAACTGGAGTGCAGAAAACTGGCAGGCAGGAATTCTGACGAGCCTTGCTGTCCTTGTGATGGTGGGTCCTGCTCTGTGATGTCTCAGAACCCACACCGCTGCACAGATCTTTCACAGGAACAACAGGGTCTTTGACAAACCTGCCCTCATTTTTGTTCGCAGAACTGCAATTGGAATCACCGCATAAAAAAACATGTATTTATATTGGCCAAAGACTGCTTTGATGGGTGGAGACGTTGACTGAAAATAGACATCTGGAGAAGGGGAACATGGGTGCAGCCAATGGAAGTCAGAGTTTCCTCTTCCTATTTTCTCTCTTTCACCGTGAAACCCCGAGATGACAAACGTGCCCACATGCGCTGCAGTCGACAGCGAGGACACCAGGCGAATATTTCAGAAACTCGGGAGCAGTTTTCCAGGCTGTGCCGCCTCACGCTCAGAGGCGCAGTTTTATCCGTCTTCGGAACCAGACAAGATGAAGAGGATGACAGATGGGGGAGCTCGAAAATCCAGATCCTAATGACTGGAGCTGCTCGGTGCCCCTGACGATTGCCTGCAGCCCTGGTTCTTCTCAGGCACGGAGCTTTTCCCCTGCGGGGAGCAGCTCTGCTCAGCTCGCTGTGACAGGTGGAGCTCAGCCCTCTGCGGTGCTCACTGCTACTTTAGCAAGTCTTGTCTCACAAGTCAGGGAAACAAATCAACAGATCTGGCGGTTTCATTTGATCTGTCTCCATCCCCAGCCGTCATTAGGCAGTTTAGCAAGGAAATAGCTGTTGAAATATACATTTCCTTGTCAGTCTATATATATATCTTCTGAAAGCGTGCATCCCTAAGTGAGCTTTTACATGGAATACTTAAAAACGTCACCAGGGACTCGCTCTGAAGCATGCTCCTAATGAGTGCTGTTTTTCGCTCTGACATTCCGCTATGGACTGGATGGACAATTGTGCAGACAGCACAAATGCCCGTTGCCCTGCAAATGCCTTATCAACAGGAGCACCCAGCTGAGAAGGGCTCAGAACTAACTTGCAGCTCGTTAGAGGAGCTGTAAGCTCTGTGCTTCTTCAGTACCTCTCTGAGCGGATGCACGGCGTCTTTCAGCAGAAGGGCTGGGTCTTCGGAGTTACAGCTAACCCATGAGCTTTCCAGGCTACAGGTGTCTCAATACAAATTGGATTTGGTTAATCTGTCTTTTGATCTCTCTACTCTGTAATACACATTTTCAACAATGACTCCTGTCAAATAAAGGATATCGCCTGGATCTTCAATTCTCCAGCAGCTGAAAGTCTTTTCATCGGATAAATGCATAATAGGAGCTGTATACCATTGCAAACCCTCAGGTTTTATGTTAAACATGTGTCAGCACATTTCACTGTTTTAGAGACATAGTATAAGTGAATCCACCCTAATCAGCCTGGAAAAGTCTTAATCCACTGGCACCTCCCTGACCTCTGAAACGATCCCAGCAGTGCTTGTAGCTGCAGTTACCAACCCATCGTATTAATTGTGACAGAGCTCCAGTGACAATCACTATGGCAAATCTCAATCCAGCAATTCCAGCCGAAGAGCAGGTAGGTATAGCCAATCTTTCAAAGATCCATCAAAACAAAAGCAGCAAAATGAAGGTGCACAGCTCCCAAATTAGAATTTGAGCAAAGGTGAAAGACTTGTTTGCTGAAAACCTCAACTTTTTTAGCTTTTCTGCCTTTAAATGCGCAATATCCAAATCGTAAAAGCAGTGAACAAAAGAGTTTAACTGCTTGGAATGCTGTCCTTTTTGTTTTTATTGACCGATTTCGGAAACATGATACACAGACAGATAAGGATGTGTACACATCTGCTCTAACACTTCAACACTGAATACTTGCTTGCTCAGGTATGGCCTCTCTAGCTGTTTCATGCAGGTCTGCACTATGCACGTTTTGCATGGTTAACCATGTTGTGGTTTTTTTCACTGCTACATATGAGCTGTTCTGGTTGTTATTATTTATTATGTCGTAATGTACCGTCTACATTGTGTGGTGTTGTCTGCTGTACTGTGTATGTCGCAGGGGATCAGCGCAAATAAGAATTCCGATGTACAAGTATGGCAGTATAGCAATAACCCCTCTACTACTCCCTACTGGAACCTCAGTTCTGCACAAGGGCTCTGCGCCTCAGCAGCACCTGAGCTCATGGCACAGCCCTGAAGACTAATCCAGCACAACGCTCGTATTTTGCCCATTACTTTTCCTTTTGCTTGTACAGCCTTCCTCTGCCGCTCCGAACAGATTCCACTGCCGGATCTGCATCCCTAGAAGTTTCCCAGCCCCCCGGCGTGCAGAAAACGATTTCTGTCCAATGCACTTTGAAAATCGATGTCAAGAGAGCTTTTATCATGGAACAACAGCAGATAACAGAGCTGCTGCAACACAGACATGAGTAAGTTTATCACACCTGCTGCCTCACGGTCATTCTGCCTGGGGAGATATTGACAACCTGATCATTTCAGACAGTAGCATTGGAATAAATGTGTCTGCTACCTTCATTTGTCCCATGGAGAATTCAGACATCATATGAAAATCTATAAGTATTTGATCATTCTTTTCTATTTCAATTTTCCCAAAGCATTCTTGACAAATAATCAACCATTATGTAATTCAGTCAATGGTCATTAAACAAAACCATACCTGACAACAATACCAAAACCAGAACCAACTGCAATAGCTGTAATGGCAAAGGACAACACATTCCACTTATTTTCCTTCTTCTGTGTGTATATGAATTTGCAGTCCAGCGGTACAACGTTCTTAATGAGTTATTCTTTTTACAGTATATTGTAAAAGCACCACCTGTAATTAATTTATTAAGAATTTCAATGTTCAGAAGGAAAGAACCTTCTCCAAACCCTCTATACCACTCACAGCATGCATCACTGCACACACACCATACACAACACCATGCACACACAGCAATAATCACATACACATGCAGACACTCAGCAACTGACACACACAGCACCACAAACACATGCACACGCAGCAAAATACACACACATGAACACACAGCAACTGACGCACACATGAACACCATGCACACACACAGCAGCACGCACATACACACACAAACACACGACAACTGATGCACACGCACATACTGTACACAGCACCATGCAAACATGCACACACATGAACACACAGCAACTGACGCACACGCACACACAACGCCACACACACATGCACGCACAGCAACATGCACACACACACATATACAAGCACACACAAGACCAGGCAGACACACGCACACACCTACAGTAACACACACACTCGCACACACTGCAGCGCTTTCAAGACGCCTCTCTGAGAGAGGAGATGACAACAAGCTCCGGAGCTCAGCCTCTGTTCCCAGCGGGCACTCTCTCTCTCGGCTCGCATCCCCCAGAGACGAGGGAAGATTAAAACAAATAGGAATTAAATCCGGAGATCCTGCGTTTTCTGGGAGGCAGCAGTAGCGCTCGGCCTCAAAACATAAGGACCCCACTCCAGGACGACTGCTGCAAATCAAAGCTTCCTGCTCGCCACTTGCTGCTCCGCCGATCCATATCACAACAACAAAACCAGCAGAAACAATTATTTATTCCTTTTGATGTTGGTTTTGAAGTTACCCCCCTTCCCCTCTCTGCGTTTTTTTAAGGAAACAAGGTCAAACAAGTTACTGTGAAAGGGCTCCTTTAAAAAGAGTTGAAACTGGCAAAAACTGGATTTTTCCTGTTTTGTTCACATCCATCCATTTTCAGAAAGTGCTTCGTCGGCCACAGGACGCAAGGCTGAGTTGTACTCGGGTAATCTGGATGGGACACCAGTGGATCACAGGGCAAACACACAGGGGGGGCAATTTGGAGTCGCCGACGAACCTCGGCAGCATGTGTTTTCTGGTTTGACTACCCACTAGTTTAGGCAAACACCATGTGGATTCAGTTCTGCTGTCTCTGCCAACAGCTGCAGCAGAGATGCAGGAACTGTGAAGAGAATAAAGGCTGGCCTACCGTACACTTCTCAGGATCAGCCTATGACCGCACACCGTAGACATGATCATACAGCATTAAACCTTTCCCTTTCATTCACCAAATAAAGAGATCTTTTTACAGCCCAGATGCCTTTTAACACATCAGTCAGTTTAATAATAATAGTAATAAGAATTCCTTAATAATAATAATAATTCCTTACACTTATAATGTATAATGGAGACCAGAGTAATGAATCCAATTCATAGATGGGGATTATTAGGAGGTCATGATTGGTAAAGGCCAGGGGGAACTTTGGCCAGGATGAAGGGGTTACACCCCTACTCTTTTCAAGAAGCACTCTGGGATTTTTAATGACCACAGAGAGTCAGGACCTCGGTTTTACGCCTCATCTAAAGGACGACGCCTGTTTACAGTATAGTGTCCCCATCACTATACTGGGGCATTAGGACCCACACAGACCGCAGGGTGAGCACCTCCTACTGGCCCCACTAACACCATTTTTTTGCAGTGCCTTCTGCCTAGCTTCAGTGGGCTGCTGGTTGTGAGTTGTAGGGTGTTACAGCTGCTGACAAAGTTTTTTTCTGCATTGGCCGGGAACTGAACCCAGGCTTCCTGGGTGGCAGGCAAGAATTCTACCACTGAACCATCATTGCTGAGGTTATGGTCCAGGCAGCCTTTAGAAGTCTTTGCTGAGGCAGCCAAAATTTCAGTTCCCAGTATAGAGATCCTTAACACTTAAAAGGATGATGGCGGACGTAGGACAGTGGACAGCACTGGTCAGGTAGACACAAATCTGGAAAACGGTACCGGAGCATTCAGGCCCGGACTACCAGACTCAGAGACAGTTTTTACCCCCGCACTATCAAACTGTTAAACTCCCAGCCTCTCTCACTCTCACCTCACCTCTCACCTATGATCTGAACCTCACAGTGCCTTCTTCCTTTCTTACCAAAAACTCACACATTGAAAATCTACCTCTACCATACATGTCAAAAGCTCACTCCCCATAATTTCTATCCCTTTATTTCATTCTGTTGATGCATATTTTTGCACATAACCTGTTACCTTTTTATTATTTTGCACATTGCCTGTTGTTGTTTTTGCACGCTATCTGTTGTCTCCGTCTTTCTTTTATTATACAATTGTATTGTTGTTGTTTTTTTCTTTGTACTACTTATGTCCAAGAGCTAGCTAAATAGCATTTCATTATACCACATACCTGTATATGAGTATAACGGCAATAAACTTGAACTTGAACTTGAAATATTAACTGCCCAACCTCCTCAAATGACCTCTTCTGCTATAGAGCCTTCAGTCTTTCAGCTCTGGATTGGACCAGCATTCTGAGATGTGCAGTATACTTCAGTATTGATGGGCAAATTGAATATCCCCATGCACGTTCGAGTGGTCTATCAGAATGCGATGCGGCTGACATCCTGAAGAAAAGAAAGCTGTCCTACTGCTGTGAAAAATATCCATGAATGAAAAGGCTTTCACGAGAGTGGAGGAAGGGATGAACATTGCAGTTATAAAAACAAATAGATCCTGATGCATTCCCACAAGCACGCATCCTTTTAATTCAGCACACCCCCACCCCAGCCCCCACCCACCACAAAACAAACATTTAGACCAACAAAAGTGCGTATGAGCTGGGACAATGATTCCCTGGCACAAGGAGGAACAAGGGCTTGCCAACAGGGAGCGAACTGGCACTGGCCCACTAGCAGTGAGCCTGCCTGGACAGTTTCAAGGCCAAAGGGCTGTAAAGACCTGACTCTTCCCAGTTTGGCTGCTTTGATCTGCGTTCTCAGCTGCGCCCATTCCCACGTTCCGAAGATTGAAATCTATTGCTCCAAGAAGCACACAGGAGGGACAAGTTAAAACTGTGCTCCATAACCGTGGGATTTTCCTGGAGCGGTTTGTCACTGCCCTGCTTTGATCAGAGTTCCCCTTGAAGAGGAACTGGGGAGCCATCATGCGGGCAGTAGAGCAGCCTTGTGGGAGTTGAAGTCTTATTTCTGGAGCCAGTTTTCTCTCATTTTATTTCATGCTTTGGTTTGTTTGCTAACTGAAGTCTTACAGCCTTCTGCAAAAAACACATGCATCGCAAAAACAAATAATCTGCAAATAATGTGCAGACAAATCACCCAAACACTGAACAGAAACTAAAATAAGCTTTTTAGTAGGGAGTAATAAGAAAGGTTACAAATGAGAGGAGGTTATTTGGCCCATCTAGCTTCTTTAGTAGCTAATTGATCCGAGGATCAAGACATTTCTTGAAAGTATCTGGGTATCGGTTTTAAAAACATGGCTGGGTAGCTTGTTCCATACTCCCAAACCCTTTGGGTAAAGGAGCGCTTCCTTTTCTTGGTTTTAGATGCACTTCTATGTAGTTTCCACTTATGGTGTAAGTAGAGCCAGCAGGGGGTGCTCACCCTGCGGTCTGTGTGGGCCCTAATGCCCCAGTATAGTGACGGGGACACTATACTATAAAAAAGGCGCCCTCTTTGGATGAGATGTAAAACAATAGGCCCTGATTCTCTGTGGTTATTAAAAATCCCAGGGTGTTTCTCGAAAAGAGTAGGGTGTAACCCCTCTCCAAATATCCCATTGGCTTTTACTGATCATGGCCTCCTAATAAACCTAATTTATGAACTGGCTTCATCACTCTGCTCTCCTCCCCACTGAGAGCTGATGTGTGGGGAGCATACTGGAGCACTATGGTTGCCATCGCATCATCCAGGTGGGGCTGCACACTGGTGGTGGTGGAAGAAGGTCACCATTACCTGTAAAGTGCTTTGAGTGGAGTGTCCACAAATGCGCTATATAAGTGAAAGCAATTATTATTATCATTATTATTGTTATTATGTGCATTTGGCTCTATAAATATAACCCTAACTCCCCTCCTGCTGCCCACATTCTCTCCCCCATCTGTTTCATGTCTCACTGTTCATTCTAAAGAAGGCTGCTGGGTTGATTTTGTCAGGACCCTTGAGGATTTTCACAACTTCTATCAGGTCCCCTCTCAGTCTTCCCTGTTCAAGACCAAAAAACTCCATAAGGCTGCCAGTCCAGTGAAGAGCAACCAGATACAGCCTGGGGCTTAAAATCTGTCCTACACTGATTCCAGAGCAATAGGAATAATAATCCTCCTGTAAATCAGGAACACTACTCCGTAGTGTACATACTGTAGATGAAGATGAGATGCAAAACAGGCAACAGAACTGCCAGGTTTATCATTTCGTCTTTCGAAAATATTCAATTTCACTACATTCCACGCACACACAGTACACTCATAGTTAAAATTCTTCTCGCATCAAACAGAAAGCACGTCTTCAGTCTGAACAATATTCTTTCCGGTTAATCATGAGCTTGTTGAGGATTTAATTTATGGAGTTTATCACGAACGTCTGGAGGGATGACAACAACCAAGTTCAATCAGACTCCGCTAGCGGTAATCCACACTCACTCCCGACTCATTTCCTCTCCCGAAATACAGTAAGTACTGGACGTGATCCCCTTCCCTCCATCACAAACGTCTTTTGGCGTCCCACCTCCACCTCTGCGGCCGCCCCTTGGCCGCTGCTCACTCTTCAAGGGGGTCCCAGCCTCGTTGCCCTCTGGCCAGGAAGTGAGCCCTCTGGCAAGCGGGTGAAGCCAAATGTTTGCTATACACTCCATAATCCTTTCGGTACCCTTAATTCTTGGGTGCTGTTACTCCTAATGAACCTTGATGTCACGCCCAGCATGGCTAGAGGGCGCTCTACTTCTCTCCTGTTCCTAGTTCCCTGTGATTATTCATGTCTTTCTGGTGTATCTTGTTGTGTGGCCTATTTACTTCCTGCTTCTGCTCTGCTCCACTCTCTGCATTGATGTGCCGATGTCCTGAGACCCCCCTAGCACCAGGTCGCCCCACGTCCGCTGCCTGAGGGCATTGGTTTCTATAAGACTCCTGAACTGCTGCGCCTGGGCTTTTTCCCCGTTCCGTCGCTACGCACATGGGTCTTTTTCTGCTCTCCTGCCTCTCCACGGTTAGTCCCTTCCGACATCCGTGACACTTGAATTCTACTTTCAATCAGTTGAGTTTTGAATTGTAATGGTGGCCAGGAGAGGCTCCCATGAACAGGGAATGGAGTCGAGGGAAGACACACAAGGTTTATTGGTGTTCACAGTGATGCTAGGGAAGTCCGTGCAGAACTGAAGGGTAGGTATCTACTGCAAATAAATCCAGGGTGGTCCACAGGAGAATCAGGAAACAGTCCATATGTCCATTATCGAGAAATCCATACGGAGACAAAACAGGAACAGACACACGAAAAAACAAGAGCCAGGAATACGGCGCTTCGCCCCAGGCCCCGGGCTCAGAAGGTCGGGGTGACTACAACTGGCCTATGCCCTCAGACTTCCCTGCGAAGCCTGGTGGTAGGCGGGCCATCAGACAACCATTTTCCAAAGCTGAGCCCCAAAGTCTGGGAGGAAGAAAACTTAAATAAGGGACTTAACTAGACACACCAGGAAGTAATAACTAAAAGGACTATCTAGAGAGGATTAGAGCGCCCTCTGGAGGAGGGGATGTGGACTGCGACAGAATTTACCTTAATTAAGGTCTAACTAATTGCCTGACCCTCAAAACAGCACTTCAATCTTCAGTGCAATACTAGGAGTGGGGTGAAGCCATCAATCCGAATTGAAGGTGGAATTTTAGGGGGTCCTTGACCCAAAGTCACACGGCATGCAGCACAGAAACGCGTTTTCTCTCTTCTGGCGTGTCACAGACAGCGCCGACGTATTTTCCCATGCTCACTGACGCCCCCTCACTTATTCTGAGGAGGTAAAAAGTCCTTCGTGTCAAATAATTCCGGGTTAGCATCAGCCTTTTGCCAAGACAATACAAATATTTTATAGACGCAAGTGAAACAGTGGCTGCTTCTCCGTGCTCTTTGAAAGAAAAGAAGAAAACTAACCAGCTTTCCTCTACCCTGAGTTTCCTATTCCCGGAGTCTCTTTATCTGCCTTTCATTAGAGACTTGCTCAGCCTCTTAGTGGGAAAGACTTCTGGGAAGCAGTCGCTTTCTCAGACGCTGTGATGTTCCTGCAGATTACAAAGCCTCTTTGAAGTTGTTACTGTTCTCTGTAAGCCCCCGTTGGTGCAGGACCTCAGAAAGGCCCACACCATCTGGCAGACCGACACGCAGACAGAATAAAGTGATTGAAACGGTTTCTTCAAAGCGGTCATGACTGCCTAGCAGATTCGTTGATTTGGGGCATCTGCCTTTTATCTGTTGTCACATGCGGCAGGCGCGCGACCACACCTAGACCAACTCGAGCAGAGAGGGCTTGAGGAGCCTGCAGCCACAGCAAGGGGGAGGCCACAATTATATCTTTAACCGGGGGGCATCTTTCTCGTTCTTAGACAATTAACACAATCCCCACCCTGGCAGGGTGTCTTTTTTCCCTTGAAGCTCAGAGGGAACCTGCGCGTTTCATATCGAACTGCAGTTTGTACTGCAGGCTGACAAGACGGAGGCCTGCAGTCAGGCTGTGGGACTCACAAGCCACCCACATCACTTTAATTTAGATTTAGGGCTGGGATGCTGGATCTGTGGGATCTTCACAAGATCTTCCACTTCCTCAAATGCTTCCCAAGTTTGAGTTGCAGGCCTATTTGTCCCTGGAATGTGCTTAAACCATATACTGCCCACGATGTACAGTACCATTTTGCTTAGTGGTTTACTATACTTTCATTTTGATCCTTCTGTATTTCTCTGCTCTTTTTTTCACCATCCCCACAGTGCAGTGGGCTTTATAAAGGAGTTATAACTGCAGTCAAGGAGTCGTGAACCTCTGTCACAAACTATCCCTGTACAACAGGAGTCCCCAGTCCTTGTTCTGATGGACTATTGTGTCTGCAGTTTTTCACTCCAGCTGAGCTTATAATGACCTGTGTCAACCCGTTATTGGTCTTACACACTGGTCAGACAGATTCTCCCAGGTCTTCAAGAGCTGCTATGGTGAAAAGACCTGGAAAACCTGCAAACAGGACCAGGACTAGGACTAGAGACACTACACTGAGGCTGTACACTATAGCTCACAGGTCACTCAGTGCAGGCTGCAGAGATTGTGCACTAGTGTTTGAAGGTAGAGATTAGTGTTACTGTGTGGACGTTTAGAGACACCTGGCCTCAAATTTACAGATTATCGTTACACTAAGGCTGGAATCCACCCTTTCCTGATTAAACTTCTTTCTAATTTGGGCCCAGATCTTAACAAAATAAGGACACCCCTGCTAAAGCACAAATCAGAAAGACCCAGTAGCTTCCACTCAGTGAAAGAAAGATGCCTCTATAAAGCAAAAGCCATCCAGCTAGAGCTGGGATCTTAATTCTTCTCGGCCTTATCGGAGAAGTGGCTGGAGGTTTTGAATAAACCTAGCCCTAAGTAAACCTTCTCAAACTAAGGGCTCTTGACTCAGGCCCCAGCGCTGCTCCAGATGCACACAGATGGTGGAAAGGAAAGTTTTGCAAAAAATAAATATCAGATGGATACCGGAAATGTTTTTTTTCCTCTGCTTTCTTTCTCGCCCCTACTCCTTCTTGATAACCATTTAAATGCTGTAGAGAGTAAATGAGGGGAAATTGTGCAGTAACCGATTTAACCTGCAGTACAAGCACCATCTGTTTGACTTATCTCTGGGTATTGCATTTCAAAAGAATAAATAGTGGTGTCTGTTCATTATCAAGTGACGCAGCACATGTCAGCCCCTCTGTTTCAACTTCACAGACATTCCCGTGATCTGCAACATCTGCGCAGAGTAATCTCTGTCATACAAAGCAGCAGGACCTTGAGGGAACGCTGAACGCTGCAAACAAGCTCCAGATAATGCGATACTGGCCAGGGGGCGCTAGTGTCACTGGGGCAAAAGACTACAAGACAAGCATGGCAATAATTCCTGAAACCACAGTCAAACTTTTTGGTTGTCTCATTCCCACGTCTTTGCTTGGCTCATAAACATTTTAATACTGGGGAAAAAAGGTTCAATCAGGGGTAAGTATAAGTGCTCACATCCCATTTTTACTACAAGAGGTCTGTAATCTGTTCCCACTTGTAGTGCTACGCGAATCAGCAAATCACTGTGAACTGTCCTTTATTAATACCGCTCCGATATTCCAGTGCCGGCATCCATCTGTTTCTCCAGGACTCTTTCAATCCTCAGCAGGTGAGGCCCTTTGAAAAGTGTCCAGGAACGAAAACCCAGAGACACTGCAGCTTGCCCTGCAGGACTGGAGTTTTACATCACTGCTTTACAGGGACAGCAATCCTTATGAGAGCACACCAGGGTTAATACTCTGTAGATCTTCATGGTTTCCCTGTTTGCCGTGCACTGTCTGTGTTATGACGCTTTCCAATAGGCTGGCCTGGGTTTCATCAAAGAGCTCCACTGCCTCGGACCACAGTTGCACTGAGTTTTTTACCATGGTATGACAAGCAGGTTTTTACCAGTACCAAGGTTATAAATTGCCATGAAAACCCTAGCGCATTGTGAATAAATACTCACTGGCACACAGAAATAACAGCTGCAGAGGCCTGTAAAGAAAATGGCTCATATTTTCAGCCTTTGCATTTATGAGGGAGGGAGGCTCTCCTGCCTCACACAGGAGCCTCATGTTGTAGTCTTAGAGGTAGAGGCAGCACATAGATCAGCGGCCCTTGTTTAAGAATCCCTCCAGGCAGTTAACAGATGTGACCTTGAGCAGGGTCTGTAGTCTGTCCTTTTCATGTTCCAATTCCTTCTGGCCCTCTCTGGGTAAAAACATTTCACTTTTAGGCCCATGAACTGCAAGGCGTGCCCAACAACAAGACAACTTCTATAAACAGAGCTTTCCACACACTTTGTTAATAATTCGTATACATATGCGGCTTTGAAAGAGGGAAGGACAAGCACTGAGCGATGTTTTGAGCACTTTTCTGATCGCTGTGTGACAGTAAGAACACCCCCCCTTCCACCACACCCTGAAGACCTACAGCACAGCTGAACCGCCTCTCCATTGTGATCGCATAAGGGTGCAGTTAAAAAAGAATATTCTATTAAACTCCCCTGAAGCACAATAAACAGAATATTACATTAAAATACAAAACAACAAGTAGCTCAATGAAAAAGACGTGACAGTGATTGGATCAACAAGGAACAGACTTGGCATTAAGAAAATCATCGAAGATAAAGACAGAATGCGGTGTTTTAAAATGTGGTTGACAGCCTGGTTTTAACGCCATGCATCCATTTGTGAAAGCCGGTGCTGTTTTGCATGAGAGCATCAACAAAGAAAAGCACTTGAGAAGCAGGCTTAAGCTTCCACAGGTGTCTTGACGTCGGGCCAAGATGTATTCTTTTCCAAACCGTGCCTCTCCCAAGCACTGCTCAGCTTTCATACCTGTCAAAAGGTGACTCTTTAGTGGTTTGGGCTGGATAGATTGGATTGTCTCAATGGCTCTGCCAGAGAGGTTTCATGACAAGAAGCAGTTCTTCTGCTGTTGGACACATCAAAATCTTGCCATTGCCACACAGGGTCTCCAGTCACCAAACGTCAGATTGGACTCTAACTTTTTTGTATTCACTGCAATGCTATTATCGTTTTGATTCTTGGACTTTGGTTCTTGAAGGCATATTTTCCCCCGTGTTCTGTACAGTACTGCTCAGCTGGACTGCTCTGTGGCAGGCCAGGTAGAGGAAAGGATGTAATTACAGCTAATACACCACGAGAGGCCACTACATGGCCTCTAATCTTTGTACACTGTACCAGCCACAGTGGGGATTAATTACAATATGTAATTATTAGTTAATTGTTCAAGGGTTTAGGAATTCACACTCACAAAAGTAAATAGGCTTTAGTTTGGTATTTAAAGGGAGCGCACAGTACTAGCGGCGGTTGGGATTTGTTTTGTTTCAACAGAAAAGATGGAATTTCACTTCTGCAGGCCATCGTGCCTGAAAAGGGCAGGATCTGTCACAGTATCATTAGAGGGTCTGCTTGCCTACCTGAAAGTGAAAATTACTGTGGACCTACCAGCCCAAGACACAGCGCTCTGGTCCCATTTGAATTTAGATCCCAGCTTCTTAAAAGTCCCCCCTTAATTCCGCAGCTGATGTCATTTTCCACCTGATCTGCTGTGTACAGTATGCACTTCAGTGATGGATGAAGTGGGTCCCTCTTATGGGCAGAGCACTCTGGGATTCTGTTGAATGAAAAGCATCACATGAAGGCAACAGTAAGCATTCCATTAGTACCATCATGAAAGGCGGCTGTACAGAAGAAAGGGGGAGGGGAAAGGGATCAAAAGGGCATTTGTTGTCCAGTCCATTGGCCCCCCAGCCCTGACCCTAGAGGAACACCGTCTCTCCCGGATCTCCTCAGCTTGCTGATGTATGTCTGACCTTTGCTAGTTGATCAATTGATATCATCAACTGGGACATGGATGGATACCGATGTCAAATCTGATTTGTTCCTTAAAGAACTGAAGGCAAAATTGACCAGAAATGCCCCAAACAGAAAACTGAAATCACTTAGCCTGTGATTAATCACTTATCCTGCTCTATTGGCACGACATGAAGAAAGAGGAATTGTACATACAATACAATCAAATGCAGCTCTGGATCCTAGGATTATTATTTTCTTGCCAGATTTTGTAAACGGGGCAGATGTGTCTGTTTACACACCACATAAAACAAATAAGAGATGTTAAATAGTTTCAGATTTTGTTCCACAAATTCCTATGCACAAAGCGTTGTTTTCCAGGACTGATACGATTTTATTCTTATAGATAAAGTCCTGTAGTACATGAGAACGACATGATCTTTCTGCCCTGCTTTCAGTCTCCTCTTAAGAAGGGAATCTGAGCGCATCTTTCCAATGCGCAAGTGTTTTGCATTTTCTAGGAATGGGCAGCGAAACTAACCACATGGAATATCATGGAAAAACACCACAGATATTTCTTTGTTTGCATTTTGGTTCTTTTGTTTCCCTCTATAACAGCGGCATCTCATTCCACATGAGCTACAAAGGGGAGGTGGTTTCCCAGGGTTCTGCTGGGAAGACGCTTTCATGTGAAAATGAATTCTCCCCTTCTCCCTCCGCCCCTCTGCTGTGGCAGAAGATGATGGATTTCAGAATATCTGCCATTAGCTAGCCCTGTTTGGTGTAAGCGATCTCCCTTTCTAATCCTGAAACGTACATCCCTGTGCAGAGTGCACGCTACGCCCCAGCTGACAGAAAGCAGACGCGCCTCCTGAGCAGGGGGGGGGTTCAGAGGCTCGGACTGGGACGGGCTGACTCACAGAGGCCGGAGAAGGAGAAGACTCCCTGTGGGAAGTTCACTCTCCCCGACCTCCCCCTTCTTTAAATCCTCCACGACCATCTTTCCATCAGCCGCCAAGTCCAGAAGGCAGGACTGGAACGCACGCCTCGTCCTTCACGATCACCTCCTTATCCTGCTTCTGCGTTAGATCTGGAGTGCGCTTCAAAGAACGGGCAAAACATTTCGTCCACGGATAAAACGTCTGGCATTCCTCGCTCAGCATGTGTGTGTGTTGAGTTAACATGGTAAATCTGCTCTGAGAGAGGAAGAGAGATGCAGGAATTCCCAAGAATGACCCTATGACTCAGATCCCAGCCCTCTCGGTCCGGGCGGAGAGCTCTCTGGGAGTCGGGGATTCGAAGTGCGCAGAGCAGAGGAGGGGGAGTCAGTGTCCTCTCTGGGCAGTCTAACACAGCTCTTCCGGCCTGAGGCTGAATAACAGGTTGCTACTCCATCCCAGCTAAGAACTATCCCAGAGTATTGGACGATCCCCTGCTTCACCTGGTAAAACCCAACTGGGCTTAAACTCAGGGTTCAATGTCAGGTGATGGTTAAGTCCGACAGAGGGTTGAGTTTGGGACAGGACCTGTGTACAAGTACAGCAGGTGTCTCCATCTGGGTGGAGAGATTTGAAGGGAGAGAGTTTTTAATACGGGCCTGGATGGCTGTGTGGCTAGAAGGCCGCCAATGAGGGAATGCTGGGAATGCTGGGAATGCTGGAGATTGTGTCTGCGGGCTGTGCGTTCGGGCCCAGTCGCACAGAAATGGGGTCAGACAACAACTGCTAACATTGTCACAAGCATTCTGAGCCACCCAGATGGCAGCAGTCAGTGTCGTCATCAACAGTTTGAAAAGAACTAACTCCGCTCTGTACTACTGCTCTGACCAGGACAATCTTCTTCCACCTGCTGACACCTCACGAGAGAAGCAGGCTGCTGACCACGCGTAGATAACAACGCCCTCTGGTGGTACGACAAAGCCCAAACCAGTACAACTGCCCAGGCGCTATGTGCTACACCGAACTTCATTTCAAGGTTCATTATCCCCGAGGAGAGATTTGATTTACGGTATATTCGATACAACAACCGACAAACATTACCAACAGAGAAGACTGTACGATCGTGTTACAGGAGATAAGAGAGTTGCTTTTTAAATAATAATTTCAACACATCACCTCCATCATTTCGGTCAGGTAACGCCAGATGTCTTTCTTCACTGGCTGTGCTCACCGGGACATTAGAAAGTTTCTCGGCACAAACACGAAAGCCTTTACACTCGCCTGCTCTTTGCCTGGTTTGTAATGCACTTCAATATACCTTCCCTCTTCAGACACGTCAAGGATTTGTATTGGGCAGATCCATCCATTCCACGCAATCTCATGTCGAGTGTTTAGTCATTACAGGAAAGCTGTTTTCTATATGCTAACGAGAGCTAATCTCTCACATTTGCTAGTTTGCTCGTGTTAAAAACAGCCGGAGTAGACGCAATATCTGAGACAATCATTTTAAAGTTGCAAATTGATAGTCACAGCTTTACCAAATTGATGTTGCTGCTTACTAACAGGGTGGACCCGAGAGTACAATAGTCCTCAATGATTGTTAAAATGGGAATCCGTAGTATTCCCATTTTACTGTATTTGCGGTGATCTATCTCGACGTGCTTTAAAGTGTTCGTTAGTAATAGTAACACATTACTGCACAGCCGGCGACATATGTTATGTGCAGACTGTGCATAGTAAGACCACAAGATGAAGATGACGATGACGTACAGTATAACTGCTTTTAATGGCAATAAGCTTTTTTTAAAGGATGGCTGCCAGAGACGGGTAGGCTTACATTAAATTGACATATTCTAGATTTTTAAAAACAGCATATAAGACTAGTATGGTTAGAACCCACCGACTCTGTACTTACAATCTGAGAGAACATAAGCCAAGTATGGCACTGAGCTTCGTTATATAAGCATGTACACGTTTGCTGAGGAAAGCTTGAATTTAACTTTAACTAGAAACCACAGATCATGTTTTACTTATGATGAGAGAGACGTATTAAAATACTTCGGCTTGGTATGTTCTGTGGAGGCTGAGACGCGTGAATGACAGCGTGTTCTGATGAGGGGATGTGGTTTCGAAAAATTAAACAGAATTACGAGATGCACACGCACAAAAAAATAGCTTTTTAGTTCGCGATTCCAGCTCCGCCGCTACTGGCCTCCATCCAGCAGAGGGCGCCCGAGAGGAGATTGTAACTCTCGATCTGTTCTCCCTGATCCGGCGCCTGCTCTTCCGGGTGCCGAACAAAAGAGCCGGACTGAGTCGGTGCTCTTGCTGCTTCGTGCTTCCGAGAAGATAAACACGTCAGATTCAAAACATGGGGAAGAAACACAAAAAACACAAGTCGGAAAAGCATACATACGAAGGTAAGGATTTAAAAACGACAAGTCGGAATGCTTCTGAACTCTGTTCGCCTAACTGGCGATCTCACGTTTCATAAATAGCTGGTTATGAATTTACCGGCCTTTGTAGCGGTACTATATCATATGTATCGCATGAACTGAATCCTTCGCTGGTATTAATGCACGCCCCCATCATGATGGCAAGTTTTAATTAAAATGGTTGGTGACAGCTGTCACTCATTTGTGCATCAAAGGATAGGCCAGCTCGGCTGAACAGAACTCATCTTTACGGACATAGTGTGTTTTGCCTGCCTTTCTCATATTGATGAAACATTTTTCTATCAGTGCGTTCCTCAGCCAATAGTCTCAAATAGGGGTTCCCAACCTTTTTTGTCAGATGAACCCCCTCAACCTCAATGATTTGTTAAAGTCCCCCCTTGAGATTTTAACTAAATCAAACCTCAATAAATGTAGATAAATGCTACAGCATCCCTCTTAACACGCTTCTTATCACTCAGTAAAATATTAATATTACTACTGTTGGTTTCTTATGCTTATTATTACGTTGTTATTTATTAATAGGACTATTTAACAACTCAAACCAAACATTTTAAACTCACTCAATGGCTCATTTGCCCTGGCATAGACCTGATGCTGTTCTAAATCGGCTAACTTTGCCTTGAAATACTCAGCTGGTTGTGTGGCCAGGTTTGCATGTCTTGTTTCCAAGCGTCTTTTCAAGAAAGATGGTTTCATAGTTTCATCTGAAGCTGCTCCAAACAAATCACACATTTAGGCAGAGGTTTGGCCTTGTCACCGTCCGTGCAGGTGAAGCCAAATTTTAAACACTCCTCGCTGTACCTGCAGAGCTTTTCCCGGTTTGGTGCTTTTGGCTTCTCCTGGTGATTTCTTTTCGTAACCACGAATCTGTCCATTTTGCTACCCGTGATCACGTAGGATTAAGACATGCTAACAACATCTGATCACATGACATTCAACAATTAGGTGAATTCTGTCATTGGTTTTTGCATACAAAATCACGTTAAAGTGTTACATTTGATTGTTTCAATGTAATATATTTACTTTCATAAACTATATCTATTTTTAGGGCGTTTCTCGAAAAGAGTAGGGGTGTAACCCCGGTGTCCTGGCCAAATTTCCAATTGGCCCTTACCAATCATGGCCTCCTAACAATCCCCCTCTATGAATTGACTACATTACTCTGCTCTCCTCCCCACTGATCGCTGATGTGTGGGGAGCGTTCTGGCGCACTATGGCTGCCGTCGCATCATCCAGGTGGGGCTGCACATTGGTGGTGGTGGAGGGGATCCCCATTACCTGTAAAGCGCTTTGAGTGGAGTGTTCAGAAAAGCGCTGTATAAGTGTAAGCAATTATTATTATTATTATTATTATTATTATTATTAAAGACTAGTGCCCTGTTTTAGGCGGAATCCCGTGTAGAAGGTGGCTCGGCAGAGTCAGTGATACTAGAACAGAGCCTCCTGCCTCTCACCCTCTGCGTGCGTCGTCTCTCGCTCAGAGTACGCGGAGAAGCCATTGAAGCTGGTGCTCAAGGTCGCGGGGAACGAGGTGACGGAGCTGTCCACAGCCCCCCCCAGCCACGAAGCCAGCAGCCCCCCCGAGGAGAAGGCCGACCATGACAAGCACAAGGACAAGAGGAAGAAAAAGAAGAAGAAAGGCGACAAGGAGAAGCACAGCCCCGTGCCAGCGGGGGAAGAGAGGAAGAGGAAGAAGGTAAGGGGTTCAGTGTGGCACTTGGGCGGAGAATGTGCTGTCACCACCTCACTCCAAGACATCGACCCCTCTACCAGCGGAGGGGTGGTTTCTGGGTGGCGGCAGGCCGCTGAGAATAAGCAGGAGAGAGTCCCTGTGTTAGATCTGGGTAATTGAAGATGCTTCGGTCGAATCGAGACCTTAGACGATTTGCTGTCTTCTTTCTTTCTGCAAGATGACCAAGAGGAGGAAGGGCCAGGACTCGCTGGACACTGACCCGGACGAGCAGGAGAGGAGCCAGACCCCTGTGAGAGCTGAGGTGCCCCAGGACAAGCACGTCGGCACCCCCATAGCCCAGATGGAGGGTGAGTGGCGCCACTGGCTGTCCTTCATCAGTCCAGTCTTCCTGCAGGCACACCCCTCCCTAAATGACTCACCTCGCCTTACCCTAGTAAACTATAAGCTGCTCACACCTTTACTGCAGGTTGTTTTTTTTTCTTAAATGTTTTGCTTGAAGGTTTTTGCAGTGTTGTTTCTGCTGCCACTCTGGTGGGAGGTTTCCTTGTGGGCGCTGGTCAGTTCTGTCTGGAAATCTAGATAGAGTGGTTGTTCAGATAATAAGCAGTAATGTTCTGAAAAAAATCTGTGCCCTTTGAAGTCAAACAGTAGAAGTGAAAGAGTCAATCTGTGGGAGAAATAAGAAAGGAAATGGGAGAAACTGAACCCAGCTGATTGAGGGAGAAGAAAGGAGAGGAGCCCAAATGCCTGTCAGAGATGAGGAATCAGAATGTACTTCCCATCCTGTGACTGAAACAGCCCTTGTTGAGTTTGCTGGGGATATGAGGATCGCCTTTTCTTTTTCTGCCTCTTAAGGATTTGATTTGGCTTCAAAACAACAACAAAAAATTAGCTCCCTCTATTATAAGACTGAGAATCGAGAGAAATGCTGTGTGAGATCCCCACTTGCAACTTAAAAATGCCTATTGGGTCATTATTGACAGAAACTGGTTACCTGGATGATTGATTTGGTCACCCCAGCAGTTTCAGATTTCTATAGTTTCAGTGAGTGTTTTCCTCCTGCTCAGTAGCACAGTTCCTTGTGAAGGCTTTTACTGCAGTTATGTTGTTTTGTTATTTTTGTTTTGTTCACTTGAATTCCCATATTGTTTTTAACTCCCTGCACTTTTGTAAGTCTGCAAACTCAAAAATGAGCCATCTAACACGTGGGTGTAACGCATCTCTTTCAGAAAAGGAGCTCTCTCCCCTCCAGGAAGCCCTCACTCAGCTCATCAGACAGCTCCAGAGGTGAGCCTTGCTGAGCCTTCAGTTTTTACTGCTTGTTTAGGGCTCTTTAATTGGATGGCTGAAAGAATTTCAGCATTTTAGACCTCTCGACTGATCAGACAGGCGGTCTGCGTGTAAACGTCTCTCTTCAGCTGTCGTTTAATTGTGTTTGGTTGGCAGGAAGGACCCCAGCGCTTTCTTCTCTTTCCCAGTGACAGATTTCATTGCCCCAGGGTACTCCCTCATCATCAAGAAGCCTATGGATTTCAGCACCATGAAGGAGAAGGTGAAGAAAGAAGAGTATCAATCTCTGGAGGAGCTCAAGGTATCCCGGTACTGCTGACAATAACAATGGCATCATCTCAGCCGTCGTGGGCTGCATATTCTTTAGCAGCTTCAGAGCCCCCTGATCATCAGTGAAGTACTGTACTCTGCTGACTAAAGGGGTAAAGCCAGCAGCAGTAGCCAGCAGCCATATCATTCTGCAACTCACAACTGGCAACCCACTGAAGCTCAGCAGGTGTGAGCCTGGTCAGTACCTGGATGGGAGACCTCCTGGGAAACACTAAGGCTGCTGCTGGAAGAGGTGTTAGTGGGGCCAGCAGGGGGCGCTCACCCTGCGGTCCATGTGGGTCCTAATGCCCCAGTATAGTGACGGGGACACTGTACTGTAAACAGGCACCGTCCTTCGGATGAGACGTAAAACCGAGGTCCTGACTCTCTGTGGTCATTAAAAATCCCAGGGCGTTTTTCGAAAAAGAATAGGGGTGTAACCCTGGCGTCCTGGCCAAATTTCCCATTGGCCCTTACTAATCATGGCCTCCTAATAATCCCCCTCTATGAATTGACTTCATCACTCTGCTCTCCTCCCCACTGCCCACTGAGAGCTGATTAATTAAAGAACTCATCAACCTCAGCTTTGAAAGAACTTAGTCTCTGTGGATTGTAGGATGAACCTCTGGGGAGTTCTCAATATTACGCCTGCTGCTGTTTTTGCTGGTGCTGTCTTGGTTGTTGATATTTGTTTTGTCAGTGCTTAAATTGCTCATTCAGTTGAGTTTATGTGCTGGCAGTGTAATGTGGGCCAATTAATTGTGGCTGCCTACTGTTCCTGCTTGTCTATGTCTGACAGAGAGAAAATATGCACTGCACATAAAGTGAACAACAAGGCTTGCCTAGACCAAATCTCCTGTTTGTGTTTTAACGCAGGCGGACTTTAAAATAATGTGTGAAAACGCAATGATATACAACAAGCCAGAGACCATTTACTACAAAGCTGCCAAAAAGTTGCTTCACTCTGGAATGAAAATCCTGAGTCAGGTAAGCAAAGCTTAGCATTGGAGGACTTCAAATGTGCACTCTGTTTCACCCTCTTTGTCTAATTGGTTAGCAGAAACCTGATGCATGATGAAGACAAAGGGTTAATGGTAGACTTGCTGGTGATCTTCAAGCACAGCGTCGCTCGTGTTACAAGGCCAGTAGGTTCAGTCGGTTTGGAGGAACAGTGGTACAGAGGAGACTGTTGAGACTTAAACAGAATTGTTAATCAAATGCGAGTCTGGTTTCTTGCTAATTGTGTGCTCTGCTTCTTTCTTGTGTTGTTGTCAAGGTATTGTACTGGTAATTTAACTTGAGAAGAATGTTATTTTACCATGCAATTGACATACAATAACATCAACATGACTCTTGGTGTCGTAGCCCAGCTGGAACAGCAGAGGGCGCAGAAGATCTGCTTGGTGTCAATGGCTGCTCTATGAGCAGTGGGGGCAGAGAGCTGGTGTTAAGAAAGAAGTGCATGTGGAGTATCTGACAGGATGATCTGGACAGGCGCAGGTCTGAGTTCATGCTTTGTGCACCGAAAGCTTGAGAGGATTCTTCCCGACTAACTGCTGATTTTATGAGGAGAACAGACCCTTTGGAGTGTCCTGGCTCTCTGTTTTTCTAAACTATAAAAATGGCCTTAAAGCGAGAGCACAGTTTTAGGGACTAAAGGGCGGCAGCTATGTAAACAATGACTGAACCCGCTTCTCCTCAGAAGAAAGGAATTCTATGATGTGTCTCTTTCTCAAGCATCAGTCCCACTCTCTGTGGTTGACTTGGCTTGGGGGTGGTTGTCTCACATACTAATCCAATGCATTTGAGCTTTTTTAATGAAAACAAACTAAAAATAGTTCACGAAACCACGGGCCAGTAACCTCTGTTCTGATTGTCACTGGCCCCAGTTTGCGTTAATCTATCTATAAATAAAACATTGGCTTGGCAGTGGAATATCGTATTAAGTGTGAGAGCTGCCTTTTGATTAGATGCTCAGACCCAGCCTGTTTGTTTCCTTTGATTGTAATAGCCTGCTCCAGATCTCAAAAGTAGTTTTAATTGGTCATACCTAGTCTTAGCCATCCCAAATCAGTAGACTGACTGCTTTACACCTGGGCGGGATGCTGTTATATCATAACAACTATCCAGGTCAGGAAAACGAATCTAACAAAACTGAAAGTGAATTGCTTTTTAGCTTGCAGGGAAATCTATCCAAAAATAATGGGAGGGATTGAGAAACTCCTCCAGATGGTTTTATTTTTCTGGCAATGGAGGTGTCTTTTTTTCTAACAGCAATGTCTGTCTTGCAGAATCAATATTTTTATAAACATGGCAGTGAATATTATATTTTTAATCCCGGTTAAGGTTGCTATATTCTAAGATAGTTTCACATACATAAAAGAACAAGAACTCTTTGTAATCGGTTTACCTTTGTAAGAGTTTGTCTTCATGATTCAGAGGCAGAGTGACTTCTGGCCACTGTGCAGCAGATACTGCACTGCTCTCTTAATCTTATACCTCTCGGGTTTCCTGTGAAGTGTGCAGTGATTATAGCGCTGTATTGCAGCTATAGTTCAACAGCTGTACAGCAATGCTGTGGGCAGAGTGAGGTTTCAGTGAGTTTCTGGTCGTACAGGAGAGACTCCAGAGCCTGAAGCAGAGCATTGAGTTTATGGCTGACCTGGAGCAGCCCAACACGCCGAAAGAGCAGGGACAGGCTGTGAAGGAGGGAGACTCCACCTTGGACCAGCCGAAAGATCCAGGGGAGCCTATGGACACCACCGAGCCCACAAAATCGCCAGGCAGAATAACCAAGGACAGCAGGAGGTAACATCACACATCAGCACTGCTGAGAGATGCTACTCACTCCCGTAATCCAGTACAAAAACTCCAGAAAAATAATCCAGTACACTGTTTGACATAAAGATTTGTTAGATTAGTTATGTGCTATAAATTCTTATAATGGTTATCTTCTTGCATCCCCCTTGCACCTCTATGGGTACAAATGTTCACAAATTCTCACTCGAGAAGCCAGTTTTCTTCAGGCAAGTCTACACAGGGAAATGGTGTTGATATTGTAACTCTCTGATCTGCTGATGCAGAATCTGTATATTTGTGGGGTTTAAGAGCCAATATAACAAAACTTCATTGCTGAATTGTCAGGTGCTATTGCCTAAATGGAATGATGGGTTTTCCAGCAAGTCTTCCTAGTAAATAAGTCCCTCCACTCTTTTGCAGGGGATGTGCAGAAATGTTGAGAGCACAAGGAATGCCATTTTCAGGTTGAATCTTGTCCATTAATGTTCCACCACTCATCTAGGTGGAAAAATCAAGTTGCAGGTCTCTAGAGTGTTTGATCTTGTGCAGTCTCACCTTCTACTTTCCACAGCAATACAGTATAAAAAGGGAAAAAACATTTTAGGAAAAATAACTCTGGAATTTCACAGAATATTGGGGAGGGATTGGCTCTATCAATAGAGAATCCTAGAGTGACTCTGTACAACAAAAAATCTAAAGTTGTTTTTCTTCTGGAGGCTGCTGATTCCAACACAGACGACTGTTCTCTACCTCATATTTATTATACTCTCTGTCACTGTGTGAATGCTTCCCATTCACATATCTATTGAATTCCCTGACACTTGTTCCCTTTGAACCATTCATTAAGCTTAGCAGTTGCTTAGAAAGATGAGAACGAGTTAGAGTAGATCTGCCGGGTCTCATTCCTGCTTTTCTGAAGGGCGCTCTATGTGCTGTGTTTTGTTCTACCTGGATTGTCACCAGGCAGGACAGAGACTCCAAGGACGACGTGCTGAAGGGGGGTCTTGTGCCGGAGAAAGAGCTGGAGATGATCCAGAAGCTCGTCGAGGACTCTGGCGGCAGGCTGAGCAGCAGGGAGGTTCAGAGCCAGGTATGGGGAGCTGGGGGACTGGGCTTTGTGTCCTCATTGAGAGGAGGATCCCGAGCTCTTGCGTGCCAGTGAGAGACACCAGTCCAAATTACACTGGAGTATCATCTTTCCCCCTTGCTTTGGATGAACACGGTGCTGCTTGGAGGCCTGCCAGTATCTGCATCCAGAGCTGACTTGATCTTTTCTGCTTTAGCTGCAGTTTGAGAGGCGGAAGACTGATGGGACCACAACCCTTGGAGTCCTCAACCCTGCAGACCTGTCGGCAGGAGGTAGGGCCCTGGAGAGCTGGACAAGAGGCACGCGATCCTCAGCAAGCTCTGAAGAGAGCATGGAAGTTTCTTTCTGGGTTAGCTGGAAGGCTACAGGCTGCATGTTGGCAGCGCCTGTCAAAGATTTGCTGGAGAGCTGTTGCTTCATGTTCAGCTGTGTTCTCTCAGAATTGGTTATCTTGGTTCCCTGAGGTTTACAAGATTCCAGGAACTCATTCCAGCGAACGAGCAAGTGTCATAGGCACGTTTCCAGCATTCGTGATTGGTTTTTGTTTTTGCCCCCTTGTTCTGTAGAACCCGGGTACTGCCCTGTGAAGCTGGGCATGATGACAGGCAGGCTGCAGACTGGCATCAACACGCTACAGGGTTTTAAAGAGGACAAGCGGAACAAGGTGACTCCAAGTGAGTTCCAGTGCTGCTCAAAAATGATTTTTTTAAATCACCTTGCACATCCATTTGTACCTGAAGACTGTTCAGTCTTAAGTTGGATCAGGAAGTCTTAAAAACAAACAAAAAAAAACGGTGTGAGAGCATAAAAGCAATCATTGTGCTGTTATCAAATATCTGTAGATGCAGCTCCTCAGTGGCCCATATTTAACTAAAGGGTAGGTTGTGCCTTTGTCTGAGTAATCATGCCTTTTTTTTCCCCCACAGTCTCATACATGAATTATGGGCCATTCAGCTCTTACGCTCCAATTTATGACTCCAGCTTTGCCAACATCAGCAAGGAAGACTCAGACCTGATCTATTCCTTCTATGGAGAAGAGCCCAGTCTTCAAGGCTCAGAGAGGCAAGTACTGTATCCACGTTTTCGACTTCCAGAGGGTAGAGACACATGGCTTCACAGCCAAGACTGCATGAGCACTTAATTTGAAAGTGCATTGATCTTTTAATCTCCCCAGATGATAGTCAAGTTAAACATAATTAGTAATAGCTTTTACAGTTAAAAAAGAGGCATTATGAAAAGCAATAAATGCTTTTGTTTCCAATACGAATTAGTTTCAATTTTAAAGCCTTGGTATGTATTCAGAGTTCATTTTGGACGGCGCCCTGATTTGGATCAGATTCTTCTGCTGTTGACACAGCCAGAGGTTAGGAGAGGAGAAACCTTTTCAAATCCTTGAAAGGGTCTGTGCCAGACATTTTGTCACTGCAGCCTCATCACTGAAGCCAGAAAGTAATGGTTTTGTAATGAGATATGTAAAGCTGAAAACTTATTGTCTGTGTGCCTAAAAGCAGCATTGCAGTTCTGAAATGAGCTTTTGTACCTTTTGAGGTTTTCCTTGTCTTGTTTGCCCTGCTCTTCACGTCAGGCTAGGGTGACAGGGTCTTGTGCAAAGCTCATTCACCAACCCCTGATATAGCAGACAAGGAAAACCAATGTTGTATTGTTCAACAGCATTCAGGAGTTTCTTTCCAAGGCGGGTGAGCATGTGTGCCACGCAACAGACAGTTTTCTGGATGCCCTGACCAATGGAGAGCACTCCAGGATGCTGAAGGAGATGGAAATGGTAGGAATGAGTGATCTGTCCAGTGAGCACTCTCCGCTCTGCAGAAGTGAGGACACAACACAAGTCGAGCTCTATAGTACAATCACAAGTTTACCTAGAATCTGACAGCAAAAACAAATTTGGTTATTTAGTGGTTTCGATGTTGCTTTGACATTGTAAATATATGTAAAAAAATGGTAGGAGAGACGTACTGTTTTTGAAGATCGGTACTGCTGCCTGCCTTTGCATGTGAATTGCATTGCACTTGATTTAATGTCACAGTAGATAGGGGGGCCTGAGCACAGCAGGCCTGGAGTTTGCCTAAACAAACAGCGTGCCTCCCCGCAGCTGGACTGAGATGAGAGTAGTTCAGTTTGAATGGGTAAACTGTAGTAAATCCTCACAGAAGCCTTTGATCCTACCACAAAGAGCCTAGATTATTTTTTCAGTGATATAAAAATCTCTGATTTGTCAAATCGGAAAAATATACAATTGGTTATTCACCTCATTCAGTTACATTGAGCTTGCAGAACTAAGATTCAACACCTAGTACAGTCTTGGTGATATGTATAATTATAGATTCTGTTAACAGGGATCAGCTGAACATGAGACTACACATAAGAGGTGCCATATGGCCCATCTGTCTTTTTCCAGTACTTAGTACCTAATTTATTGGAGGATCTCATCCAGCTGCTTCTTGAAAGAAGCCCGCGTTTTGGTTTCAATAACTTGGCTGGGTAATTTATTCCAGATTCCCACACCTCTCTACGTTACAAATAATGCCTCCTCAGATTTAACCTCATTTCAGTTCTCTGGATGTGTTTCACTCTTGATCCTGAAGTTCCTTTCTCTGAGAGTTCTGTGTAAATGTTAGTGGCACTCCGTATCCTTTTCCTCTGTCTCCGACAATCCAGGAGGGCGAGGAGCAGACGGACGGGCCTGAAGCAGCGAGCGATGCGGAGGTGAGTCTGGCCCGTCTCTCTCTCCTCTGCAGAGCGCCGGGCTCGCCGCAGTCTGGACCGGCGCCGGTGCTGGTCCGTGAAGACAGAAGGGGGGGGTGGGGTGGTGAGCAGGATGTTAAATTCATCCCAAAAGAAAAACCAAGACAGGATTCCTATCACAGGGTGATCTTCCAAGAGAGAACCGATTAAGTTGCGAATTCAGGGTTGGAAAGCTGTTTCCGTGCATGGTGTGTAATATTCCAAGAAATATCGGGAGCCAGGTTAAAAAAAAATCAGAGATCCCAATAACAGCACTGAGAATTATTTGGTTGGTGGGAGTTTGATTGTTGGGTTACGTGTAGTGGAGGCGTCACAAAGCAGTTGGCTTCTCTTTGAAATGTATTTCCCAACTGGAGGAACAACAGTGAAGATCACTTTTTGGGACATATGTGTAATGAAGGTCAAGCAGGGATCAGAAGGTTTCGACAGGCAGGTTGACAGACAGAAGGGTAGAAATGACAGGTGGAGGTGCGAGAGAGAGTTAGTGTGCTGCTTGGAACTATTTTAACTTTTTTTGACCACATATGGCAGTAGAATTAGCATCTTGTAGCCTGCTCTCATGGGATCTAGCTTCCTAGGGCTGGTCGGCACTGGGGCGAGAGACCTCCAGGGCAAACCAGAGGGGTTGGTGGACGAACAGTGCCCAAGTACAGTGTCGGAGGGGCACTGTGCTCTGGATACATCTTTCAACCGATGTCCTGAGTAGTTTATCCCACTCTGGGCTTGAACTGTGTGGCCCATAGAAAATTCAATAAAAATAAAAGCAATTCAATAAAAAGCAAAATTCTCACTTCCCTATGTATTGGTATTGTGTTTTGTGGCTGTTGGTGAATGATGGCACGTATATTAGTAGCAGTATATAAAGGCTAGGAATTAAGTATGCCTGTCCATTGGAGACTTGTGTGATGAGCTTACACTTTGCAATATTCTTCTTACCCCAGATTTCTTCTCCTTCACAGATAATCGACCCCGAGAACAGCAGCAGGAGCATCCTCACTGCCCTGAGCTCTGTGGTGGGCTTGGATCTGGAAGGGCAGACATTTGACTCTGAAGGTAAAGAGCTGAAACCCTCAGGTATGTGGTCTGAATGAAGGATATGGGAGTGTATATATACTGTAAGGACACTGATGTAATTTGGCCACAAAGGGAATTTGTATATCAAAAGTCATGTATTGCAGTGGTTCTCAAACTTTTTGGACCAAGTACCACCCCTGATCAAACCAAGGCATCCAAGTACCACCTACAAGTCATCTTCTCAAAGGAACCAAAGGAACCATCTTCTCAAAATCTCAATGACCAACATGAGCACGCGTGCATGCGCACACACTCACATAAACTTATAATAAATATTATAATAAACTTTATTTGACATAGCGCCTTTAACGGTGGCTTCTCAAAGCGCTTTACAGGATGACAACAGGAACAACAACAATTAAAAATAAACAATAAAGAAGCACCTTTTCAGTGAGAGAGGTGGGCCTGTTTAGTCTAGCAAAGCAGATGTGAATTGTATCAAGGCTCGACCAATGAATTCACAACAGAGTCTAAAAGATTTTAAAACGTCTGGCATTTTCTTGACGGTGGATGCTGCGGTGCGTCCACTTCACATCTGGAGCACCCTCTCGAATTCGTGCAACCACACCGCTGTGTCGGCTTGTCATTGCTCTAGCACCGTCTGTACAAACTCCGACGCAATTTTCCCAGTCGAGGCCATTCTCTTCGGTAAATTCATCCAGAAGCTGAAATATGTGCTCTCCTGTAGTTCCTGTTGGTAGCGGCTTACAGAACCGAAAGTCCTCATGGGACATACCCTCAACCTCGTATCTAACGTAAACGAGCAAATTAACCAATTAAAGGCATCTATAGACTCGTCTAATTGCAGTGAAAAACAGCTGCTCATCTTAACGTGCTCTACCAGTGTACTTTTGACATCATCCGCCATATCAGTAATTCTGTGAGTGACTGTGTCTTACGAAGGGGGCAGCAGGTCGAGTTGTTTAGCAGCTTTTGCTCCACACATAATATGCGTCGGCTCTTTTGCCAACGGTAAACAAAGTTCTTAACAAGTAGTGTGGGGCTTACCTTTATTGGCCATATACAATTTCTTACATTAGGAATTTCTTTTCACTTACCCCAGCTTGCTCTCCCTGAGACACACAGGCTTACCTGCTTTAGCAATCCGCAAGCTTGCATTTTCCCTGTTTCTGTTTCAGAAGTCTGTCTCAGAAGTTAAAAGAAGTTTTTATTTCATGCGTATGGGAGCAAAACACAGACGCTCGGTGTATTTTTTTTTCAAATTAACCTAGAACAGTCCTTAAATATTTTTCTATCACACTTTCCTGTGCTCACAAGATTGCCAGTGTTCCAAAACCATGCACAATCTCCTACCTCCCTATTTGCTGAAGATAAATGGAGTTTTTAATGAAAGTTCGGGAGGAATGAAGACAGCCGCGCTCATTCGACACAGCTGCTGCAATTCTCACTAATCCTGACGTAAGCAACCGGTCTCCATAAATATCAAACGTCACCCTCTCCTCTTCCTCGTTCGTTTTCTGCATCCCTCCTCCACCCCCTCTCCACCTTTGCAGCTACCCCATTGGTCGCATGGGGGTCCTGTCCTCCCCGTCCAACGGCCGGGAGGTCGGCCCTCAGCCAAGCGGGTTACGCCAAATCTCCACATCCCAATAAACAATTCTAATATCTCCCAAGCTTTCGGCTGCTGTCATTCCTCGTGAACTTAAAAAAAAAATACAATTGGTCACTTACGTCCGTAGCACGCATTCCTATACAATGGTGTAGAATGTGTCCTCTCAAGAATTAGCGCGCTGTATCATAGTACGTAGGCTGCGTATTCAACACAAACGAATTTGATAAAAATAGAAAATATGAAAACTCCAGGGTCATATGGCGTACCACCTGGCAGCGCTCTGAGTACCACGAGTGGAACCGCTGATGTATTGGGTACGCATTCCACTGAAGGTTTTTAATAGATCTGATCCTTTACTTCCAGTAGATCTCTTTGTCACTGTGAGAAAGTGAGGAAATAGCCTTGCTGTTTTGTGTATGTGATTTGGACCATCCATTGCAAAGTCTGTAGCCTGAGTTCCAGCTGGTCTGGATCTTCATTGTGATGACGTTCTCCTGCCTGCTGCTCCAGAGGCCAGCCTGTTCCAGAAGAAGCTGGATGAGACGACGCTGTTGCTGCGGGAGCTGCAGGAGGTCCAGAACGAGAGGCTCAGTGTCAAGCCACCCCCCAACATCATCTGCCTGCTGGCTCCCAGTGCCAGGGAGCTGCAGCTGGGTGCGTCAGCTTTTCTTCTGCCCTTCTCCTTGCTTGTGCGACTGTTTCCATGCACGTGTTCAGGCTCCCGAAGTGCAGGTTTGAGCTCTTTACAGGTCTTGCCTTGTTCTCCTCCGTGGAACGATCAAACCCACCAGTTTTGCGGTCCTTCTGTCCCCGAGCCAGTTCACTGGAGGGGGGGGCACATTGCACGGTGGCGGCCTGAGCGACCCTCCCTGACCTTTGCTGTCTGTCCATCTACAGCCGAGAGGGTGACGGGGAACCTGAAGGAGCTGGCAAGTCGGGTGACCCCAGGCGACATCACCTGTCTGTACGGGATCAGGAAAGCCATGGGCATCTCCATGCCAACTGGGCTGCTGGACGACAGTCTTACAGACCTCACCACAGGTCAGTACTCCGCCCTGCAGAGCGTGTTCAAAGAAACAGCCTGGGAAAACAACCACTTACCCACATTCCTGCTACAGATTATGCAGGAAGGTTAGCTTTTCCTTGCCATGAGTCACTGACTGCTAGGCAATGATGAATATGTCACTGCCAGCATCCACATCACTCCTGAATGGGCAGCATCACTTAAGGGCCTTATGATCACATGGTAATTCCAGTAGACATTGAGAAAGTGTATTGGAGAAAGTGAATAATGTGATGCCTTTTCAGGCTGAGAATCACAGGGCTAATTAACAGAATACACTTAATTCTAAGGCAGTCTCGAAGATCTAATCCATGCGCTAGATGACATGCACAAGTGTAACAGAATATGATCACGTCTGCTCCCCCACCCCCACTCCCCACCCCCCCATTTCCTGTGGTCTGCTCTGTTCTGTGGGTTCTGTGATAGTGGTGGTTACAGTCATTGAGAGCACAGCTATGCATTCGCTCTCCAGGCTGGCACAGAGCTACATGAGAAGCCATGAGTCTTTCAGGGGCCAAGTGCTTCCCACCACCTCTGTTATTCTTTTTGTAGATGCGTCAGAATCTGTGGTTGGCTTTACTGCCAGTCAAGAGGAGCTGTCAGTAGGAGCTGTGTAAACCAGCCCAGTAACCAGTTACACTAAGGGACAGATGTCTTTTCCAAGCCTGGAACATTTCATTTGAGTTGCTGTATAGAGGATGTTTTTGCTCGACGTTTGTATGCTTTTCTACACAATAAATTTCTTAGAATAGCCGTTGTACTGTGTATATATATATTTTTTTAGAAATTAAGATACTATAGTTTTTGAACCATTAAATGAGAGGAAAAAAAGTTGGTTTTGGTCCATGTTCATTTAATGGATGCACGGAAGATTGTCTGGTTAGGAGGTGGGTTCAAACTTTCATTCTTCTCTGAAAAAAAATCACAATCAACCCAGACACGCACACAAGAAACACAAAACTGACCTCTAAGTTCCTATTATAAAATGAAAATAGCAAAACTGAACAGCAGATTCACAAAGCGCTGTCAAAGTAACCAGGCTGGTTTTGCACACTGCTAGACTTCCGGTGAAATGTTTCCCTTTTTGTGGGGAGGTTTTGCAGGCCCAGGTCCTGAGCCTGGTGCATACTGCACTGCACTGGCTAATGCCTTTCCTGTGAGAGGGGAAAAAAATAAACACCCTCCTGTAGAAAGTGTTGTGAAAATCCTTTATTCCACCCATGGAAAAAATGCCAAATTCCACACCTGCATTTGTTCCTCATTGCCTGAGCTGAAGCAGCAATAACAGAAATGATCACAGGAGGGGGAGAGTCTTCCTCATTGGGGTATCTCACGGCAGTAACAGCAGCAGTGCTTCATATTTCATTACATTTCAGAGGCACACAGAAAAATCAGACTTCCCAGGGGCAGTACAGCTCAGTCTTGCAGCAGTGTGTAAAATCGCCATCGTCCATCCTTTTCAGTATAAACATTTTTTTTTAAATCACTTTGTTGCTTGACAAAGGCGCAGAAGAAAGTGTTCAGAAATAGCTTCTGTGCAGTAGGCAGTGTACCACAGCAGTAGAGAATGGCACATGTTCATAATGACCTGTAAGATGCAGCTGCACAGAACAGCGAATGCAGCCACAGTGGCGCTCCTGTCCAGTTTAAGGACACAGAATGGCAGTTTTATTAATTTGTAAGATCAAAACTAGGAAACCGTGTATTTCACAGTGCCCATTCACATTCTGTAAGCAAGAAAATATCTTGAGATTTTTGCAAGCTTTTGCTTTCCAGATTGATTGTATGGCAGTTTTGGACGCACTAGAGGTTACTTTGTTTTGGGTCAGGAACCAAAACTGCAGTATTGGTCAGAACTTCCTAGCTGTCTAAAATTAAAAACCTTTGTTACACATAATGAAGCATTTTGTTGCGACACCTAAAATGGAGCATTAGCTGTTAATAAGACAACAGGGTATCAGCAGTGGCTGTTTGAGAATATTTGGCTCAAGTCAAGTCTTTTCTCAACGCTAACCAACATGCCTCAAGAAGGACAAGGAAAAGTAACATACTTGCAACTGTTGACCTGTGAACTTAAATTAAAACCTCCACCCAAGAAGGTCTCTTACTCTTCAAGTGCAAATCGGCTGCTAAGGACTATCTATGTACATGGAGACTATTTACAGAAAAGGGGGTCCAACAGCTTAGCTAAAGCATCCTAATGCAGGCAAATACTGGAACTGCTGTTACTGCTAGGATCCCGCTGAACAGCAGCGTGTGGAATATTCCACGCGGAAGGACGGTATTCTTTTCTTAAAGGCCAGCGGCTCAGGCTGATGTCTTGACCCCTCGCTGCCAGGCAGTGCAGAGCCTCCCTCGTCGCCCCCCCCATCTCCAGCCCCAAAATGTCTTATCGCGCTGTTGCTCGTCACCGTAGCACTAAGAGGTCCGTGTGAAAAACAAGACGGGCGCAGGAGTAACAGTTAAAAGAAAAGCGGCGTCGCGGTTGGCCCTCAGCTCAGCGCCAGCCCCAGGGACTTGCTCATGTCCGTGCAGACGAAGAATGTCGTCAGCTCCCCTTTCCCCTTGACCTTGATCAGCCCTCGGCACTCGCAGGAGTAGCCCAGCTTCTTCAGGATGTTGGACGTCTCCTCGGTCACCTGCGAAACACGGCAGCCGGTCTTTAACCCCGGGGGGCAGCAGTGTTTGCTGGTTCTCATTCCACCTGTTCTTAATGACCTACTGCAGCTGAACTGGACCCCTTTAATACTGCGCCCAGGCCTTCAGCTGCTGATGGTTTAAAGAGACCTGGAAAACCTACTGTGTTTTAGCCCTGGAGGACTGGAAGACTTATTGTATCTGTGAAGGATTTTCTAAGCTCTTGTACTCTCAAAGGCTTTTGTTCCCTCTTCTTCTGAAAGCCACAATATAGCTTAAAAACACAAATCTAGCAAACGGCCACCAGAGAATGGAAAAGCAAACTAAATTCCTCAAACCTTGGGGAAATACTTTTCCCATGAAACAACAGATCTAAGCTGGCAGTGTATTTTGTAACGGTAAAAAAGTAGGAACAGTTTTCTTAAGCTTTCAAAGTCTCCTTGAACATACTGTGCACAGATACAGAAAACCATCATAAAAGACATTATTATGGTAGAGAGCACAAACATCTCATAGATACAACATCAACGACATAGATACATCTGCTATCAGAAATGTCAGTTATCTTCAGATTGTTCCAACCAGAGAGATTTCTTTGCTTTTTAACAAAGTCTGGTTTGGTCAAACGTGTGTTTTCCCCAGGGAATGCAAAAAATATTGATGTCGTGCTGTTCATCAAAGCACACAACCTCTGTTCAAATAGGTAATGTGCCATTTAAAGGAACTGCACTTAACAAGCTGTTAAAGTTGAGCTACTGTAGATGAAGTAGAGGCAACATTAGTCTACCTGGATCTTGCCCAGCTCTCCAGTACTCTCCATTCGACTGGCCACATTCACAGTGTTCCCCCAGATGTCATACTGCGGTTTCCGGGCTCCGATCACCCCTGCAATCACTGGGCCATAGTTTATCCCTGTCAGGAGAGGGAGGAAGACTTGGAGACACACTGGCAGCCAATAATGCACGTTCCCATCTTCTGTGAGAGAACCTGTTACCTCCTGGGAATGTGCTTGTCAGTACAAGAAATCCTCAATTGTAACACCCACAGGCAGAGGAACACAGGATGAAACATTCAAAAGGGAAAAAAGGCACTTCTTTACACCAATGGTTGTGGGTGTATGGAACAAGCTACCTAGCCATGATGTTGAAGCTAATACTTTGGCTTCTTTTAAGAAACGGCTAGATGAGACCCTCTGATCAATCCTCTAGCAAAGCGCAACTTAGAATTTTGCCTTCATAAAGTACTGCACAGGCACTTTTGAGTGATTTGTTTTTCAGATTGTCTCATGCATTTCTACGACAATCCAAACCGATTCTGAAAATCCTGTTTGCTTTAGCATGTGTAAAGGACTCCTCGAAAAGGCCTGAGGCCCACGCCCCTCCAGAGACACTCACCCACTCGCAGCCTGAAGCTGTTGAAGGAGTGCCTGTTGATGCCTTCCAGCTTGCCCATGAGTGCAATGGCGAACTCCACCATGTTTCCGATCTGCGTGTGCTGTCTCTCTCGGTCCTGAGCAAGCACAGCAGCAGAAATACAGGATTGACTGGGGGCTCAGTTTCTGCGTGCAATACAGGCCTAGCCAAAGACCTAGAGCGGGAGAATTCTCACACTGCATGTTACCATCCCCTCCACTGCTGGACCAAACAGCACTTTCATTTATTTACTGATCATTTAATGACGAGATAAAAGATATTCTCAAATTGCATGTGGATTGGAGGATTGGGACCTTTTATCTTGAGTCCTGCAGCTCGGGTAGCAGCCCTTCCAATCCACTCCATTTGAGCACCTTAAGTAGAAGCAGCTCTCTGTATTGTTAGAAACCCTGTATGGGAATTCTAAGCTGATCAGGGCGGAATAATACAATGGAGCAGACTGGTAGACCCACTCCTGAGTGCTTCCATCCCGAATCAGAAGGGTAAGAAAGCAGGAGACAGGTGTAAGTAGATTCACCCTGCAACTCACAAGTGGCAGCCCACTGAAGCTAAGCAGGTGTGAGCCTGGTCAGTACCTGGATGGGAGACCTCCTGGGAAAAACTAAGGCTGCTGCTGGAAGAGGTGTTAGTGGGGCCAGCAGGGGGCGCTCACCCTGCGGTCCATGTGGGTCCTAATGCCCCAGTATAGCGATGGGGACACTATACTGTAAACAGGTGCCGTCCTTCGGATGAGACGTAAAACCGAGGTCCTGACTCTCTGTGGTCATTAAAAATCCCAGGGTGCTTCTCGAAAAGAGTAGGGGTGTAAATTTCCAATTGGCCCTTACCAATCATGGCCTCCTAATAATCCCCCTCTATGAATTGGCTACAGCACTCTGCTCTCCTCCCCACTGATAGCTGATGTGTGGTGAGTGTTCATCTAGGTGGGGCCCCACCTGGATAATGTGACAGCAGCCATAATGTGACAGCAGCCAGAGTGCACCAGTCCGCTCCCCACACACCAGCTCTCAGTGGGGAGGAGAGCAGAGTGATGTAACCAGTTCATAGATGGGGATTATTAGGAGACCATGATTGGTAAAGGCCAGGGGGAAATTTGGCCAGGTCGCCGGGGTAACACCCCTACTCTTTTCGAACTGGCTGGTTTGCAGGTCTTTATCCACTGAGCAGCAAGACAGCAGCTCTTGGAGACCAGCAGAGAGCGACCTAGAAACCAGCTGAACTATAGAGCGCAGTGCAGTAAAGTTTCCTCCTGGGCTAGATGTTAGTCTCATGCGTTCAGGACTGCAGCCAGTGTGTGCAACAGCCCACCTCCAGCGGACAAGAGCTGCACCATCATCTCGCCGGAGGTACCTGGTTGTTCTCCTGCCCGGGGGTCACGCTGAGGCCTGCGGCCGCCATGTAGGTGCTGCCGATGGTCTTGATCTTCTCCACCCCACTGAACTTGGGTTTGGACAGGAGCTGGACAGGAGGACACAAAATCACAGGGGTTCAGAGCTTGCATCTTTGCAGCGTGCAACTTTTAATTCTTCCCCCAGACCTGAACACATTTTTTTTGTGCAAGGAAACAGTCAATCGTGCTGCACGCTGGCTTGACGTATTCATGTAATGTCAGCCGGGATAGCGACTGACCTCATCGAAGTCCGCGATGATTTCATTCAGCAGCCTCAGGCACTCCAGCCCCTCCTTGTTGATGTCGCACTCAGTGTAGAACTCCTTGAAGTCCGGCACGGACGCGAACATCACACACACGCAGTCGTACGATTTGTAGTACAAATCCTGAAACACCACAAGAAGTGACACACCCCCCACCCCATCCCCAGCATCCACTGTTAGTATCCTAGTTCCAGCGGACGACCGCAACAGCAACAAAAAAAGACAGAAAACGGCAAAGTGATTTAGACTGCAGGCAACCGGCAGCACTCTCTTGTAATGGAAATGAAGGTGCCGAATGAGGAATGAGCACACGCTGCCGAATACAATACACAAAGACCTTCCACACTGCCTGCAGCAGACACAAATGCCACACAGGGAGGGAATATAAAAGCCTGTCTGCTTACCTAACTGACACTAAAAACTCTGTCTGCATGTGGCTCAATTAAACTGGGTACTAGTTTCCTGCAGTCTGGACTGCAAAAGTAAACCAGGGTTTTGCTGTCTCGCAGGTCCAAGTGCCGCTGACAGCAACCTACACCACGAACAGCCACTCTTCTCAGCTTCTTTCTTCCGAAGAGACCTTCCTAGTTCCTCAATTACTTTTTTTCCCACAAATGCCAATCCATGCGAAATTCGAGCAGAACACTTCACGCCAAGGCCCTGTGAAGCACAGGCGCCCAGCGGGTCCCTGCGTGCTCAGTGATTTATAAAACACACCACAGGGGAGCAGATCTCGGCACCACTTGTAGCGGGTAATCATCAACCACACCAGGCAACCGATGACAACTGCCTGGGCTACTAGTGTGAGGAAAATGCGAGAAATGATCGTTGAAAGCTGTAAAATTCCAGAACTAAGTGTCGCTTTTTATCGGATTACATTACTACTCACTTAAAGCGCATGTTATGTAGAAAACGAAGCTAAGGCACTGTAAACCAACTCACCTTTATATGTGATTTACCCATGCTAAAGTATAACATAAAATTAAAAAAAACACATTGATGATATAAATCCTGATATATAAATCGTAGCTGCATTAAAAGTGGTTTACATTTTAAGTTGGGAGGGGGGGTTGTGTCGTATTTGAGCTTTGTATTGGACTATAGTTTTAAAATGAACAGGAACTGACTGAGCAGTAGATACAGTACTTCACTCTGTGTCCCAAGAGGCCGTCCTGTAAAGCCCTCACTCCGAAGTGAGCAATGAGTGTGGGTGAGTGCTGTGCCCAGGCAGTTCTGGGAAGAAAGTGGTTTTCCAGGAGGCTGGGTGGCGATGTAGGTGGCAGGCTGGTGCACAGACAAGTGATGTCACAATGGAGGAGGAGGAGGGGGGGGCAGGAGGAAGTCAGGACAGTGACTCAATACACATTAATGAGCACCAGGGCTGCACTCAGTCCACATCCCCGCACACTGACCGCTCCCCTCCAGCACAGCGACGAGCGCCCCACATGGACAACAATTTCAATTTGTCAGTGTGGGGGGACTGGAAACCGACCGCCCATCCTGATGTCAGAAAAGGGGAGAGAGGTTTGGGGTGGGGGTGTTCGCTATCCACATGTCAGTGGTGAAGTACTGGCACACTCCTGTGTGGGACCCCTACCTTATACTTTTCAGTAAGGAAACTGTTTTTGAGGAATCCCACCTCGTTCTTTTTATTCTCCCCCACGAACAGCGCGGCGACGTGCGCAGGCAGCACGTTCTCCAGCAGCAGACGATTGAGGTTCTCCATGGTCTCGATCTCGTCCTGCTCCTGCCGGTTCTTATTCTTGAGCAGGAAGTCCTGGCGGCAGTAGTACTCCATCTGCCCAGAGAGCAAGCGCAGCACAGTGTGTTCGGCAGTCATCATGCAGGAAACCCACTCCGGGCTTCTGGTGTGCATTCTACACACGCTCTCAATCACCAAGGTGAAGGATCACATGAATAATATTTTACACAATTAGTTCTGCATAATTGCTTTTGGCTCCTGGCCAGTCGCAGCTGTAAGGCTTAAGTGTTTTACCAAGTTACGTCATCTGGACTGTCAACCAAAAGGCACACAGGCACTAAACAAAAACTCAGAACAGAACATACTTTTTTTTTACACATGGGGCTATGGGAGTCTGAAACCAGCTACCCAGCCATGCAGTTCAAGCCGATATCCTGGCTCCTTAAGGAACATACTGCAAACGAGATCTGGCCCATTTGCAGTTAGTAGTTAATTGATCTGAGGATCTCATGCATGTGTTTCCTGAATGGAACCAGCAGATCTGCTTCACTTCCTCCAGCACTTCCACTCCAGAAACAGGGGCGCACAGCCCGAATGGTCTCCGACTTTCTTCTCAAGACATCAGACAGTGGGGTATGCGTGCAGCTGTGCCTACCTGCCTGGTCAGAGTCAGCATGGTGATCAGGAAGAGCGTGATGTAGACACAGCTCATCACCTGAGGGTCCTTCATGATGCCCGACTCCTGGAGAACAGATCCGTTACTGGAAGACAGGAAGGAACATCACGTAACCCAGTGCTCTCTCAGGCAGCACTGCTGCAGAGCGCTGAGCCAATTCGGGATACAAAACAGGCATTGTAAGTGTATTGTCCAAGACAGGAGAACCAGTAATGGAATTTCAGACACAATCCAATTTACACAGCTGTAAACAAACACATTTACCTTTATTAAGACTACCACAACCATAGATCGCTTCTGATTTCCTATGGACAGGTCCATAAAATTGTTATTTGATTTATTTGTGTTTTTAAAAATGCAGTTAATTCAGAGAGCTGGAGTCTCAAAACAGAGATGAAGGCATGCCCATAAATACACCAATACTGGAAATCTATACATATAACTCTTAACAGTTTAGTAAATGTGAATACACCATTTGAATTTTCTGTTACGTACTTGGGCAATTTCGACTTGGATGATACTGAAGTAAAGGACAGATATATATTAAGGATTCTTCCAGCAGCTAGTAAAAAACTAATTAAAATGCTTTATAAAAGAACCTCCAACACATGAACAATGGGTTAATGCTGTGAATGAGATCTATATAATGGAAAAAATAAACTTTTCTTTCTAGACTTTTTTGTTGTTTGTTGTGTTTCTTATCAAACAATTGTATTTTTTTTGTATGACCCTCCATACCTGCTGGCACAGTGTAAATAGTTCATTTTGTACAGTATATACCCTGTATCAAAAATGTAAGATGAAGGCACATGTTTATTCTGCTGTTTTGGTTATGTTCTGTTTGTAAACCTTTTCATCGCTAAATAAAAAGATTATAAATAAAAATAAACAGAGATGAAGGCGGCACAGGATGCCCACGAGGCAGCCAGTGGTGTGTGCTGGGGCTCTGCTAGGGTTGTGGTACAGGGAAGGGGATCTCACCTAATGTTGTACAGCACTTTGCTGTAGCAATCGAAGAGCTCCTTCTTTGAGTACAGGATGATGATGTAGTAAACCATGGAGGCCAGTGTGAGGAAGGTGAGTTTGACTTCGAAGCTGATGCGTAGGAAGACCCCACAGGCCACCAGGCCCAGAATACAGCAATACACAGAGTACTGAGGAAAACAAAGAGGATATTACTGACATGAAAGAACTCTTTCTTTTTCAAGACCAGTCCAGGACAATTCAAGAAATTGTCCTTGTCCATTATAGTCTCTGAAACTACTGACTGAACTTGCTTTTCGATCTAAATATTTTGTTTCTGATCGCAATACAATTGGACATGACTCTGTGAGTGACTTTCTTGACACTTGACACACATCTTTGGACACTCAGCTCAGCTGACAGCAGCACACTCAAGACAGTAAGCTGTGTGCCAGTGTCCACAGACACATCTTCCTTTATTAACGTCCACAAGGTAAATCCTCAGAAATACTAAATACTACACTCCGAGACAGCAGTGCAATGCAAACACAACAGAGCTGCTGACTCTTTAGTTGTAATAATGTATTCAATCAATCATTCTGTATGGTATAGCACCCACCACAACACTTTTCCTAAGAGCGGTTCATAGTCTTTGATTGCAGTTAAAAATATAACAGTATATAACAACAGTAGCACAGCTACATAAGCAGAACATAACTCTCAGCGGGTGAAGTCTCTGGAGGTCCCAGGGCTGATGGGTGCCCCCTCTCCAGGCAATGTGCTTGTGTTGCGTTAATTATGTTGGATTGTGAGCAGTGTTTCATTTGTCATTTACATACTTTAACCTAAAGCCACTTACAGAAAAAGCAGGGATCAGCTATGTCTCAACATCTACCACTGCAGAGTTCCTGACAAGAGGGATATTCTACCAGAGTGTATCAGCTTTAGAGCTCAGCCAGGAACGATAATCAGATGAACAAAGCCAGGCCTTTAACTTGGAACCTCCTGGCACCCAACCCCCCACCTTAAGCCTTTACCATCTGAAAACCTGCACGCCCCTGGGAGTGGGTGGTACTCACTGGCAGGTAGAACAGCCCAAAGTCCTTGTTGCTGCTGTCTGAGGCATTAGAGGGGATGTAATCGGGGTTGCACCGGTCTGGCTGAGTAAAGATGCACTGCAAGAGAGAGGAGTGGGACTCATTCAGCTTCAGATTCAGCTGTTCATGAGCTGCATCATCTTGTTCTGCTTTCAAATAAATACCCACCTATCTCTTCATACTCCCTCAAGACTATGCTAAATTAACCAACATAGGCTACTCACAGTACCCAAAAAAACGGTTAAATAAGCAGACAGGGGTACACTTGATCAAATCTGGTCACTGCAAGTCCCCACACTCTGTTCAAGAAAGAAATCCCGCTGCATACGAAGAGATGGGGAGGAGAGCGCGGTCTTTACCAGGTTGAACACGGCGATGATCAGGATGACCGCAGTGGAGACGATGGCCAGTGGGAGGCGCACAAACGTCTTCTTTACCACAGCCTCAGACATTGTCCCCAGCCACTGACAGGAAGCCAGTCGCTCTGGGAAACACCGCTGTCCAGAGGAGGAAAACCAGAGAGGAAGAGAATGGGGAGTGTGAGGAGGTAGGAAGGGTGAAACGTACAACTGTCGAGAGTCGCAGCCCTTTTCTGCCCAAGTACAAACAACCCACAGAAAAGGGCTCAACAAGCTGTCGTCGAAGCTGTAGTGCGTCTCTGTCCAGCATGGGAAGCCTGAGACTCACCAACAGGTTTCCAGCAAAACAGATGCTGAAGGTAAGCAGGAGGACACAGGCCGACACCCCAAACGATACGCCCAGCATCGTAGACCTGGGGGCACAGGGGACAAGAGCACAATTACAGACGAGAGGAGGCAGTTCTCCACTTCTAGCTCAGTGATTCCAGGGCCACATCCAGCTGTTTCTTGTAAGAAATCAGGGTATTGTCTTCATCACTCTGCTCTCCTCCCCACTGAGAGGTGGTGTGTGGGGAGCGTACTGGAGCATCACCCAGGTGGGGCTGCACACTGTTGGTGGTGGAGGGGATCCCCATTACCTGTAAAGCGCTTTGAGTGGAGTGTCCAGAAAAGCACTATATAAATGTAAGGAATTCATAATAATAATGTATTATTATGTATTTGGTAAAGAAGTGCCTCTTATTTTCAGTTTCTCAGCTTTTAATGCACTTTTAATGCACACAGTTTCCACTTGTGTCCTCTGGTTTGTGTTTCAGGGGTCGTTCTGAGCAGATCTGCATCTGTAGATGCGTTTGAGGATTTTGAACACCAATATATGGTTCGTGTCAAGCAGTGCAGACACCCTAACAGACTGCCCAAGACTTTCTTTTGGTCCGTACTATGCAAGGAACAACGAAATACACAACAAGGAGCTCAGGTGTTCTTGTTTCTTGGTAGATTACAACATGACACTGGTCAAGTCTGACACTGGTGCTGGTTTCATTATTATTTCGCCACTCGGACACAGTCTGCCACTTCACAGTAGCATCTTGAGGAAGAAGGTGAGAGAATAAGAGGGCTTCTTTTCGGAGGATGGCTGGTATTCAACAAGGTGAGGGAACAGGAAAGAGCTGTAAGCCAGTGTACCTTGCCGATGATCACAGGGACAAACGTGTTGTGACAAAGAGCACAAGCATAAAATTGTCTGGAGGTGGGATTAGATGCGCCCAGATCACCCTGAAGCTCTCTTCTCCTATTGCAGGATGACCTGCTTGCACTCGAATTAACTAAATTGAAAAAGACTGGTGCCCTAATGCTTACTACACTAAGTGCCTTACTACAAAGGAATCAACTCAAGGTGGACAAAAAGTCTCCTTTCACCTCTCTGACTTTAATGTTTCCAGGCTGACTGGATCCCTTGAAGCCTACAGGAGGGGAAATCACTCACTGTTTTGCCACAAACATCTGGACCACGAAGATGCAGAAGAATATGAACGTGGCGCAGGCAATGTAGTACTTGAAGCCAGAAAGATCGATGGCACGATACTGCAAAAGAGAAGCCGCAGGGCAGACAGTAAATGACCATGTTCGCTCTTTACAAGTGATTTCAACCATAGCCATTGTATTGCTCCAACTGACATCACCCTGAAATGTTTCTCTGCGCTGCACAGCTGTCAGATGGATAGGATTGCCTGTGCAGATGTCTACAAGCAGAGTTCCTATCTGAAAAACCTCAACGTGGCAAAACCATAGAATGCACTTAGCATGGTCCTGTTTATATGCATACTTGCTTCCACTAACCTGCAGTATGCATTACAGTTCAGAAGTTATAAGCAACAGAATGGTCACCCTGTACATAAGTAACATACCTGCTTTTCCAGCTCTTTCTTAGTGAACCACAGGGTGAGGCTGAAGATCTCCTCTGATTTAATCCACTGCCTGAGGAAAGGATCACCAACACTGGCATGAGGACCTTGGCTGTCATCCTGTCTGCACATCATGCTCTTCTGACAACAGGCACTGCCGATCCCTGGATTAATCGCTTTCCCAGATCCCTTTTCCCTTACTAGGCTGTTGTCTTCCAGGTGCTCAGCTCAGGTTTCCATAAACTGGAAATTTGTATTCCCCCCATCCCATGCAGTTTACACATGCCAGCCAATTCAGCGTAATGAGCAATTGAAAAACATTAACATGAGAGGTCCGTACTTGCTAGAGCTGAGTCCGTCAATGGTCATGATCATTTTGTTGTGAAGCTCCTCGTCGAACTTGCTCTTCTGTGACTTGTTCCTGCAGAGGGGAGAGGTGGAGAGAGTGAGGCAGAGTGGACTAAGGGGTGCACAGTGTTGTGCTGCCCAGCCATGCAGGTTAGTGCTCTGCCAGACCATGACCGTCCCGCAGCCCAACACCAGACACTCGTGCGCAGTGCAGGGCGAGTGTCACTCCGCGGTCCTGGCAAATTAGTGCAAGAGAGGCAAGAGTGAGATTCTTGTGCATTTCAGAAAGGGACTGGAACATGCCAAACACACCTTGGGAAGATAGCAGCCTAACCAAAACAGATCAAAACTGGTACTGACGTGGTGGAGGGGGACCTCTAGAGCATTTCCGGACACCACACATTTCTTGTCTAAGTTTCATATACCGAAAGCAAAGGTGAACTTGGTCAGGGGGTAATAAGGGGAGATCTGCGCACGTCAGAGTTGTTAATAGCCATGCTGGTTGTTCTGGGTATGATGCCAGTCTCTGGAGGGCCTACATGTCCAGGAGGACAGACAGACAGGAAGACAGGTGAGTGTTAGTGGAGCTCTGCCACGTTGCCACTTGCTTCTGGAAGTTGGGAGTGAAGGCCGGGCAGGGCATGCCACTCACTTATAGCTGGTGAAGGGAGAGGCAGGGAGGTAGAACAGCTCCTCGAGAGATTCGTCCAGGCTGCCAGAGTGGACAGTGAGAACAATCACACACATTGAACATCTCACAGGGACGGGACTGGGAGTGCACGATGACCACCGACTCAACACAGTGAAGCCAAGCTACAAGCCCTCAGCCTGGCGTGATGCCCGGGCCTGTTCTTGCAGTCCCACCAGGCTGGGCACACAGGCAGCACGCAGTCAGACAGGGACAGGAACAGCACAGTAGAATCACAGCACAAACAGAATCACAGATGACATAAGTGACATCTGCTTTAGAGCATAACTACAGTGAAAAACAATTAGGTCTCCCAGCACCTCTGCCCCCAAAGCCACACTGTGTTACTAACAGCTGCATTCTAGTATTTCACAAGCTTTTGCTTTTTTTTCTTTAAGACTTCTGAAGGTAGTTCACTCCAACATAAAGGGTCCAATTCAGATTACAAGCTATTTCCAAGCATTTGTCATACATGCAGAATAGCTTTGCTGTAGAGTGAAAGAGCAAAATAACATCCCAACTTTCTGTGCCTCCTGTGTCCCCGATCCCTTAGCCCCATAATCAAACACTACTGAATGCATTCCGTTTACTACTCCATTACAAGGCATTACACTCTGCAGTGAAATAAAGGACCACTGGTCCTTTCAGAGAGATATAAAGTCAAAAGCTATGTCATAGGAATCATACAGAGCTGGTGAAAAAAACAGCACAGAGTAGAATTAGAGGTCTGGACCTGTGACTACAAGGTAACTGCGATTTCAATAAGGCTCCTCCAGTTAAAATACCCAGGTGTGCAATTGGACACAAATGTAAGTCACTTTGGAAGAAAGCACCACCCTCATTTCTAACACTGTGGCATTAAGCATTAAGCATTAAGCCTTCCAAACAACAGGTGAATCCAGACACCTCCAGGTTCTCTGTTCATCTCTGAATTCCAGGGTCACTGCAGATCCCAGAGTGTTCCAGCGAGCTTCTCTTCTGTGTTTGGACTGATATTGTGGCCGAATTATTTGAGCAGCAGAAATGCTTACCTGTCTGTGGTCTTTGGGCCAGAGATTGATCGCAAGGGCATGTCCTGAAAGTGAGAAAGACACACTTAAGTATGACTGGAAAGACCTGTTTTTTATGACAGGAAAAAGTCTCAACTTGCAGAATCATTGTCATTAATGTCAGAACTGAGCAGTGTCAGACACTTCAGGTTTATGTGCAAACGTCATTCCCTCAACTGGGGAAGGGGTTCCTTGAGCTTCAACACCCCAAAACTCAAGGAGCACTGCCGGTGAAAACTGAGAGGAGCCCGTGTCCGCCGAGCGGCATGGCGGGGGGCTCTGGGGCTGGGGGTACCTTGCGCAGTTTGCCATTGGCGAGCGCGTCGCTGGCAAACCCCTCCCGGCTCTGCAGGTGGGCAAAGGGCTTGGCGGCCCCCCAGGACTCCAGGTAGCGGGTCATCCTGACGGACGCTCTCATCTTCAGCCCGTCGTTCACTTTAGGCTTGGGTAAGTGCCGGCTGTTGGAGGACTGGTCCTTCGACTGGGGGAAGAAGGACAGGTAACCGTTAGAGACGCACCATTAACCTGAGCCCCACCATGGGCAAAATGGTCGTCTTTCTCAACACAGAGGTACAAGGGGTCCTCGCGCTCTAATACTGTCTGTACCAGCCCTGCAACAACACTTAAGGCAGAGAGACCAGACACCATTGGTGTCTACTCCATTGTGGGCTTGGAAAATGGCGAGACTCCGCAAGACAGCCAGCATGACCACACCACTGGGAAGAGGAAGACAGTCTGATGCCTCATATCTAGACTCCACCCACCATCCATTAGAGCCACGAACAGCAGCTAAGGACCATGACAGAAAAGCCAGGCCCCCAGCACTTCTCCGCTGGGAACAGATCGGTCTCCAGCGATCAGGCAACCGGCGATCTAACTGCATGTGTAAGATGGGAGGGGAAGCAAGCTTGTGGAGATGAGCCCCTCTGACAGGAGGGCGCTACCTCCCGGGCCTGTGGGTGTGCAGAGAAGCAGCGCGCGGGCTGAGGTTCTCACCCGGGGGTCGATGACCAGGTAGGTCCGGATGTTCAGCTCTTTGAGGTAGGGGTCGCGCAGGTGCCCGTTGCCCTCCTCCACCTCGTAGGCCTTGTTAAGGTGTTTCAGGGTGGCGTCTGTGATGTGGACGCGCCTGCAGAGAGTCGCCAACAACCACAACAACTTTCAACACGGCAACCCTGCACTCTGACTCAAGATCCTGTATCTCCGGGGGGGCTGGGGAGCAGCAGCAGCATCTAGCCCCCACTCCTAGGCCAGGAGCTAGGCTCTGAGTCTTGTTAAAAAGAACAAATTCAAAATGATCATTTTAACTGAGCGATCTAAAATATGGAAGACATGGAAGATACGTTCATTTCAGAGCTCCCTGCTCCCCTGCATTCAGGATTCTTAACAGCCGCGCGCTTGTTGCCACGGCCATGACCGGCCTTCCCACAGGGCTGCACTCACCCGGGCAGGCCTCCAGACTCCATGTGATTGGCTAGGGTGACGTCATGTGACCACACGTCGAACTGCCACTTGCGGAGGCCGATGACGCCGCACAGCACGTTGCCCGAGTGCACGCCGACCCGCATGTTGATGTCCACGCCCGTCGCCTCCCGCACCTGCCTGGGGAAACAGGGAGGCACGGTCACGCACACCTGCGCCACATCTGCCAGACCTGGCAGCGAGCTGCACTTTTCGGCTCGGCAGCTCCCCTGCATGAATAAACACCTGGCTACAGCGTCGGGAGCTGTTTCCTGATCCCAGCCACAGCTGCTGTCCATGAGCAAAACACATCCCCACTGCTCAGGAGGAGCGTGTCTCTGACCTCTGGCCCTCTGTCTGGCAGGTGACAGCCGCTCAAGTCACTGACCAGCTGACAATTCAGGAAACAGCTGGAAGGAGGGACCACCATGATCCTGGCTTCACATCTGGGCTGATGGATTTGTCAGCTCTTTGCAGTGCACTAGTGAGGCCTCACTTGGAATGTTCTGTTCAGTGTTGGGTCTCCACACCGCTCAAGGGATATTCTAGCAATATCCTCAGAGCAGCTACAAGACAGTTACATTCTTAATAGACTGTCATGTGTGAAATCTCGCCCATCATGAACGAAAGGGACTGAGAGATCAGCCGTAAGGTCTGAAGGAGTACAGACAGGGTTAGGCCAGGAGACTATTTCACACTCTGTAGAGAAACAAGGACCCATGGTGTGTGAGACTAAGAAGGAATTTGTTTAGGATGGAGAACAGGAAACACTTCTTTGCACAAGAGGTTGAGGCTAAGAAATGTCCTGATGCAAGTTTAGTTTTGGTTAGCTACTAAATTACCAATGGCGTTCTCTCATTTCTGTCCTTTCTTATTCAAATGAGGTCATGTTCTGATAATCTTATAATAAAAAGTAATCACTATCATGTAGATAATGCCTAAAAATATATAGTCTACAATATAAGGCAAAACATATATCATTCAGATTATGAAAAATGGGGTTTGTGCTGTCCTGGAGTGGTAGCAAAATGGAATAGCCTAATCAACTAGTGAACCTTGCCTTTTAATGTGTTTCTCATATGTGAAGTAATATCTCAGTTTAAAACATGTTAAAGGGGGCAAATACCTAGAAATGTGTTTAAAATAGCATTAGTAGCCCAACCTACTTTTCTGAAAGAATAGAAAAAGTGCTAGTTGACTTGGAAATACAGTATTCTTAAAAACCCTTGACTGTGACAAAATCTCTGCACTTTCCAAAGAACCTCACAGCTGAAAAGCTCAAATGACCGACCAGTTTCAGGCCTTTTGGTAGAAGGCATCACTAATTATTAAGGTATTAATCAATCTTAGAAAAGAGCAAGAGAAGGAAAGCAGCTATACGGGGATTTTACTGCTCTTAGCTAAGCTGACACTGTCCTGCAAAGGAGCATGACATGTTTTAACATCATTAAAGAACATGGTACAAAGCCAACAGTTACAGCTTACTGGCACTGCAGTAACTCAGGATGTGTCGAAATGACAGCAATGACTGTGCATTTAGTAAAAAAAAATGCTTTTTTACTCTAATAGAGTAACAGTCTTTAAGGTTAAATTTGAAAACTATGTAACTGTACTATCTAGTGCTATAACTCAGAAGCCCATGTTATCCCCTGGAATGTTTACAGTACACCACAGAGACCTGACTGCACTATGAGCTGGTCCTCATGTTTCTTACTCGCACTGAGATGCCTTTATACCTCTTAGAACCTCTAAGGCCTTTGTACTGTGCTTCTGTTGCCCAAGAGTCAGTTTGCTAAATCTGCCAGTTAATGAGTAAAGTATCAATAAAATGACAGAAAGTTGTAGAAATGTAAAGATGATTCACATGGGATCCCTCATTTGATCAGAGCTAAGAAATGGAGTGAAAATGCCCTCTAATCCAGCAGCACACAAGACTGGCCCCAGAGACCCTGTGGAGTTTTCAGTCTATCGTTCTACCCAAGCTCTCCATCTTCCCAACCGGACGAATCCGACAGCCTTTCCCAGCATGTTGTTCCGGACGGTTTGACCCTCCAGGATCCGGGCAGCCGTTGTGCAGTGCCCACTGCCCTGTCTGTTCCTTCAGTGCCCCCCCCCCAGTCCCCTGCACTCACTTGATAGCCTCACACATGTCCAGGCCCATCTTCACACAGTTCTTGGCATGTTTGGGCAGAGACACTGGCAGCCCAGACACACAGTAGTAACAGTCTCCTAAAATCTTTATTCTCATGCACTCATTTTCCTGCAAAAAAAAAAAACAGAACACCAGTAAGAAATCGGTATGACCTGAGACCTCCTTCACCTCCTCCAGTTGCACAGAACACAAGTACGAACACACTGACTCCACTAGGCCACTTGCTGAAAAGCGCTGCCCACTGAAGCCCAGGTCTGAGGCTCAGATTCCTGGTCTTGTCCACAAAGTAACACCCTGAACACAGCAACATGCTGCTAACACTGACAATGAGAGCAGAAGAACTTCCATTCAGCTCTTCAAACATGCGCTCTTTTTGCCAAAATACATTTAGGAATGCAGGTTATTTTCAGCAGTGTTGCCAGGACTCCCACACATTGCAAGGCAGAGAAGCTTAACACAAGTCCATGTCCATGGTACATAAAAAGGCAAAAGGTGCCAGCTGCCGGCTGCCCCTTGCAATGACTTGCCTTGGCAATCTGGTCAAACTTCCCAAACAGCTCGTTGAGCATGATCACCAGCTCCTTGGGTGAGCAGTCACTGGCCAGCCGGGTGAAGCCCACGATGTCGGCGTAGAGGATGCTACAAACGACAACCACACGAAGGCCATCAGCGGAGCATGCTGGAGCCTGGCCTCGCACAGCCATGCAGCTGCAGGGCAAGAGCTACAGGATCTGCGAGGAGCTGATCTGTGCATGTGATATACGCACAGATAAACGATTAAGGCATCGGCTAAAATAAGAAAAGTTCAAGCAAAATAACAAGTGACCTGTTGTAATTTGCAGAATAATGTACAGCCAGGCTAGTGGAAAGTCCAGATTGTCCATCTGGGCAATCCGTGCAGGCATGGCCTCCTGTTGCAGCTGCAGCTGCTGCAGCTCATAGCAATACTGACTTATGAGCGATCCCCTGGTCTCCAGAAAAGATTTCCCATGCCCAGGCAGTGTGACAGTGCGAGCAGCTATACTGCATCTGAGTGGAGCTCCAGAGTACTTACTCCTGGCTCCCAGGACCCCAGTGTCCTGTGGGCGTCTTTCCTTGTTTCTGAACTGATCACGGGTTTAAAGGGATGAGGACTCTTCCATTTCAAGGGGTCTCGTCTCTGAATCTCCTGGGCGTGTTTTCAAGTCGAGCGTAAAGTAGGCAACTTGAATTCTGCAACTGCTACAGGAGCCGAGAACATTTAAAAGGCTCTAATTAAGTAAATTATATTAGTAAAGGGTTGTTTCAGTAATTGAGAGCTCATTTGGAATGAAATACAGATCTGGAATGAGGAACCCAAAGGCAAGAATGGACAGACCCTGTTCCAGACCTTGTGTCTATCCACTGACTTGACCTGGGACAGCTGCCCTGTAGAGATGTTAATGAATGCCCGGTGTTACCACCCATCTACAGCAGAGCAGTTACAATTGTTTTTCTCTCAGCCCCTTTCTGTTTGTTTTCTGTCCTTTGCTCTGTCGCACAATTGTCTCTCGTGATGGTCATGAACTTTTCCAGGTCACGTCATCCGGGCTGATTATACAGATCAAAGTAGGATTTGCTGTCCCCCCCCCCAATTTATTTATAATGATAAATGGAACAATCCTTATGACAATTTCCACAAACCTTAAATCCACACAGCTAAAAGAGAGGTCTGGTCCTCACAAAAAGGTACTGTGCCCTAGGAAACAAAGCCCTGCACACTCTGATCTCTCTTCAATTTATTTTTATGGCTATTCAGATAAGGGCTGGGTGGGAGCAGTCTTCTAGCATCTATTATCCTTGCCATAAAGATAACCTTGATGTTGACTTTTCCTATTGTTGGCAAACAGCTAATATTTAGTCTGCTAGCCCAATCGCTGAAGACTCAGAAGATAGGGCCTCACAGCTCTTTAAAGTTTCTTCTGATTCCAGCCGACTCTTCAGCGGGCACACACCAGCGTACAGCACACAAACCTCTCCTGCAACCGAATTCTGAGGCTAACTTTTTTACCAAGGACGGCAGAAATAAGCATGCATTACATATCAAAGTCATGTGACGACGTTGTGAAAAATGTCAGCTGAGGTTATAAATAGATCTTGTGAAATCCTGTGGTACAAAACAGGAACGCCGATAAACACGGAGAGCCTACTCCATTATACAGTTCTCCCACCTACAGACTATTAACTCAAATAAAATACAAGTCCTGGGAGGAAAGCAGAAGCTGCTCAAGAACAATGGGGTAAAAACATCGGAAAAACCTGAAAGACTGAAGAGTGAACAGAAAAGAACAGAGTGTGGGGTTTTCAGTAGCAGCTACCTGACATTCTCGTGCCTCTTGACATAGAGGCTGTGGAAGTTGTTGTCCTTGACCACACGCTGCTGGGCGTCCCTGTCCTCGCACTCTTTCAGCCTCTCGATGATGGCCAGCTTCATCTCCATGGAGATGTAGACGGGCAGCACCGACTGCAGCAGGTTCTCCTGCACAGAGAGGGGGGCAGCTCTCAGGAAGTGGGGGGGGTCTCCAGTGCCCCTCCACTGCAGGCACACCACCACGCCATGTGGGTGAGTTTACCCACAGTGGGATAACAGGCTCTGAGGGCCGTTTACTGTGGCGCATTGTGGTAAAAGCAGAGTAAAATGTAGCACAGAAAAGTAAAATTACACTGAGAGAGGGATGTGCTGTGACACACAAAGCAATGGAAAAACGTGGTTTAAACATGGTGTAATGGTAAAGTCATGGTAAAACTCCAGACATACCTTGCAGATTAATCACAGGAGGTTTAAAGGATAATTTTCTGCTATTCAGAACCCTATAGAGGCCAGATGCCTCTCTCTTCGCTCACTGAAGCCATGCTCTAGTCACTGGGTGAGTTATGATTGATGGATATGCATTCAAAGTAGGGAAACCGCCCAGGAGATATGAAAATAAACCTTAAATATTGAATTCCCTCAGCTGAGGAAACCATGGTTAAGCACTGGGCCTGTCAGCCCTGAGTACAGCAAGAGAAGAGGGCGTGGTGTCAGCTCCAACACGGCAGGAAATCAGAGGTCAGCTGAGGTCATCCGGGCTGGCTTTCGGGTGGAATAAAGGGCACTGTGCCATCTTGAAAGGCACAACCAGAAGTTAGCTTGGATGATCAAATTGCCAATCTGCCGTTCCTCTTTTACTGTTTTCAGTTTTAGGATCAACCCTGCGGCTAATAACATTTGCTTCAGTTTTACTGCACGTCTGGGGATGTTGCAGGTGAAATGCAGTCATTTGCACAGCTAGAAAGGCCTTGTTTTCCTATAGGTACTGTAGAAGCCAACAGCAGTAGAAGTATATTTAATCAGTTTCATGTTTCATAGCTCAGTTCTCCATTTACAAATGACAATTCCTCTCTCTTTTGCAGTTTAAGCAATCAAGAATGAAATGCTATTTCAGTCTTAAAACTTTCCGGCTAACTGTATTGCAGTTTACCTTATAGATTGTTCCAGGCAATTAGACAGCAAAGAGTTTATGGAAGTGCCAAGACTCAGTGGCCTGTTGGAATATTTTATATTAGGTTTATTTATTCACTTGCCACTTCTATCCAAAGCAGCGTCCTGGGATATGAGCTCACAACCCTGCAGTTCGGAGTCCAGAGCCCTAACGAGAGCAGTGCACCACACTGCTGCTTCTGGAACACAGGACGTTCCTTTGCATGGGCCTGAACTGTGGGAGGCTATAGGATTTCTCCACACCAGCGTCTGAACAGGCCAGCACTTTATAGAAAAGGACCAATAAGCTGAAATAAGCTGACTTTCCTAAAGAACAATGTCAAGTGTTATATTCTTCTGATAAATATGGAGACCTGTGTGACTGTTCAGCTAATTGTGACATTTTAAAGCATTAAAATCATGTTAGCCTCCTCTGCTCCAGCTGAGACTTCTCCTGCTCCTGGGAGCTGGGTTAAAGTTAAAGGAATCTGACATTTCGTAGGACTACAAAACACTGTCCCAGCACACCCGCAGGCTGATGCCCCGTTCCCCCAGGCCAGTAGGGGACACACCTGCTGTCTCTTCTCGATCTCCAGCTTCATGCGGATCTCCAGGCAGCTCAGCGTGTCCTGGAAGGTCTGCCGCAGGGCACTCTCCATCAGGACCTTGTGGAACGCGCCCACCGCATTCCCACACAGGAAGATCACGACATTGGACAGCAGCTGCAGGCAGGAGGGACACATGAGATCAGGGGTGGCGGGACCGCAGGTAGACAGAGTGAAATACAGTGACAGGCAGGCAAGCAGCCGGACACACAGAATATCCTCTCCTTAGACAGAAAGATACTTTATCGTATACGACTGTGGACATTTGTTTTTGGTTTCTCCCATAAAAGTACGAAACACACAAGCAAGACATAAAAGTCACACAAAATCACATGAAGTACATGAAACCACAACAACAGTATGGAATACATGAATAAACAGGTGGGGAAGGGGGACTACATTTACAGACTGATGGGAGCATTATGAATTGAGAATGGAGTGGGTGTGTGGAATCAGCTGTAATCTCCTTGTCATTCTGAGAACTGTATTGTGAGGTGGGGCTGCTGTTTCCCAATTATTTTTCCTGCTATTTTCACAATCCTGGGACAGTTTGGTTTTCGTTTTGAGCCCCAGGTTTCCATACCAAACTGTCACGTTAAAATGCCAGGGTGCCCTCAACAAGGCTTTTATATGACACCTCTAGGACATTTTCACTTACAATAAAGTTCTTCAGTCTTTGAATTAAAAACAGCCTGATTATACCTTTCTATTCCTGCTACAAATCCCGCTGACAAGCACGCACTCTTCCACTTGTTACACTTCGGCTAACGTCTGCCATGTGACTTCAGCTTTGCACACTGACAGCGAGGTGGAGATGATACATGGTGCTTATAAACATCACGAGTCAATCGAAGCTTTAGTACTTTCCATCACTGTCCCTGGAAACCTCTCGCTATTAGGATCAGCCCACTGACCCATTTTAGTCTGTGGAAAAACCCTCTGAAGCATGCACATACACACGCAGTTTAATGTTGCACACTGAATGTTCTTCTCTAGCTATCTAAATCTCCTTAGCTGGGGGACGGCATTAAAAAAAACTAGCAGTGCATAATGCCTGGATTAAACAAAACAAGCACTGTCCTTAATATGACAGTGTAATCATGTCCTCCGGTAACTTGACCACAAGCAGATTCGGGGCCGGCCTGAGATCCCGTGTTGAATTGTGGTGGGTGTGACAGATTATCAAAGATGCACACTAATGCACGTTCAAAGAGCTAAACTGGCTGTCTGGGATCTGTGCCCAAAGCTGTACTGTAACCAATGCAACCAGTCCATTCAAACACTGAACACTGTCCTCAAAGGAAAATGACTCAAAAGAAAGCACAGTTTGCCCCTTCTCCTGCTGCCCAGTGTCATAGAGCTTTAACAAACCCGAGAGTGTTCACTGGACAGGGAGTGGACAGGGTCAGCCTTGAAAGCAGGTCTGGTGTAGCACACATGCCTGTACAGACTGTATCTGTCCTGTAGGTCAGCTTTCCAATGTCTCTCTGCTCTTTAAGAGCACAAGGACACAAGACAGGTCACAAACGACAGGAAGCCATTCAGCCCATCCAGACAGCTGGTATAGCTGGTAGCTTATATCCAAGGATCTCATCCAGCCATTTCTTGCAATAAGGCAGAGCTCTGGCTTCAACACCATGGCCTGGCAGCTTGTTCCATGCTCCTTTTAATAAAGAAGTGCCTCTTGTTCTCAGTTTTAGATCAACTTTCAAATTGTTTCCACTTGTACCCTCTGGCTTGTGTTTCATTGGTGGCTCTGGAGAAATCCACCGGGATGCCCTTGAGGCTGTGATCTTATTAGGGCCCCTCACAATCTTCTAGACTAAGAAAGGTTCAGTTCCTTCAGCCTCTCAGGGTAGCAGTACGTATCACTCTGCTCCTCTCTGGACAGATTCCAGAGCGGCAAGATCTTTTCTATAATGGAACGACCAAAAATGGAGTGCAAGGTGCGTGTCCTCTGGTGAGCATCACTCTGGGTGACAAGGCCACCCATCGCAGGACTCCTTTAAAAGGAGTGGAGTTGAGCAGAGGCCTTCATGTTCCACAAGCACAGCCGGGATCTGTATGGGCTCTGCAGACACCTCCGAGATCAGGGCTACTCTGCACATGGTCCTGCTGATGAGCTCCACTGAGGTGCTTCAAAACAACGAGGAAGCTCAATGGTACACTGACACTTCATTAATGAAGGAGCCAGTCAGAGCAAAGCTCTTCTGCGGAAGACTGGAAGGGCTCAGGCCTGAGCACCCCAGCTCCAGTCAGTCACAAGCTCCTGGCGGGGAAGGCAAATTCACCACAGCCCACTCAAATCTGAAGCAAAACATCCCGAATACAAGCGCACCAAACACCAAAATGACACGTTCTGTTCTTCAGAAATATAAGAACACTGATTAAAGAGTTGTCTAAGGAATAAATGTCATCATTGCTAATTATTTCCTTGTGCGCTGCCTGCCTGAGGTGTTTTTTTTTGCTGGAGCTCAGGTTACTTGATTCCATTCGCAAACTGACAGCCAGGTCTTTCTGCGTTTTTATGAGAATGTGCACTTCAGAGCTATTTTAGATCTATCCTTTTTACAGGATTTGCCAGTCTGATCACCTTCAGCCTCGATTGTGTTATCAGAGTGCAGTGGAACTCACAGAGCTCTCGCACTCTGGTGAACTTTTGCATCAAAATCCAAATGAAAAGTAGTAGCAGTAGCAGTAGATGCTACTACTTAATAATAATATAATATAATAATAATAATTATTATTATTATTATTATTGTTAGGACACGCGTTTTAAGCAGAACACCTGAAATCAAACATTAAACATCAGTGTGAGCACACCTAGCAATAAATCCATGTAAGGGATATCAGGGGCAGAAGAATTGGAATTATTTTCTTTTAAAGGGCAGTACATGAAGTGCATCATAATAGACGCTCAAGCAAGTACCAGATCAGCTTTGCTGCACAACACCAAGATGTGATACAAAATATTGCAAAAAGAAAAAGTACAAAGAGTGGATGAGTTTGTCTAATATATCAGGACTACTGGAATATCTCGTGTCCATGTGCATGACCTTTTTGTTCCTGCTAAAAGGTACAGTACAGCTCTTTCCATGTGGGACTGGAGCTGCAGAAATGTCTCCGCCCACTGTCCAAACAAACAGTACCTGATTGGCTAGAGACTCCGAAGGGGCGGGCCTGAAAGTGGTGAGAGCCACACTGAGGACTATGATGTGGGACAGGGAGGACAGGACACTCAAGATCACAGCGTCTCTCATCTGGAAGGGCAGCATCGTGTAAATTGTGAAGATGATGAAGAGGAAGAAGGGCACCTGAAACGGAAGGAGAGAGTTTTGTCCCACTCACAGAGCCACTGAGAGACGACACTCTGGAATACAATCTCACACAATCTACAACAAACGTCCTACACACGAGTGGCAAGAGGCGGATAAAAAGTAAGAAACTGTGGTAGAAAAAAAGACCCAAAGTGGATTAGTTCATACTTCCGAGTCTTCTGACACCAGCTCTCCTCTTGTCCATGTTTTGATTTCTACGCGTTTGTGAAATTACAGGCTGCGATGACCTAAACCTTTGATTGGTGCATATTTATACAGTCACCACCCGCTCTCCAGAACCCAGGCTACATCTGTCACCTTTTAAACAGCAGAGGAGTTAGAAGAGCAAAGACTCATAGAGTGGATCTAAACCACATTTAAGGCACAGACCATTTATAAACTAATCTGGTGTTTTAGGATTTTTATGTAAAATGCTACAGTCTCCTATGCCAAGACAAGACTGAGATCACAGCTCGCCCTCAACCCCCAGCTCCTCTGAGATCTCTCCTCCTCTTAAATGTCATATATTGCGCTTTCATGAGCAAGAGATTATATTCCCAATCCTATCACTCCCTAATCCCCGTGTGCAACACACCCAAATTCGAGTCTGTCTCAGCAGGGGCTCGGAGGACCACCTCTTGCCCAGCATGGGTAATCTGAACTGGGTCTGCTGGAGGAAATGGTTTTCCTGCAGTCGAAAGTGAGCATTAAACCATAAACCAACATCCTGTGCACAGCAAAAGAGCAGCAACAATCATATGACCTTAATGAAGCGCACCCAGAAATACACGTGCATGCACAAGGGATCAATTAGCATGTGATTAATTAGGGTCTGTGACTGGCCATGTGATTGCTTTTGTTTTTTCTCCTTTGCTATATAGGCTTCTGCTTTTCACCTGTTGATCTTCACTGGCATCGGAACACGGAGAGAAAGACACTAATTGTCTTAATCTGATTCGGAGACAGATGGATGCCTGCACAGCCCCACAGCAGAAGTCGTTAAATGCCAATTTCCGATCCCTGCTGGCTTGCAGTTCCTGTGTGCTGTGGCTGTCTTTCTTCAGTGAGCGATGCTCAAGCTTCTCTTCACCTTACACAGACCCAGACCTGTCTTAAAGACACAACGTACTCTGGAAGAGTCTGTCCCATCCTTTACCAATATCAAGCCTTTTCAGATTTCAGTCCATTTAATGCTATCCTCAATTATTTATAAATCCATTGACAATTTCTTGCATGTATATAATGCTTTTAACTCCAAGGGCTCTTCATCCACCCATTAAATGCAGCCCCCACACAGCAATCGCACTGCACAACACATCAGGGGGAGGAGAGAGAAATTGCTTCTCTAGCTGAATTAAGCGGGGCATTCAGAGAGGCCTGACATGACTTTTAGCCAGGATAACGGACACTTATCATCCCATCAAAACAATGCCACCTCCTTCAGTCCAGTGTCCCTGGGCACCATGCTTGGGGAATGGTTCTGGAAATTCTGATCCAGAGAGAAAAGTACCACCTACTAGTCCACAAGCATCAGTTATAGCAGCAACCCAGTTTTCCTCCATATACTCCTCCCAATACTGATTAGCTTCTAACTAGATCAGACTACTAGGTGGTAATGCTGCTGCCACTTACTGTCAGGTAGATATTACAAATTAAGACTCCCGGTGAAATGCTAGAGCCTTATCACACTGTAAACAAGCAGGCTTGCGAATACATCTTTTAATCCAATAGAAATATTGCTCTCGACTTCGAGACAGTTTTGCCAACAAATACTACCTGTTAACTCTGCACGTTTATCACGTAGGAACATTTCTGCAGTGAAATGTCTGCTGCACAACCTGTACTCATTCACTCGTCCATCATTCTACATCGGTCATTCCAGTGACTAGTGAGCAGGAAGGGCTGCATCACGTCGCAATTCGCGGGATCTCCAATGCGAGTTTGCGACAACATGGCGACTTACAGCCCTTTCACAAAGTTCTTGATTCTGTGTGCAACTCAAAATATGTAAATGTTTTCTGCGACGTCAGTGAAATTTGCCAACGGGCAGGCTGAGGAACCGGGACTGCAGCTCGCCTTTCAGACCGGCTGCCAGGTGCCGCCCCGGGACGGCGGGCTGTTACCTGATCCCAGGCGCGGATGACGCTCCCGCAGAAGATGAAGACGAAGCCCATGGTGAGCAGGCAGGCCCACACCACCACGCCGAGGGCACGCATCCACCGCTGGAACAGCGCCTCCCTGCAGACCAGGCCGAACACGCCCCCCAGCACGGCCAGCACGCAGCCCACCACGCTCACGAAGGCGCAGTGGTCCCGGGCACTCTGCAAGGCAAGCAGATCGCAGCTCAGCCCCACCCAGACACACCCACCCCGGGCTTCCCAGCGAGACAGGTCTTTCCCAGGCGTCAAGATGAGCTCCGACAGTTCCTCTGAAAAATAGATCTAGAAAACTATATCTAGAAAATTCATAGGGCAGCCCTCTAAGCTTTCAATTTCCTAGCCAGGAGGAAAAGTTTCAAATCAGACTGAAATAGACATATTGACTGCTTGACTGTCTTTCTGGCCAGCCGACTGTCCGGTCCACGGGTCGATGGGCCAGCTGACTGGCTGTCTGATTGATTGATTGATTGGATTGATTGGGAGGTGTTCAAGAGAAAACTCTTTAGCTTGGCTATGTGGTATGAAATAGGAATGCAGCTGCGGCACTGTCTGGCACCTCCGGCATGCTGCAATCAAGATAACCGCAGCTGGCCAGAGGCAGTGGATTCCTGTGTCCTGTTACCCCTTTAAATGTGGCACCGACAGTGCACGGTGCTCTGAGGTTGGCACATCCGTGGAGCAGCTGGCTGTAGTCCTGTGCCGCCTCTGGGCTCCAAACCTGAGCTGCTGCCAGTTTCCACTCCGCCCCCTGACAGGCTTGGCCAGCGCGTTCCTGTCAGCTGCTCAAGAATAACATGTGGGAAATTGTTCGGATTGTCTTTTTTCCTACATACCTGCTGCATCTCTCCCCATCCTGCCCTGCCCCCTCCCCCCTCCCTCCCAGCCACATGGTTACAGCACTGTGGCGCTGTGTGTAGCAGACAAGGCTGGACCCATGATGTAGCAATTCTTTCTGGGAAACCCACTCACCTGCCAGCCCTGCTGATCCTATTTTTGTCGCGCAAACAGATCTTTCAAGATTTCTTGCCTTTTGGTCGGTTCTATTCAAATGCAAAACGGTGTTCAATTAGGCAAACACTCCGAGGCACTAATGCCTCTTCAGCTTCAACTTAATTGCAGCTCTTCAGGTTTAACATTACTTTAAATGTGCATCGAAATGCACGCAGTCATCCGAACATTTATACACAGGGCAAATTGCAGAATGGATGAATCACCCGCTATGTAGTAGGAAAGCTTAATGACTCCCCTCCTGCCTCAACTGACTTCGACACAGAGCTCAAGCCCTGCATTTGGTAATGAAGGAGCTGAGTCAGCCTCCGCCACTCTAATTCACAGGCATCTTTAAAAAACGGCATGTAGCAAACGCTTCGACCTGCCTCGTCTTTGAGGGCTACAAACGCGGGAAAAGACGAGGCAGAATTTTTTTCCCACTAGCCCTTGGACTAGACAGGCCCCTCGAGTGAGGCACATAATCATTACTGCAGCCCGTCTCTCAGCCTCCGTGCTGAAGCACAGCATCACTGTCAGCACAGAAACCGCAGGGTGCAATTACCTCTACGCTCAGGGATAAGGGGTAGGTAGAGGTGTAGTGTTAGGGTTTTCAACTATATTATTTTGCCCAATTTAAGTGAACTGTAATCTGCCCAGCCTTGTGGTTACTGTCACCTAAAAGTGGACCTTTCGGTTGTCTGCAGGGCATATCTTCTCTAGAGCGAGCTGCAAATTTCAATACCACAACTGCGCAGGTCTTTGCCTCAACCTGCCAAAGCAGCCGAACCAGCAGCAGTGTGGAGGAGTGTTCCATGTGGACTCCAGAGCTGAGGATCATAAGGTCAGATCCTGGATGGGTGTCGTTGGTGTTGTTCCACTGGGCAAGGTCAGATACTCCAAGTGCTCAGGTTAGGGTTCTCTATACAAGGCGCCGTCCTTCGGATGAGACGTAAAACCGAGGTCCTGACTCTCTGTGGTCATTAAAAATCCCAGGGTGTTTCTCGAAAAGAGTAGGGGTGTAACCCCGGGGTCCTGGCCAAATTTCCCATTGGCCCTTACCAATCATGGCCTCCTAATAATCCCCATCTATGAATTGACTACATTACTCTGCTCTCCTCCCCACTGATAGCTGATGTGTGGGGAGCGTTCTGGCGCACTATGGCTGCCATCGCATCATCCAGGTGGGGCTGCACACTGGTGGTGGTGGAGGGGATCCCCATTACCTGTAAAGCGCTTTGAGTGGAGTGTCCAGAAAAGCGCTATATGAGTGTAAGCAATTAATTAATTAATGGGTCTCTCAGTTGGGATTGTAAATGAGTAATTGGCTGACCTGGTAAACTAAAGGAATAAAAAAAACACCTGACAAAGTAACGGATGGAGCGAACAAGCCCCCGCTTGCTGGGAGTGTGGTATGACCAAGGGGTTCCCCACAGGGGAGCCTGCACAGCACCAGGGCCCGCTCCGGACCCGGGCTCTGGACCCGCGCAGGGCGGACGGCGGCACTCACCAGCCCGTAGGCGAAGAAGAGGACGAGCAGCGCGGCGCAGCACACGATGGCGATGCCCAGCATCAGCACCAGCAGCTGGTACTGGCTGATGCAGCAGTACTGGCGGTACAGCGCCACCTGCTTCAGCTCCTGCTCGTTCAGCAGGTACTTCCCCTTGGCAGGCATGGCGCTCCTGGGTCCCACTCACGCTCCAGACAGCATAGCAGAGCAGGAGGAACAGACGAGGCCCTTTCCGCTTCTCCCAGGTCCGTCGCTTTCCGATACTCCTGGTGAACCGTTTCGTCTCTTTTGGCGCAGAAGTTTCCTCGCGGCTTGAGTGCAATCCGGTTCGATTTGTGGGGAGTTTTTCGTTTCACATCTTGAGCACCACCCCAGTCCTCTCTCTCTCTCTGTCTCCTCTGATCCCAGGCAGGCGTGGGACTGCAGTGCTCAGGCCAGCAGACGGGCACGGTTCATTCCTGCCGGCCACTAAGCGCTCCTCGGCAACATCCTCGTGGAGAGTCCCGGAACAGGGAGGGGGGGGGTGGAAGAGACGAGGTTGTCAAGGAACGCTCCCGGATTCGGGGGGTTTTCCCCAAGGCTGAGCTGTGTCTCTCCCGTTGCCTGATACTCCTCACACACTGCCAGCTCCCTCAATGCAGGTCCTGAGGAGGACACACAGAGTTACTGTCGGAGGCGAGGAGGGGAAACGATCACACACGCGCACACATGAAAAAGACACGCCAGCACCCAGAGCCACAGAGGAACACGAGGCAGTCCACCAGCCCCACACTCACACCCTTCGCAGGCAGCTCGGCTGGGACCGCCGGCTTTTTGGGGACGCCTGCTATTGTCGACCAGTCGTAAAAATCACACTGCGCCCTCTCCCTCCTCTCTTTCGTGGTCTTTTCATTACCTTGGGACCAGCCCATTGAGGAGAGCTCCCTGAAAGAGCTCCGGGCGCGCGGGATTACTCAGACAGAATGAACGCTTCACAAAAAAAACAGTAAAAACAGGGGCTGGCTGAAAAAGCCAAGAAAGTTGTTTAAGTGCTCAGTAGAGAACTTGTTTCAAAAGCCCTGGCGCTCCTATTAAGACTTGGACAGAGCCTGTGATCTCCCCCATCTGTAAAAACAAGCGTCAGTCGGAGATAAAGAGCTGCGTTTTAATTAGTCTCGCGTTGTTAACTTTTAGCACGCCCTTGCTAACACAAAGGCTTGGGCTCCTGAAGAATTGCTGATGCCCAAGTTACAAAACCACAACACTGCAATGCTAAAGCCCACTGGTGGAAATGATGCATAGGAGAGGGGAAACAGCCTTTTCTATATTTAAATGATCCATCATAATTGCTGTTTGTGTTTCTCTGTTTGCCTGTGAGACTGACTGCAATGCCAGACTTAGATGAGCTACAAGTGATTAAAAATGTCTAAATATACCCAGAACACTTTTCATTTAAGTGAATTAACATCCTTTCACACGAAAGCCTGGACTAATGGCTTTGTCTTCCTGGACTCCAGTTTCATCTTAGTTGAAAAAGTACCTTTTTTTAAAGAAGTATTCAATTACACTTGGCTGTCCAGTATTTTCAAAGGTGTCAATTTTAGGAATATTTATTTTTACTGCTGCACTCACAGTTGGCATTTTCCCTTTAGAACAGAATGGCTTAGATTGCAGATCCAGATGTGGATGTCTGTTTAAAACTTCTTGCGTTGGTGAAAAATGAAAGATCTGACAGAAGGTTTTTTCTAAAATACAAAGGCCCCTCTGTTTTAAGTAGCTCCCACGGTAATTGAAATCCCAAGCTTATTAAGCCAGAACTCAATTTTGGCCTAGGTCCTGTACATGGACAGCAGCCACACTGCTTTTGCTTTTTAATAAAAGAAAACTGCAAGATACCCAGTGCTAACGGGACACTCCATTGCTCAGAGCTATTAGCGTTTTATTTAATCTCCAACGTGCTGACGTAGAGGCTGTGACATCTGAGACAGTTTTTCCAGGAACAAACAGAATTGTACACTCATCTATTTCCTTCTTAGGACACCACTGATCACATGGGCTGATGCCAATGATGGTGGTGGTGCCGGAGCTAACTCAAAATAACATTTTGCACACCTGCTACATAGTCCTTGATATGCCGAAGTCACTTTACAATCTTTGAGATGCATTCATGCACTGTTGCAACACGTCTGCTGTAACGTTTTCATTTTCCAAATCAGCTTTTAAGGCAATGCTGTTTTTTTGGCCCGATGTTTGTTTGCATTGAAGAAGGTCCTGAACCGAAGCCCCCTTTTCCAGCATAACTCACAACTCACACTGCTTTCTCGCACACGGAGACGCTGGAGCCCAGAGGCCAGCGAGGGTCTCCGACACGCCTGGCTGTCTGCAGTGACTAAACCCAGACTTTTAAGAGATCCTCTCTGCTGTCATGAGCCTTCAGTGTAAGAGGAAGTCTGTGTCGTACAGAAAGCCTGTGATCCAGGGCTGGATCTTAATGCTGAAGGCTACACTACACTCTGACCCTACAACCAACCAATATCCATCTGAAAACTGTCAAGAACATGATCTTCCTGTGATCCACCCTGGGACCTAGATTTTATTTTCCAATTGGTATTTACGGAAGAACAGGGGGACATATGGGGGTCAGCAGAGGGGGTAATCACCAACTGAGGAGGGGCAGAGCTTGTGAGAGGGCAGCACATCGCTGGCCAGGACAGGACAGGGAGAGCTGGCTATCATGGAACAGGTGGTGCTTTTAAAAACTACAAATTAAAGTTCTTAGAAACTACAAATTGCAAATTCTGCATTGCAGACCTTACAGAATATCTGGCAACGCACACAAGAGAATCATTGTTCAATGCAATTTACAATGTAATTCTTTTGAGTTTTTTTCACTTGAAATCTTCTGGCTCTGAGGGCATGCTAGAAAGACAATAAGGCCTCTTTGAAGCTGATGTTGGACAGCAAGACGAAATTAGCACCCAAACAAAGCCAGGCTACGGACCATTGTCGTCACGGTGATTCTTAGAGACGACTGCGGAATGGAACAGAACACAGCTTATCAAAAAAGCACTGCTAAGCTCCATGAGGTGTGAGCACACCATCTCATCAGCACTTCCTGTTCAGCCGTATTGCACAATCTGGAGGCAGACAAGTCTCTTAAACCAACATTGTAGCAACACACAGACAGAGGTCTTCAGATCACCACCTGCTAATGTGTTCAGATCACAAGCCTGCAACAGGCCTATTAGCTGGAACAGGTTCCGGAAAACAACCTGTTGCAGGAAGATAAAGCCGCCATTTCCTGCCGCACAAAAGGGATTTTTACAGCTTTGTCCTTCATTTACTGAGCACAAATGATCTGCCAGGTGCAATCTCTGCAAGGGACAGGGGCAGGTGTGCACAGCTGGGGCAGAAAAAAGCAACACAATTTGCACTGGAGCAAAGGGAAAGTGGGCCAGAGAGTGGGGAGGTGTAACTGGACACATCCCCCGGCTGTAAGACCCAGATCCTAACTCTCATGCCTATCAAAGGCCAGGAGAGACGTCTTTTAAACCTGCCAAGTAGCAGAAGCACATGGACAGCCTCAGGACCCTTCGTGATAACCCGGGTTCCCAAGACAGTGCCTTCCAGCCTCCTTTAAGACTCCCTGATTCCAAAAGGGTCTAGTGACAGAGGACCTTTACATTCAATTGAACTGTCCTCATGCTTCCTCTTCCAGCTGGAATTTATCAAGAACCTGCCCTATTGTGCATTCATTATTAACCTTGCTCAGTAACTGGGATTCTCCACAAACCTTACCCCTTAATCCACCAGTGCAGGCCCAGAGACCTGTAGCTCAGGAGCCTGCTGCCACCGTAGTTTATTAACCCTGTTTATCCACTTCATTAACAGGTTTATTAGCCCAGTTACACCTCCGCACTCTCTGGGCCGCCTTCTCAACACGCAAATTGTGTTGCTTTTTTGCGCCCAAACTTTGCACGCCCTCACCGTGCTGAGTTTACACCCAGAGCCTTAACAAACAGGAATCCGTGACGAGCGACAGTGTCCAGATCATGTACGTCTGAGCAGAGGATAAATTAAAAAGGCTCTTGACGAACACTTTGAATCTTCTTTGCGGACAGAGTGTCCAAAAAAGTGCATGATATTTACCACTCATTCCTACATAAAGGAATTAACCGAATGAAATCAATAACCAGAGGAGCGCAGATAAAGGCGCGTACAGTGACAAATGACTCCCTCCTCTCCTGGCTGGGCACATTATAAACAGGACTTGAAACCGCCTGAGCGCTTTGTGGGGTTCTATTCTAAAACTAATGAACATCTGAGCCAGTGCACTGTGATGCAGGGCTTATTTATCACAAAGCGGCTCGATATCATTACAGCGCGAAGCCCAGTGACTCTTTATGGTACAATTGTAAAGTTGCCATGGCAAAGGACGAGGCCAGTGAAAAACAGTCCACGCTGGAAAGGCAGCAAGAGCCAGACTGCTGATGGCTGTGCAGGTTCGGAGGCCAGGCTCCATACCGCACCCCCCTCTCTGTGTGGGCTCCTCACACATTCCTCCTTTCAGCCCCCGCAAGCCCTTCCAGACGGGGGTCCCAGCCAGCTGGGATTCAGATCGTGGCTGTCCCCCCTCACGTCTGTGGGGGGGCAGGTGGGAGTAGCCTGCACTTGCTTGTTCACCACCTGTGGTACCGGCATCGTTTCTGGGACAATTCCAAATTGAATAGAATGAAAAGAAATCGGTTTGACACTGAAATTCTGCAGGGCATATGCTCATTTTTCCCCATGGGCATGCTGTTTACTTTGTCTTGGATTTCGGCTGTGCGTCGTGCTTAATTTATACTTATAGCAGGGGGAGACAACACTACAATTTCACAAAGCAGACAACCATTCAGCTGTGGAGAACATTAAGGGTTCCCAAGAACACTGGAGTAGCTCAACAGCGCGTCAGTTTGTCACTTGATTCTCTGCTCGGTTCCTGTAACAGACTGGTAAGACATGCACCAGGAAGGCTTTGGGATATAGCAGCTCTTAGTGCTGCGTTACAGTTCATAAGAACAGGGAGGGGAAGAGCCTCACAACAGGAGAGGGAATTTAAAGGGCCGGAGTACCTGGAAAATGGTACCGGAGCATTCGGGCCCGGACTACCAGACTCAGAGACAGTTTATACCCCAGCACTATCAAACTGTTAAACTCCCAGCCTCTCTCACTCTCACCTCACCTCTCACCTATGATCTGAACCTCACAGTGCCTTCTTCCTTTCTTACCAAAAACTCAAACACACATTGAAATCTACCTCTACCACACATGTCAAAAGCTCACTCCCCATAATTTCTATCCCTTTATTTCATTCTGTTGATGCATATTTTTGCACATAACCTGTTACCTTTTTGTTGTTTTGCACATTGCCTGTTGTTGTTTTTTGCACATTGCCTGTTGTTGTTTTTTGCACACTGCCGGTTGTCTCTGTCTTTCTTTTGCTACACAATTGTATTGTTGTTGTTGTTTTTTTCTCTTTGTACTACTTATGTCCGAGAGCTAGCTAAATAGCATTTCGTTATACCATATACCATGTGTATGAGTGTAATGACAATGAACTTGAACTTGAACTTGAACTTCCTGACAGCCCCCGAGCTCTCACTGTCCTGAAAGCTCAGCACTTTCCACACACGTGCACCGCCCCCCACCCCCGTCTCCGGCAGGCCTGCCCTCGCAGCTCTCCAGAGGAACTGCTCCGGGACTGGGAGGAAGCAGAACGCCCCGCCACCGCCCGCCCCGCCGCTGGGACAGAGCACAGAGCTGGCACCGCCGGAATTGCAGGAATTCGGGAATTCGGTGGGTGCGCTGGGAGACTGAGGAGAGGAAGGAAATCCGTGCACACAAGGTGTAGGCGCACAGGGCTCCAGGGTCACCGCAGAGCAATGCCTTTCGGGCGTTACAAGCGCAAGGCTGCTGTGCAAGGTCTTCCCAGGGACTAGGTATACTCAGAATATTATCACATAAACCCCCCTCAAACCTCACGCAAGGCAAGGAGCGTGCACCGTCCAGCACTTCGGATGACTGGACGTGGCTTGTGAGGTCTAAAAAGGTATGAAACTGCCAACACAATGGGTATCCGTGTTACTGTGAGCGCCGCGGTTTCTAGCCCGTTTGACCATCGAACCCAAAGGGGCTGACTGGGTTGACTCTGAGTACAGCAGGGAGAAGCACAGTACTGTAACCTGGGTGCAACCACAGGAATGCATGGTAGAAAGTATTTCCAAAAAACTTAAAAATGTGCAAATGTACAGTAAAACTTTAACAAGGTCATTGAATTTTCTGGCTTCTATGGATTCCTCCTGCTACGATTATATTGAGTCTTTTCAACTAATGTTCAGCTGGATTCAGAGGGGATTTAACCCAGGTACATTAACAACTCTCACTGGGCCCAGACAGTCCCAGGGGACTACCTCACACAGCAGCGGAACAGAGACGCAGGTTCACAGCAGGAAAAGAAGAGGGAACTCATTTAGAACAAAGCACAAGGCAGCGCCTTACACAGAGAGTAGTGGATGCATGAATCAGATGGCCCAGCCAGGTGTTCAGAATCACTGAGTCACTAAACCTCCAACAGAGCAAGACAGGCTGCAAATGAGAGAGCCTTCCCAGAGAGAGTTCTCTGGCTCTGAACTTGAGAGAGTTCAGCCTTCCCAGCGTCCCAGCGAACCTGCTCTGTACCTCCTGGCTCGCAGGCGTCTTTGTGTTTGGCTTTTTAAATAGCAACACTTATTTTAGGAGTTGCCTTTACATTATCCCACCATACCCACCCTTTCATGACTTCATTGTAGTATTTCTTTCATATGTATTATTATTTGACTGCGGAAAAGATGGAAAAAATAGCCAAACTGCCTAATCACAAGAGAAGCCTTCGTCTCTTGGAGACAGGTTGTGACAGGTGACCTGGGGCAAGGTCAAGCAGAAGAGTGGGGTACAGGAGGAATGGGGCACAGGGCATGGGGACCCCAGTTACAGCCAGCTCTTTTCTTACTGCTGATACCCTCCAGCAGGGCAGGCCAGGCCACTATCCCTAGCAGTAGTTTGAAAAGGAAATTTCTGTTGTTGTTTTTTTACAATGCAAATTGAAAGATTTCTAAAGCTTTTGCATGGGTGACTAACAAAAGGGTATCTTCCATGGCAAGAGCAGCTCAAACGTCTCCAAGAACACAGCAACGAGACCAATCTGCCCCATGCCACCCTGCACACAGCGGGCTCCTCTGTCTGCCCTGCCCAGGAGGTGCCGCTAGGTACCCACACGCGAGGATCAGAAAATAACTGGTCAGCATCAGTGAAACCTGACAGCTCCCATTGACTGAGGCCTCTCCAGCACTGGCAGAGATTCGTGTTGGCGCACGCAGTGATGCCCATGTAAGGACCTGGGCAGGGGGAGCTACAGGAGAGCTCAGGCCAGGGAGGAGCAGAGGCACAATGACCAAAGAAGGCCGAGATGTTGGCGACCTGCTCACGCCCTGTCCTGCGCGGGGGGGAGAGGCGGCAGGGGGGTCAAGACCTCCCCGCTCCCACTGTCCCATCCAGAGGAGGGGTCCCAGCTCCGCACGGAGAGCTCAGCTGTTCCAGCTCCTTACACCTCCTCCACTTCTAATTATTCCGAGAAGCCTCCCAAAAGAATTCAGGCATGAAAAGAAAATGCTGCTTCATTTCTCTGCAGGCCAACTCCCCTTGGTCTCAGCTGTAGCAGGACAGCCCTTGCGCTCCAGCAGAGATCACGGAGGCCTGCATACTTCCCCCATGAAGAGCTGAGGAAGTGCAGGGAAAGGTTCAGACAAGTGAAAGCACAGTTTCCGAGCGGGAAAGTGGAAGGCTTTCCCTGGACAGGTCTCTGGAAATACGCACAGAATACGCCTTCATCCCTCCTGCCTCACAGGCCATGGAAAACAGGCAATGACTCAGGGGTGAATACACCGCGCACCTCGCCCAGACACAAGCAGTGCTAATCCAGCAGGGTATTCAGTTCCACTGGGCGGGGAGATGCACAGAAAATCTCTAAGCTCTTATAAAAGAGCTTAGAACAGGAAAATCAGAAATAGTAAAGCAACACAGATCAGCAGAGACAGGCGGTGAGGTACATGCTATGTAGGAAATCCCCAGCAATGAACGTGTCTTATAGGAGCAACCTCAAATCTGCAACAACACTATGTGTGAACACTGAAAACGTGTCTGGGACAACGATCAATCTTCTTGTGACTATGCCTTAAAAAAGAGGAAAACCCTATAGCATAATACAGTGGCTCAACTCACAATCACGGGCTGAAAGACAAAAACAAATACCATGAATCATTCTGAGCAGAAAGAGATAGTACCCTCGGAACACTCATCTGATTGCTCAGCCTTTCTGCCCAGCATATAATTTGTAAATTTGTTTGTTTTTTAGAGTCCTACCACTGGTTGCTATGTTTCACCCACAATGCATGAAGACCAAAGAAGGAATTAGTGAAGTAAAATCAAAAGCTGCCTTTTACAGGACAATACGCATGGGATCTTTCCAACTTCAATGCACCACTGTTCTACACCAGGTGCTGGTATAGGAACATTTAAAGCCCTGAAGGGCTGTATGCCCTGTTCTGGTTATACATCTTCTCTAGGTTTTGATGTTAAATGAGCAAGCACTCCGTTTCAAATCCAATGATAAAAACATCTTTGAAGTCATTATCCTCGTAATCTGATCGCCTCTTTCCTGACGTAACAGGCAGTCACATCCGAAATTACAGCACTGTGCAGAGCTCTTAGGAAAACAGCTGGGACAATTCGTAATGCACAATAAACAAGATCTGCTTTTGTACAAGCAGATCAGGCTCAAAGCAGACTGAAATATGTAAAGCAATGCCCTCTGAAAATTGAGTTTCAATCAGCAGACAGGCTCCAGCATGGTTTTCTTGCAGTAGTGTGCCACTGGTATTGGATTAGCTGTGTTTGAAGGACTGCTGAGACCGAAGCAGATCACTGTGATGCTACTACCAGCCTCCACTGGCCCTCAAACACTGTTTACAATAAACAGCGGAAGCAGAGCAGAGATACGAATGTGTGATGAGATACTCTCTGTAACCAAAATTCAGCCACGATTGCGCTTTCGATGTACAGTTCTGAACAGGCAGGGCACTGAAATGTGTACTGTGTTCAGGTTGGGATTTCCAATTAACAGCACAAAAAACAAAAATGAGATCCAGATTTTCTGTTTTTAAGGTGGTGTCATTTTTAATAATCACTGCATTTTTGAGGTAAATAAAGATGGTGAAAAGACGAGCTGGGGCTCCAGATGGGCTGGAAGGCCTGATTTGCCAAAGAGAGCCCCTCAGCTCCTGTGTCTCACTCTCCTGTGTCTCACACTGATTCTGCCCGTCTTTCACGCCCCAGAAACGGCACATGCTTCTTCTCCTGCCCTCACTGAGGTCATCAACACTGCCACGACCGCAGGCTCAGGATCACCATCAGAGCTGAGACACCTTCCCAGTCCTCAGCCCCGATAAGTGATCCCAGCCTGCAGCAGCAAACCGCCGAGCAGGAAGGCTTTTTCTCCAGGCACACATTTACAAGCCTACACCTTTGTCATAACCAGCCCGCAGGTAAAATGCCCAGTCTGCCCGTCATTCTGATCACACCTTGCAACATAATAATGGTAATTGTGTAGCATTCAGACAAGCCCAGCTGAACTGATAATCATGTTGACCTCACTTCACGTCTCGTTTCATGCGATCCAGGATCAGACACAGCGGTCAGGGCTCTGGACTCAGAACTGGAAGGTTGCAGGTTCAAATCCTGAGGTGGGTGCAGCTGTTGCCCCCTTGAGACTGCGCCAGTGAAATACCCAGCTTTATAAATGTGAGCTGCTTTGGATAAAAGTATCAGCCCAATAAATGAATAAAGTATTAGCATTCATAAAGTATCGTATCTATTGCAGTGTGGTATTCGTGTGACACAGCTGGTCACTTTCCCTTTTCCAAAGACACTAAAGTTCCCTCTGTCCCAGCTGAGCTATTATACACAACAACACAGCTATATGGTAAAATACTAAGATTTACTTTCACTCAAATTACTGAAAATTACTTTAAATATATAGAGGAAGCTGAAAGATAAAATCACCTTTTGTCAAGTGTAATGAATAATACTCGCAGTGTGGACAGTCCTATGATGTGATAAGGGGAGAGTGAGGCTTAAAACAAACAAACCATGCAAGAAATTCTAGAGTAGCTGACAGAGGCCACTGCCCTTAAGTGTCTCGGCGCACTATGATCAACCTCCTTCGGGAAGCTAATTAAGAGATCATCTTCACGGCCCGCCTGCTCTGTTATCTTAAGGAAATCCAGACAATGGAGGCTACACAATGAGAGAGGGGGAGGACTGGTCATTTGGGAAGGCCTGCAGGAGTATAGGTGGCCCTGCAGCTGTCTTTTCATTTCCTCTCTGCGCGCCTGGCACGTCCCTTTGGTCATCCCACCCAGCTCCGAGGGGCCAGGCTTCTTCGAAAGACGAGTAAACAAGCGCCGCGGGCCTCCGGTCTCGTCCGCGCTAACAAAGCACTGAACAGAAAACACCTCATAAAACAGGGCAGGGAACCGGTGCAGCAGGCAGGGGGGGGGGAATTAAAACTCCGCTCCCTGTTAAAATGCATGCTTGAGAGAACAGGCAGCTCATCGGTTTTAAAAAAAGGCAAATTATTCATCCAAACCTTTAAAAATAAGGTATTTAAGTATTACCTCATACCAAACTGGGTGTAGCAATAGTGGTTTTTGTAGTTAAGACATTGCAGCCACACCAAACCTGTGCACATCCCTGGGGCTTTCTGCAGTGATGAGTAAATATAAAAATGTCATATTCATAAAAACTGGCCTACCTTTCTATGAAATCTATAATACCAGGGTGTTATGTTCTACCCAAGCTTGAAACGTATCTGCTCGTGTAATGCTAGTGTTCTCTGTGAAGCCCTAGTTATCAACAGGGCAGCAGAGCAAGTGCAGGATTAAAATGAAGGGTGTTACACCAGCCTAATCGGCACACGCAGCTGCTCCAGCTGGGCACATGAAACGCACAGCTCCAGTATCGTCAGAGCTCCACCTTCACACCCTGCTGCCACCCAGTGCCTGAGTCATGTGCCCGTTCCACTGTCCCAGACACCGGTGGCGCCTCCACCAGCCTGGCGATGACGTCATCACCACCGAGACATTACAGGACGAGCAGAATGCCATGACATCATGCAGAAACTGGGCTGATGCAAAAAAAAACCAAACAGTCAAATTGTCTTTTACTATACAAGGCGAGGAATCGCCTACACAGCACAAACAACCCTGCTTGCTCACCCGATTCACACTGGTTAATAAAATATCTTCTAGTCAATTCAAGAAAGGACAGAATGTATCAGCAGCAACAATGCATCTCTATAAAACTTTCCCCAACTCACTCTGCGCGAGGAGCTACATCTGTGTGGTTTCCACTCAGTCAGACTCCAGACCTGAATCCAGACCCCTTTCCTGCAAAGCCAAGACAGGGAAACTGACAGCAGCCCATCGCGTCTGCCCTGCCTACTTCAATACTGGGCTCCGCAAGCCTCAGTCAAACGTCTCGGTCACAAGTTTAAACCTCAGAGCTGGATTCCCCCTAGCAGACAGCCTGCTGACGGCTGGCCCCTCCGCAGTCATCTTCCGCAGATGGCCTTGCGAGACGTTCACAACCCAGAGGGGCAAACAGATTTCCGTTTTGCCGAATGTTCTCATCAGCCAGAACTGCCAGGGCTTCACACAAGCTGTTCGGCACATCGCTGTTGCTAAGTAACAGGTGTTCTAGAGCAGTTCAGACAGAGCTGCGCTGTGTTGCTATGTGCGTCACGTGAAGTGTGAGGAATGAGTAAGCAGTGATGGGGGGGGGGGGTTTACGAGAAACATGCTCATGATTTCACACGATGGTGATGAGATTCGCCACAGTCGGTGCTTATCCCTCTTAAATCTAGAGTTGTAGCCCAGCTGTAGAAAAGATGACTCTTTTCCGAGTGACAGCCATCGCAAGCTCCACAGCCCGTCTTGACATCACCCCAGTTCTGCCTGCCACTGGATTAGCGTCGGGCGGCAAATCTCGCAAAATCATTTAATTCCTCCTGAGCGGGAGGTCAAGCGCAGCGAGGTCATCACATCTGCTCTCATCGTGTGGTTTGGCACCACACGCCGCAGCTGAAGCGGGACACCCGCCCATCCACCACTTGCACCACCTGCCTTCAGGCAAAATGCAAGCACTTCCAGGGTAAGGGGTCTCAGTTCAGTGTCACCCAGCTTTTAGAGATAAGCGCAGGGTGTCATGGCCAAAGTTACTCTTTCAGTTTTCCAGTGTTCCATGGCAAGCGTCAAGCAAAGAAAAAGAATGAATTAAAAAAATCATGCTGATGTTCCTCTTCCCCGATTCTCCTGTGTGCACCTACGTGCCCCTCCAACCTGTGCTTTGGATCCCCTTAATGCATGGCTTCAGCAGGTGGGCTCAAACGACGGCTCAGGCCACCACTGGCCGAGTTGGCGGACTGTACCAGACCTCTGGGCAGGTGTCCGGCGTCACTGGACCGGACCGCCGGAGGGCTGCCCCCCCGGTCCCTGCGTCTCACCCAGGCCAAGCCAAGGCACTTTTGCGGAGTCCTGTGCTCTTCTAGCTGGCAGCCTGTCTGAGGATGGGGATTGGATCATAGAGATCCAGGACGATCCCTCTGGGAGGTGACCACAATGCCCTCTGTCCAGGTATTCACACGGTCATGAATGTCCAGAGGAACCACACTGAACACCTGTGTTCTCAGTATCTTCCACGGCATAACCTTCTAGCACATTATCTCCTGCGCTATAATATCACCTGAGGCAGGAGGAAGCGTACTGTACAAAAGGCCACCAGATGCAAAACAGCAGGTCCAGCTGCCATGCTGAAATCATGGCCTCATAAATGGGTGTCATTCTGTGGTAAGAAAGCTTACCTCCGACAGGCGCAAGCGTTAACGGAAAAAGAATACACCACTCTTCAAAAGGTCAGGCTACAGGAAAGACTGATTTGAAAGCCAAAATGAGAATACTGCATGCATTCACACCAGCCTGAGGTTTCATGTACAATGAGATCTAGAGGTCATGCCTCATTCTTCAGCTGTATGAGTGGAGCAGATAAGACTTCCATTGTGTGGCTGTGCAGCACACCCCAGCTGTGGGCTCTGTTTGTAAGCCAACACCAGGTGCTGGATGTGACGCTATTTTGAAAAAAATAAACAGCATATAGAAATACGGAGTGCAACACAAAATATTATTAAGTTTCGGATTAATCTGTGCACTTTACACAAGAATGAAATGAGTAAACATGCAATGGGAGTCTGAAACTGTTCCCTGCCTTGCTTTGTGAAAACAGATCCAAGGCAGAAAGAGATCCAGAGAACATTTCAGACTGCCACCTGGATCCATCCGGCTGCACTGCTACACAAGCCCACAGGAATTCTCGCTCCTCGGATTCCCCTGGAGCACGGAGCCCCCAGCTTCTCCTTTCCGAGCCTCGCAGCTCCGTACAATCACAGAGACCAAAAATTCCAGCGAGGTCTGGTTACCTCACTGCGTCACACAGCACTGCCTCATTAAAACTGCTACGACACGCAGCTACAAAAAAAAAACACCTGCCTGTTTCATGCCAAACAGAAAAAAAGACAAAGGACTTCTGTCTTCTAAACTTCCTCTTGTGTTAAAAAAAAAACTGCGTCTGGAGAAGTATGAAATCTGACCTGTTCCTCTCTCTTGCTCGGCTGGTCCCCGTTGTATCAGGGTATCTGGGAGACCAGCTGGACACTGATTGACCGAGCCCTTCCTCACTGACCACCACACCTTCTCCTCTCCGTCTTGCCCAGCTCCCTCTCTCCTCACCACCAGCTCTCCCCAAAAAAATAGGAAGACACGTCCGTGCTGAAAGGCTTTTTTTTTTAATAGGAATCTTCTAGGGCTTTTTGAAATCCTAAAGGACGTCATTTGAGAAGGGTGACAGAGTGCTGGGTCATGGAGGTGGAGAGTGGCTGGCTGAGGACAGAATGACCGCTTCTACTCTGTAGGCCTTCTTCTGTCTTTTGGCTTGTCGTCCAGCGCAGGTGTTTGCCTTGAGAGCAAGCTGATAGGGTAGCAAGGTGGGCAGCAAACAGGAAGCTTTTCATAGCACTTTATAGCATTGATAGGCAAATGTTAGCAAACGGAATTTTACTGCTGCAATGGTTTAATAGAAACTGTTGTCAACACAGTGAACTCCAGCGACATCCTATCTTCTTTCTGAACAGGTTTCTGCAAGGCACCCTGTATTACGAGTTTGTTTCATTTCTTTTCATTTTGTGTCTTCTAAAAGGGAAACATCCCCAAGGTCTTTTTTTTTATTTTAAGAGAGAATAGGTCAAGACAAGCAGGAATATTGCCTGTATGTCACTGGACACTGTAACCCTAACACACACTGGCCAGGCAGCCCCGCCTTTCTTCAGCGAGTTGCGTTTTTCTCTCAGCCAAACCCATCTCAAATGACCCCGACCCGTGAAAAGTGGAAAGAATGAGATATTTAAGAAGGGCATTACGCACGTCTGCACCAGCTTCATAGGCGGCTTGGTGGCTTGATCGCTCTCTCTGAAAGCGCGCACGGCGCGGGCAAACTGCCTGCAGGCGGGCAGGAATGTTAGAGGATGCGTCGGACTTGCTGGGACCTGTCAGGACCGAGACGATGCTGTGCCGGGAGAGCACCGCCGTGCCAGCCCCGCTGTCGGAGCGCCGAGACGAGCCAGAGGGGTCCCGAAGGAGGAGAGAGGGAAAATCAGCGCTGCTCACCGTGCGGGCCGGGAGAGCGAGGGGCCGACCGCCGCGCTCCGAGGTGCTGCCCTAGTCCGCACCGTTCCGCGCCATCCCAGCCTAGCTGGACTGCTGGGAACGGCATCTCCCCTGGCAGCACACCCAGGCTGGCACAGCAGGTCCTGGAGCTCGTGCCAGCGCCCTCGAAGAAAGCCAGCGGGCACCGGGGCTAAGCCACAGCTGTGGAACACAGCGCTCGGTACCTGACTTGGCAAGGTTAGACTTTGACCCTTTGGTATCAAACCCTTCTGGGCAGCCTGTCCTGTATCTGTGCTGCAATGTTCACTCTCCTTGTGCCAATTTCAAATGGAAGAAATTCAAACTCCTGGTAAGAGTGCTTCCCTGCTCACCAGGTGCCTTCCAATCAAAGGCTCTTCTCTAATAATCCCGGAGCCCAGTGGGATGGCTTGTCTGGGCGCGCACTTGCACCAGTGCTACCGAAGCCCTTTTATCAGGCAAACTCAAACTGCAAGCAGGAAAAGGCTGCTGTACTGCATGCCACAAGTCAACGTTTTTGAAAAAAGCAAGTGCTGCACGGGTCACGGGTTCGCTCTTCTTGAGCCTTGCGCTCTGCAGGCTGAGTTGATCTTTCCCAGTGGCGAGATGAGAAAAGAGAGATGCCAGGCTTTCTGAGCTCCACCAATCTACAGCGCCCTGCCAGTCGGATCAAGGGTGGAGCCTTCGTCGACTTTTAACGGCCTCTGTCTACGGACGTGTTGCAGCAGAATGAAACCCAAACCACATTCTCACTTCAGGGCAGGAAGAGGCGGGGTCCAGCATCAACACCGCGCCCGCCAGCACAACGCCAGACACAGTCTTCTCTGTTTTCATTTGCCAAAACCAGCTTGGAGCAATAGGAGACTTGGAGGTGGCTGTAGAATTCCCTGCAGTCAGGCGTTTTTGGTGTTGATGCTACAGAAAAAGGAGAGGCTGCGGTATAGTGTGAAAAACCTGTATGAGAATCAGCATGCAGGGGTACCTTTCCTGTACCATCTGCCAAAGTCTGAGCTGTCTGACCCAGGGCGTTAAGAACAAATATACTAGGCAATCAAAAAAGAAAACACTAGCTTGTTCTACAATTCCATTTTCATAAGGACTTTTTTAACAGCACCTGGTGGAGACTTATCTAACAACAGAAGGGAGAGATAGACTGTTAGAAGGCAGGTTTTGTGATGAAAGCTCCGTGGCGTTATCTTTTTAATCTGGGGATGTAAGTCACAGAGAAGCACAAACACGCCAGGCAGTTGCATCAGTGCTAATCTCCGAGCACAGCAAATACAAACGCAGCTCTGAGAAACCACACACAGCCCCATTTCCCTAGCAACGCCCAGAGAGGGGCTTTTTCTGCACGGACGCAGGTGTGTCCGCCTGCCAGCGGCCGGCTCTTACAGCAGCAGCGTCGCCCGAGTCAAGACCCGGCCAGAGCGCCGAACACCCGCCAGTGCCCGTCTTGGCACAGGAAATGCAATGAGAGCCGACACTCCCCAGGGTTAGCTGGTAAAACAACATTGAGGTAACACAGAGAGCCCCGCCAGTCTGATTCTACTCTTCACCTCTCGTGTGCACCACTGACAACACACTTCAATGGACTGTGCCTGCAGTGTCAATCACCGTCTGGCCTTCACTCCTGCTGAGCTCTTGTCTGCTTAACCGAGCAGAGCTTAGCCTTTAATTGAACACATGATCTTAATTAACCTTTTCAATAGTGTTCCATTCATGAGCGGTCAGAGGCTTCAATCACCTGTGCAAATTAAGTAAATTAAATCTATAACATTTTAGTGGCATTAAAACGAATTCTGACTGAGCAAATTATTTGTTCAATTACGGATTCAATTAAGTAATGCAGGGGCTGTGGATCAGGAGGCCTATCGAGGACTGAATTGACTCGCACACCTGCCAGGCTGCCAGCTACTGGAGGAGACTGGGGCAGGCCTGGGAAGTGCCTGTGGCTCTTCCACTTTCAGGGGTGGGAAATCTATCCTCTGCTGCCCAGCCAGTGTAAATTTCAACTCCAGCCGGAATCGCAGTTCCTGTATTTTTGCTATTGCTGTGGTTTAAAGGAGAGTTGAACACAATCACAATCACAATCAAAGCTACAGCTTTTTCGACAAAAACACGCCATTAAACAGACATTTCACTTCGGGTTAAACCGCGCTTGGCTCGTGAAGCTGCTGGCTTCAGCCGCAGAGAACTTTGTTACAGTCCGTCAGAAGCAGGCTGGGCCGCTCAGCACACGGGTCACCCCGACATCCGGAGGTCACACAGCTGCTCCCCGCTAGGGACTTCCATACTGACAGAGCAGGCGGACGGGCCCGCTGCCTGCGCTCTGCGGACCACACACCTGAGTCAGGCAGGAGGCCCCAGCTCCAGAACCCCGGCTACACCCTCGTGCCCCGCTGAGGCCGGACTGTCCCCCTCCTCGGCAGGGGTGCCCCCCACGTTACCAGGAAGCCCCCGGACACTGATACCGTGACGGAACTGGTCCAGAACAACAGCAACGCCCTCCCCAACCCAGGATGTCTCCGAGCACACAGGGGATTCCTGCTCGCTAAAAACAAAGCAGCTAAAACGTCAGTGCATGCCCAGAACAAGGAAACTGCAAAGCCACAAGCAGCAAAACAGAACCAGCCTGAAACTGTTTGGACCAGATCTGCCAAAACACAAGAGTTACACAGGTGGGGCATACCACACCCCACATGCACGCACGCACGCACGCACGCACACACACTCCCACTGCCTCTTCGATCCATAAAGAAGCAGCACTAGAGGCTTACTTACTGTCCAGTTCAGCAACACAGCTTGCTGCTCTCGACCGCACAAGGATACTGAGACCCGGCCAGCCTTCACAGGACACGAGCACACGCCACAACACGCAAGACAGAGCGGGGCGGCGGGGCGGCGGGGCGGCCCCCGCGCTCTCACCCCTGCAGACACGCGCCGGGCGCCATACCTCCTCCGCGTCCAGACCCTGCCGGCTGTCCGGGGCCAGCGCCGCGAGGCGGGACGGAAGCAGGGGGCTCCGGCCCGGCTCGGACGAATCCAAAAACATGCAACGGGCCAGCGGTTGGGGGGGGGGATGGGGGGAGGGCCAACCCAAGCAGAGCAGCACGCGCGATCTGCTGCCCCCAGTCTGAACGCTTTCATGGAAAAGCTCTGCCTTCTGCAGCAATAGGTGAGCACGTCCTCGCCGGCACTTATCCACTCGGGCACTGTCATTAGTGTTACGCAACGCCCTTGAGCTGAAAGCACAAAGAACACTCGAGAAAAAAGGATAAAGACACCCACGCACGCGCGCACGCGCACACACACACACACACAGACTCACGCTGAAGACCCCCAAACCTTGGGCAGCGCGCGGGGGAATGGCCGTCCTGGGTGAGCCAATGACCAGCTCCTGCGACGGGCCAGACAGCCGCCCATGTGAAGCGATGCAGCTCCACAACGGCACGCCGAGGAGCAGCTCACGGCGCCATGGCATCCTGGAAATTAACCAATTAAGCAAACGAGGAAGCGACAGCCCTTTTCCGCGAGGAGGCTAAGTACTTGTAGCACCGCGACAACCAAGGCCACTTCTGCGCCACCCCCACCCCCACCCCCGGCTAGCCCTGAGCGGGGGGGCTCTGTTCAAGTGCAGGCAGGAACTCCGCCACTCGCACCGAGAGCAAAACCTGGGAATATCCGGCTCGTCACAGCTCCCCAGCCCACGAGAGCCGCCAAAAATAAAAAAAAGGCCCACCTCATCACGAGCGATACGTGAAACCTTCGCCGAAAAACACCCTCGCCCCCCCCAGGCAAGGTTTTAACAAGGCCTTTCCTTTGTTCTGTTTGTTTTTCGGTATCATTTGTCACGGCAGAGGCAGGTATTAATCTCTGCGCGCAGACCCGCGCAGGCCTCACAGGTTTCGGAGCCGCAGGGCTAGGGGATCGAGAGCAGGGCAGCCTGGGAGGAGCTGCAGAACAAACCAGAGACCCCTAGTCCCCTAGTCCCCCCACATCCCCAGCCCTCCTCTCTCCTCCCCCGCTGGGCGCCCCAGCTGTCGCTCCTCTGCTTTCTGTGCAGAGGGGCGCAGTCTCAGGGTGTCCACTGCTTGCACCTCACCAAGAGAAACCCCCAATCCCAGCCAAGGAACACAGGAGGTTCTCAACACATCACCTCAAGATCTGGCCACGTCGCCCTGCAACTCCCAGATGGCAGCCCACTGGAGCTCAGCAGGTGTGAGCCTGGTCAGGACCTGGATAGATAGATAAGAATTTATTGATCCCAAAGGGAAATTGATGATGGGAGACCTCCTGAGAAAAGCTAAGGCTGCTGCTGGAACAGGTGTTGGTGGGGCCAGCAGGGGACCTCACCCTGCGGCCTGTGTGTTTCCTCGTGCTCCAGTTGTAAAAAGGCGCCGTCCTTCAGATGAGACATGAAACCGAGGTCCTGACTCTCTGTGATCATTCAAAATAAATTTCATCTCAAAAAGAGTAGGGGTGTAACCCCGGCGTCCTGGCCAAATCTCCCCCTACCCTCTACCAGTCAGGGCCTCCTAATAATCCCCATCTCTGAACTGGCTTCATCACTCTGCTCTCCTCCCCACTGAGAGCTGGTGTGTGGGGAGTGTTCTGGCGCACTATGGCTGCCGTCGCATCATCCAGGTGGGGCTGCACACTGGTGGTGGAGGGGATCCCCATTACCTGTACAACGCTTTGAGTGGAGTGTCCAGAAAAGCATGATAGAAGTGTAAGCAATTATCATCATCAGTCCTTGCACTATGGGACTGGCGTACCTATGCTGCCCACACCAACACATCCTATTAAGGCAAAGAGAGGCTCGCCTGCACCAAGCAGAGATTGCTCTGTGTCGCCTGCATCAGCCTCGTCCAAGCAGAGAGTGCTTCAGCCGAGCGGCACAGAGCAATCAGCGCCTGTTCATATACACGGAGCAGCCAGACCAGCTCTGCTTTGACTCAGTCCTGTGTTTTATTAAAGGGTTTAATCTGTGTTTTGATTGACTTTATCATCAACTCCAGTTATTAGGCCTGGCCCAGGGAGAAGCATGGGTAAAGAATGAGCCCTGTGTTTCAGGTCTGGGCTCTCTGTTTGCACAGATGGCTCCACTCTGGAACATGTCAGCCCTGCTGGCTAGCTTCTTTCACAGGAATGGCTGCAACACAAGAGTGTCAGGGATGTCTGGATAAAACGACCCCAGCCATCTCATTGAAAGCGATTCCCTGGGATCCCTCAAAAACCATCTTGATGACATTTTTTTAGCCTTCTTAGAAGCTGTGAAAAGATTAAGAACCACTGAGGCTTATCAAACAGCTTCTTTAGACAGCCTGGTGTTCGCCGACATCACTGGGGACATGGAAACTAAGATCTGTGTAAGGGGGTGCTGTTCTAGCCCTGCAACAGGTACAGGACTCATTGGAAACTTCTGTATAATTTAAACCTAAAGAAATGCATGAACTCTTTCAAGTTGAAGCTCTAAAATTTGTATTTTTCCACACTGGAAGCTCCATTTTATTAGGCAGAAGCCTAATCATACTGGTGTTGCAATATCAGGACTACATAACGAAACAACATTCCTCTTTGAAAGTAAAAAAAAAACACTATCACTTTCAAAGCATAAGGGGTATGTGTCTTTTCCAGCAGATTTTTTTTTGACAGTGTTACAAAGCCATTGCGATACCACTTACACTTCGGGAGCTTCCTATCCTTGCTGATGAACAATGGGAAAAGTAAAGGAAAAGCAGGGAGTCTGTCCTACAGGATAACCCCATCCCGCCCCCTCACCACATCTGGGCCTGTTTTCTTTACTAATGGATGTGCGATAACACAGGCGTGCCAAAACAAAATGTCTCAGGCAGCAGTGCAATCACACAACGTCTCACCATAAAGTGCAACACACTCCTCAAGTAAATCAAGGACTAGAAAGCAGTGGCCAGACGGTTTCAGAAATTAAGACAAATACCAAAAGAAAGCAATGCTTTATGAATTGATTAGAAAAGACCACAGTCTGGGGAAAGAAGACTAGTGCATCCCCAGCCCAGGTGATCAAAGATACGAGAAAGGCCAGCAGGGAAAAACATTGCAACAGTAGTAAATTAAAAGCCAACCTGAGCCACTTGAGCAGAGCTTTCAAATTGTTTATGAGCGTGTTGAGGCTAACTGATAGCATCTCATCTGATCCCTCACATATTCTGCATGAACAATACCGACTGATGCCTTCAAACAGACATCTCAGAGTCCCTCGAGGCAGACACAACAAAATGAGCCATCTCTTTCTCCCACACTCAATCAATGAGTTCACAATAAAGGAGGCCGGTTTATTTGGTTGGTATTGGTTTATAGGCCAGTGCACTCAGTGGTTCTGAAGGAGTGATGTACAATAACAGGGGCTCAGGCTGATTGTGGGGGCAGTAAACATACAGGCTCTGTTGAGCTGTGGAGCTCCCAGTAGGAGAACCTACTGCAAAACGAGTTTCTGAGCAATGAGATACTGAAATATTATCAGATGGTACAATCGCTTCATCTGGGACCGAGAAGACGACAATGGGGTCTCAATCAACTGTTTACCATGCCCTAGCGCTCACTCGGGGGTCGAGATCGCACACAGCAGAGTGAGACCCCTCCAGAGGGATGGTGAGGAAGGCACAGGTCACTCGCACTTCTGGGGCAGCCGGACAACGCGTCCGCTGGCCACAAAGCTCCCCTGCTCATCCTGACCGCCCTACAGCAGGACACCCGCGGCGTTTCGGCCACCCACAGCCAGCAACGCAGATCGGTAAGTGTGGGGACAGCTGTTCTGACACTGCTGAGAGGAACAGAAAGGGAATATTATGGGCAGGGTGTCGCCGAGACTGGGGTTGTGGGCTCTGCAGCTCTGAGCCTGATGGGCTCCTGACTCTGGGTGCCAGCCAGCTGGCAATGCAGGGGCCCAGGAGTCTCCGTACCCCGCCTGTCAGGACAGAAGGGAGCTTCTGGCGTGTGTGTGACAGAAGGGGGGGGGGGGGGGGAGTCTGTTAAACGCCTTCCTGAACTCCAGGAAAACAGCCATGGAAAAACTCCGGCACCCCGCCCTGCCTAGCACAATACAGCGAGGGATCTCCACATTGTTCTGCGGCAATCCGTGCCATCCCCTGGTCCAGGCGCAGGAAAGATCTGCCATGCGAGGCCTTTCCTGAAACACTCGCAGCCAAGCTGCTTCGCGGCCGATTCCTGAAACAAACTAACAGTGCACCGAGCACTCCCGTCGAGACAGAAACCGGCTGAAATCTCAGCTGAAAGAAGGATGATCACAGACTGCAAGCACATCTGCTACCACGTTCCTCTGAAGAAACCCTTCCAAGCAGAAGGACTGCTGCTGGAAATGTCGACAGTGGACCAGCAGGTGGCACTCTTGCTTCTGGGCAAGTTCCAAACCAACGCACCAGTATAGTGACACTGTACTGTAGGAGGGGCTGACCTTCAGACTAGACGTCTGTGTAGGGCCTGACGACGTGGTCTTTACAGATTCAGTAACACTGTTCGCTAAGCCAGGGGTGTTAACCCCAGTGTCCAGGCTGAGCAGGGCTCTGGGCTTGTACGATCCGACCTACTTGAAGCTCCACGTCAATCCAGCTGGTGATCGGGGAGCAGAATTGCTGCCACGTGTCACCCAGGTGACGGCTGCACTTTCCTGGTTGAAAAAGTGGGTCCCCTCCTGTGCGAGAGGAACCTTAGCATCACTACAGAAACGTAAAGACTTATATTAAGAAGCCGCGTGCCAACCCCCTTCCCCCAGAAAGAAGATAACAGGATTTCAGTTCTCTGCCTCTACAGATAGCTGACCCAAATCGGTTTCCTTTCCCAGATTTGCCTAGCACAGCCCGTGGACAACGGGTGTCTAGTGGTTTGGCCTGATCGGTAGCTGCAGGATGGAAATGAGACAAACCACAAGCAAATGACGTCTGCCAGACAGAGACATAAAAAACACTGTTTAAAAAAAAAAAACAATGACGGCAGAATCAATATTTACATCAGCTTTCACTGGCCCCGTATTCCACACATATCATGATGAAAGCAGAAAATCAACACACATCATCAGTAACGGAGCGCTTCATGTGGGATTAAGCATTTTTGGGGCAATCATCCTCAGCCCATTCACCCCAGTCCCAGGGCAGACTGTGCAGATAGCTGATCTCTGGCCAGTACCCAGGCGCAGCGCCCCCTGCTGGTCCACAAACAGGAAGAAGCCCCCTGAGAAGCTGGTCTGTGCCACATTAATACTTCTGGCACAGTTTAATGGGGTTTCCTTGACTGCCCCCTCCCTTTAAGAACCTGGAGGGTTTTAGATACCATCCCATACCATGGAAGAGGTGTTAGTGGGGCCAGCAGGGGGCGCTCACCCTGGGGTCCATGTGGGTCCTAATGCCCCAGTGTAGCGACGGGGACACTATACTGTAAACAGGTGCCGTCCTTCGGATGAGACGTAAAACCGAGGTCCTGACTCTCTGTGGTCATTAAAAATCCCAGGGCGTTTCTCGAAAAGAGTAGGGGTGTACCCCGGCGTCCTGGCCGAATTTCCCATCAGCCTTTATCAATCATGGCCTCCTAACAATCCCCCTCTATGAATTGGCTTCATTACTCTGCTCTCCTCCCCACTGATAGCTGATGTGTGGGGAGCGTTCTGGCGCACTATGGCTGCCGTCGCATCATCCAGGTGGGGCTGCACACTGGTGGTGGTGGAGGGGATCCCCCTTACCTGTAAAGCGCTTTGAGTGGAGTGTCCAGAAAAGCACTATATAAGTGTAAGCAATTATTATTATTATTATTATTATTATTATTATTATTATTATTATTATTATCCCTGTCCTGTCCATCAGAGAAAGAGCATTTAGTATGGAGGTGTCTTTTCCAGTACAGTCAAAGCCTACTTAGCAGCACAGGATCTGTCATTACCAAGCCTCCTCATTTACCCCACGTAAATGTGTAAGGGTGTAAGGAGACAGAGATTTCCACAGAGCACAAGACTGAGTGTGTGTGGGGGGGAGAGGAGATACATTCCTGGCATTCCTGCTCCTCCAGTACCCTGACTTTAACTTTACAGGCCATGTGTAACACCAGCCAAACAAAAACACACTCCGCAGTCAGGCAGCTGAGCAGATCGCACCCCACGCTGCTGTTAACATCTAGACTATCTCCACACTCCGAACCCTGTGCACTCAGACCCCCCCACTCCACCCAAAAGGGCTATTCTAAAATAAATCAGTCCTTCTTGACCGGCACCTAGACTGTCACATGGCCTCCAGGACAGAAAGGGCAACTGTTTGTTCACAAGGGAGACTGCCACCCACACACTGCCCCAGAGCCACACGTCCGCACGGGCTGCTCCCTGCACCGCGGACCCCAGCCCAGCCCCCAGCTGACTCCATCACAGGCCTGGCCTGAGCTGCGCGACGAGGTTCACCTCTTGTGCGTGTGGGAGGCTGCCTGCGCCTGCTGCACTCGGCGAAGCACACTACAGGCCCACCACACGTCTGAGCAGAAATGATATTCCCCATCGAGCAACGCGTGCGCTCAGGTAAGGCTTCGACCAGTTCACTACGCTCAGCTGGTGTCTGAGCCTCCAGGACCTAACGCACATCTTATCCGCCCAGAGGAGAGCCCCGAACGCTGGTTTCGACACAGATTCCTGCATTACCATTTTCAGGGTCTCTGGAGACACCCGCTTGATCAAACCACTGGCTGAAAATCAAATACGTAGTTATCCAAGAGTTACAGGAGAAACCGATAGGGACGTGCAGAAAAATGTCTTCTTGCTCTTGAAATCGTTTTTTTTTATTATCATGCATAAAATGAAATGTTGGAAAAATACTCCCAAATAGTAATAGCGCTGGCACAGGATAGCAAAACAGTCCTCTCAACTACTGGCTCCATCCTTTCTGACACATAAAAGGCAAACAGTCTTTTGGAAGCATTAACACTCACCAGGAGTCTTATCTTTCAGACACCAGACACATTTCGACACTCCTCGTTCATAACTACAAGACCTACAGGACAGGACAGCACCAGGCGTTCACAGTGACACTTCTTACCATACTGGAACGGTTATCGCCACAAAGTTCAATAAACTGAGAAGAGGCCTTGCTAACAATTTAGTAAACTGATGTATTTGAAACCCTCAATATAGGTTATTGTCTTCTCAGAGATACGGGGTACCAGTCGTTTTGCCTGCTGCAATGCGATCCAGTTCTGGTTCTGGCGGGCCGGTGTCCCTGTAGGTTTTCATTCCGGCTCAGGCTCTAATGGCCTACATTCAGCTCCTTATTATATTTAAACGGGTCCAATTATCAAGTGCTCCCAGCTCTCCGAGTACCGAAGCTTTAAAAAGACATAGAAAAAGCTGCCCTGGTGTAGTAAGCCACCGGAAACAGCACAAAGGAACCTGACCTTCATCCACTACAGAAAATGCTCGTTTTGTCAAGCGCACGTTGGAAACGTTCGTCCATGGCGCGTAGCCCGAGCACATGAAGCAGACAAAGAGTTGCTCAGCTCTTCAGACAGTGTGAAGTCGCCTTAACACTTCCGATTCTTGGATAACTGCAGCAACAGGTAGTGTCTGCTCTGCAGAAAATGTAACTTGGCTTGTGTCTAAGAATGTAATGCGAGGACACCCGTAGCCTCCTGTTCAGTAGCGGAGTCTGAAACCTCCACATCCGCGGCTTCGGCAACGCGTGGACGCGGCCACCAGCCTACCCGCCTGGGCCAATTAGTGCTTTCGGAAACGAAACTTGCCCGCTTAGCTGACGCATCCATCGATGTTATTAACAAATTCAAAAGTATTTTGGATGGTTTCAGGCAGGTCAGCGTCTACAACAGCCTTGAGTAACCAAGAGAAAACGAGAAGCTCAGGTTTCGGGAAAGAATGTGTCTTTTAATTTCTCGTGTGATGTGCGATTGATTAAAATAAGTTTTTTTCTTTACTTCATTGATTTCAAGATGGTAGGTTTTAAGTATCGGTAGAAAGCACAACTGATTTTTTCCAATCGATCTAGACACAAAAGCTCAATGCCGACAGGCTGTTCGGGAGCACTGCGAAAAAACCCTGACGAGAGAGCGCGAAGAAAATATGATTTTTGTTCATGTATTACTGTATCGATGAGCAAAGGGCGTGCTTGTTTGTTTTTAATAAAAGTTTGAAGTGTTCATCTTTGCAGTTTTCAGCTCAGAAAGACACTACCCGCGGCTCTATCCGGAGAAATTGTTGACTGTGATAGTTTCACGTTTCACATTAGACTTCCCTAATTTCAACACGACGTAAAACGATCGTCGTGCGCTTAAATTTGATCCTGAAATCTAAAGAAAAAACAACCACCTAAGAAGTCACGAACCTGACGCAGACGGTACTCAAATCAGTCCAAATGAAAAACCATACTCACCTGTGTCTGCGCGCAGAGGGATCCGATATTAAATTCAGTCTCCCGGGACAGAAAAGGTACAGAGAGTACGAAGAAGCATTAAGGTGGTCTTACTCCTTCCTTTACTTCACTCTTTGCCCTCTCAAGCGGGTTTCGGTGGGGTATCCCTCAGCTGTACAGTTCCAACGCGCTGTAGGCTCAGTTTTTTTTTTGTCTGCTACGTTAAAGGTGCGCTGCGGGGTTCGTCGGCTGTAGATGCGCCCTCTTTCCGGCTCCTCTCTCTCTCACACGCACATTAAACGCGGAAACAAAACGGCCACAGCCAATCTATCAAAGTTCAACATCTGGAGGGATACATTTACATCAAAAACAAAGTCCCTGGCTGGGATTAAAATCTCTGCAACAGCAGTTTGGCGCTCAGCTTTGAGCGCTGTGCCATCGTCCACGTTTCTTATTCGCCAATACCGTCTCCAGATTACACGCTTTTCAGTAGATTTTTTAAAAGAACAATCATCCAGTCCCCACGACACAGTCTATTCGGGGTTGTATTTCCTGTATTCTGGGTAGTTTAGTTTCTTAGTACAAGCGAAAGTGTCGGATTTCGATACCTATGAAATTGGTCTCGTCGACCCAGAATTTCTGCTCCTTGTATTTGGGTTTACAGGAATTTTTCTCATAATAGCCGATTTTTTTGCCTGTTCATCCCGTAGATCTGCAGTGCCAGAGTCTCAGTTCAGTGCTACAGAATCTAAAATGTTTAATCGAATAATCGAAATGGACCACATATGGAGAAAATGGTTAAAAAGGAATGACTATTATGAACAAGTAATAGGCTTATTCCATGCTGAAAAGAGAAGAAAGAAAACACGACGTTTCGGCCGTGGAGCCTTCTTCAGGTGCTCCACAGCCGAAACGTTTTCTTTCTTCTCTTTTCAGCATGGAATAAAGCTATTACTTGTTCCTTTGCATGCTGACACAGCTACCCACCTCAATGACTATTAATGCTGTTACAAGACCCGAAAACCTTGTCAATTAAATTATCTGGAACAATCAACTACCCCGACCCCACTTGGGAAAAAAACCCAGCAAGCGGTTATATTTCTTCTTGCAGGACCTGCAATCTTCAAAAATGAACTGTCTTGTTGATCGTATCAACTGTTCGCTCGGTAACCGATCAGGACAATCCGAAATGGTTGCTAAAAAAGTGCCTGGCTATGGTCAGCGTGACGGGCTTCACAACCCTGAGGAGCAGGCTGGGGCTGTGCTGCTGAATATTGTACCGGTGCAATTCACGAACTGGGAGCTGTTTGTAAATAGATGCATGTAGAATGTACAGGAGTGCTGTGTGTCCAAAAAAAATGTCCCTCAGGGCACAATAAAATCTTATCTTAACACCAGTGGTGAGCCAAGAGCTGAGTCCGAAACAGAGCCCCCTTAGCCAGCTGGTCCTGAGGCTCACTGGCCTGAGCCACACCGACACCAGCCAGCCTCAGGACAGCACTGCTAGAGCACCACAACTCAGACCCAAGCACATCACAGCACAGATCAAACAGCAATATCTCACACACTGGGACATACACACAAACACAACATAAACTGGAATGCTACAGAACCCTAAACAGACAAAACACACTAGCCGAATATTTGACCAAGATAAGAAACAGCAAACAGAAACAGACCCTGACAAGTACAGGCTCAGTGACCACAGCCTGGCCATAGAAACTGGGTGACACAGGCAGACCTGGCTGCCCAAAGAGGACAGGCTCAGTGACACAGCCTGGACACACACACTGGACACAGGCAGACCTGGCTGCCAAGAGAGGACAGGCTCAGTGACCACAGTCTGGACACACACTGGACACAGGCAGACCTGGCTGTCCAGAGAGGACAGGCTCAGTGACCACAGCCTGGACCCACACACTGGACATAGGCAGACCTGGCTGCCAAGAGAGGACAGACTCAGTGACCACAGTCTGGACACACACTGGACACAGGCAGACCTGGCTGTCCAGAGAGGACAGGCTCCGTGACCACAGCCTGGAAACACACACGACACAGGCAGACCTGGCTGCCCAGAGAGGAAAGGCTCCGTGACCACAGCCTGGACACACACACTGGACACAGGCAGACCTGGCTGCCCAGAGAGGACAGGCTCTGCTCCCTCTGCCAGTGGGGAGAAATAGAGACAGAGGTGCACTTCCTACTGCACTGTGACAGATACTCTGGGATTAGAGAAACATTCTTCCCTAAATTCAGAAATCTAATCCCAGAGTTCCCACACCTGCCAGAATCACAACGGGCCCCAATCCTACTGGGAGAGGGAGGAGGGAACTCAATTGAACTGGCAGCTCAGTATGTGATCTCCTGTAACAGCCTGAGGAACAGTGAGTCTGTTTCCCAATAATGCTCAATCTGTTTATAGTATATGTAAATCTTTTATGATATGTCTTTGTTGTAAATGTCTGTAGATTTTATTTTACCTTTATTTTTTGTTTTGTTTAATGTGAATATCATTATTTGTATTTGCTTTGGCAACACTGATTGTACCCATCAGTCATGCTAATAAAGCACCTTGAATTGAATTAAATTGAACACTCCCACTGTGAGGATAAACCTAGAAACAGCGTGAATAGAGACTAATTAAGTGAGTTAATTGATTCAGAGCAAGCCATTAAGAGCCCAGAGTGGAGGCAATCCTGGTGATACAGGGGTTCCCCAGGACTGGCACACTGAACCACTGCCATGCACAAAGAGTCACAGACCTGCCTACTGCAGCTCTGACAAGCAGCCGTTAATCCCCAATTACTAAAGGCCTGGAACAATTTAAGAATGATCAATTCAACAGGTGGATCATTTGGAACAGGAAAGAAGATCTTTCAGTCCTCAAGGACTAGTGTTCAGTGAAACACCCCTCTAGTTAATCAATTATAATTATGAATATTATTAAATAATAGGTAATTTAGGGTGACCTATAAGAAAATCAGATTGGGGTTCACACCCTAGACCTATTGGAACCCTTTCTTAAACAATACTCCAAGCAAATTATAATAATTCACTATATAGTTGAGTTATATGTTACAGTGTTATAGTTACATAGTTAAATTACATTTTTATTTACATTTCTTAGATTCTCCTTTATACCAGAAAGCAGGAGGTAAGCATTCTAGCCAATTAAATATTTCAAGCCTTAGAATGAACATTAATTTCTGTTCATCTGTAGATTCTGCACATTTTGCCATGTTCTTATTTAGAAGACACTTTCCACATTAGTTAATTTTGCAAAAATACATTGCAGTCATCCTTGAAAACTGGTTTTATGTAGTACCACATTGACTGTCATTTATGTACATACAGTTACACACCAGATGAACATGTGCATTTGTTTTCATTTAAACAACCTTACAGGTCTACAACAAAGAGGAAAGTCAACTACACATATTCTGGGAAAGACTGTCGACAATTTTGTGTATTTTATTCAATTGTATTGCTATTTTGTGCATTCAAAGATGTAGTCCTGAAAATAATCCACAAGCAGTCGTTCATTCACACTTTGAAACAACATTAACTCAGACATCACACACTGAAAAACAAAAGATTTATTAAAGTGCAATTTAATATTGAAAGATACAATTTAAATTTGATTTGAGCCCAATAAACCCTCAGGGCTTCAATGTTTAAATTAAAGTTTTATTGATATACTCACAAAAAATATATAGTTTGCAAAAAGTTCTTTATATTCTCCAAAAAAGTACAACTAGAATATGTAAAGATGATACAGATGGAACAGTGATCAGAACAGAAAGAGAAAAAACATCCAAGAAAAAAGGAACAGTTCAACTGTTCACAACAATTAATAAATATTTTTTCTTGATACCCAAGATTATCAAGTCATGGTTTGAAATTCCTTTTGGAAGGATCTGTAAATATATTTAAGTCTTTAAAATCCTAGAAGGACAAGAGTGAGGTCTGACTCCTTGTTCATTTTATAAACCACACCTCCGCTCTTCAGATGCTGGTATGCGTGTCCTTGCAAGAGAAAATGAAGAATGTTTCTTTTTTTTTTTAAAAAAAGAAAAACATAATCGCCAATTATTTTTTATGTACCCGCAGCAAGTGAAATTGCTAATTGTGCAAGAGGAGAATATTTCAAGCTTTTTGTAGAAGGATTGAGAATCGAGAGTACAGTATTCACTGTACAGAAGAAACAGGAGGTAAAGCTCCTGACAATTTTCACTAGCATCAAATTAATAGTCTACTCTTGATAAATATTTGGAGAGCATACCTCAAATACCTTTAAAGTGTGCTACTGTACTCTTTAAATTAGGAACAGTAAACTCAGGGCAGCAAATAATACCGGACAAATAAAGTAGCTTAACGTACTTGACAGAGACTAAGAAATTCACAGGCAATGCAGAGAGAGAGGGGAGACGGGCCCACCCACTTGAACCGATATGACACATACAAAAAAGCCATTTTCCACAACAATACCCCCAACCTGCCCCACCCGAGAACAGTTTCAGAACCTACAAGTGGATACAGAACAAATGAAGGAAAAGATCACAGCTGCAAAGTTAATATTGAACAGAAGATGCAATACCGATGATTATTAAATCTAGGGCATTTCTGCTGGTCGGGCACCTACCAAGCAAAGCGGTCTAATGAACAGAAGCAGTAGTACCTAGTGAAGTACAACAAAATATCCGCAAGATAGGACTGCGTAGGTTTGTGGTTGGTAAGAGGCACCCACTTATTTTCTGCTGGGATTACGCGGAAGAGCGAGCTGGTGCCCGGCTGTGTCCTGAAAGAATTAGCACTGCAAGATGGGATGCTGTAGTGCCTCTGTGCAACAAGGCTGCCATTGTACAATGACATTCTACAAGGGAACAAAATGGAATTGGAAACTCCATGGCATTAGACCACAGCTGGGACTGGGGCTGATATGTCAGCTCATGCACCTTTCATCTATGGGAATAGTGTGTCCTGACTAGACTATAGGGAAATGGAGTAGGAAAACAGTTATACTGTATAGTGTAAACCTGCATTGCATTGGTACACAATGTAAAGCATCTGGTATTATTTACTTTTAAACAAAGCAAACATTACTCTTAATTACGCTCTTCCCAAGCTCTGCAAGAATGTAGCTTATAGTAAAGTACTATAATAAAAGATAACAGGTTCTTGTTAAAGAGATTTTCATTGCTGAAAAATGACAACACATTTAAAAAATATCTTTACTAGGTACTGAATAGTTGTATAAATAATTTTTATTGCATGTTTCAACGTTTGTAGTGACTAGGCAGGCCAGTTTAAGTCTGATTAAAATACTCCTTGTAGCGATAATGACTGAGAATTCTACATGGCACCGGTTTAAAAAAAAAAGCACTTCAAAAGAGTTGATCTGTTGTGTTGTAGTGCCACCTGTGGGCAGTGAAGGAAGTGCAGCAGAAACCCCTAACTCAGGCAAATGCTTATGCCTCCTCCATTATTTACTATTCAACGTTAACACAACTGGCTCTCAGAGTAAACGCAGTATACCTGCCACACCTGGGAGAATGCAAAAATATCCCTAGTCTTGCAAGTGGTCACTCAACATCCTGAAGTCACTTGGTCACTCATACAATCAACACAATTTGTGAATGTTTAGGGAAGGAAATAGAACATCAAGTATTGAATTACTGAAAACAGTATTAAGTTTGCTAAAATTCTGTTTGAGACAGTGAGGTAGTGTTATCGCCTAGTTACCCAGCCGATTACACCCCCCAGGCTGCCTGTTTCAGAGTACAGAGCTACGTAGGAAGCCAGCTTTCCTTTATCTCAACAAAACACAGGCAGTAAAACAAAGGTTTGATAACCCCGAAGAACAAAAAGAGAATGTGAAGTTGCTTGTCTTGATTTTCTTTTTGCAACACCAGGAGGTGGCCGACGTCGCAGGATTAAAAGCTCTCGTATCGGTACGGGTGCCCTTGTCTAGAGATGTCAAGTACAGATACAGGTGAGCTCCTACAGGTAGACTTGTGCTGATGATCAGTATTGGCAAGAGAACTGGGGTTTGGCTCTTCTTCACCTCTCAGTCAAAACATACACCTTTAAATCACAAATTAGTATACAGTGTAAAAAGTAATACTAAACTTTTTTTTTTTTAGTTGATTTTCTTTTTTTGGCTTTTTTTTTTGTACAAATGTCAAATAGTCTGTACATGTTAAAACCCTAAATCCCCTCTCAGTCCCTCAATGACAAAAGAATCCCTTAATCTTCATGCATAACTTGCAGGACCGTTCTGAAGGATCTGTTTTTTTTTTTCTATTTTTTATTGACTTTTCTTCGACTATATATATATTTTTTGTGGTTTTGTAGTTTTGTCGATTTTTTTTCCCCTCTCTGAATTTCTCTGTAATTTTGTCGGTTTTTATTTTCCAGTGTCCTCAACTTCCAACCTAGGAGTCTCGTCCCCGCTCGGTTCAGCGGGGGCTCTGTGTGATTTGGTTGAGCGCTGGGTTCGGTCCTCCCTGTGTGCGTGGCGGGGTGGGGGGGGCGCGCGCAGGTTCCCCGTCTCTCCTCTCCTGGTCGTCCGATCCCAGGGCGATCTGCTGCTGCTGCGGTGGCGGCAGGCAGGGGGGGTAGGGCGCACGCCCACACGAGGACAGCGCGCTTGGAAAGAATTCCTTCATTCGTTTCTGTGCAAACCCAGGACAAATATAAAAGCAGCAAGAGAGACCGAGAAGTCTTCCCTTTCACCCTCACCCCATTTTTTTTTTTAAGTTATAAAAAGTTTTTTTTTCTTTATATATCCCACAAGGAACAAAAAAGTCTTCTAAAGAAAAGGTCCTGCAGCAGAATGGGGACAGTTTGGCAGAGTCTGAGGGGCAGCAGCGCCCCCTATCTGCAGAGGTCCTCGTGCGCGCTCTCGCGCGGCGGCTTCCTCTTCTTGCCGTTGTACTGGTGGTGCGCCTTGCCGCCCTGGTGCGCCTTCCCGCCGGCCGACACGCTGGGGTGCCCGGAGCCCTGCTGTCCCTGACTGCTCTTGGTGGTGGAGAAGCGGAAAGGCCGCGCTGCGTTCTGAAAGGAAAAAAACAAAGCGTCACGCTGGGCCAGGAGCTGAACCCGCGGGGAGCTGCGCGGCGGGATGAAGAGCCGAGAAACACGCAGGGGCGCGGCGGCCGCTGCGGTCGCCGTGGACTCCCGAACGGCGGGGCGAGCCTCTCACCTTGGCCTTGCTGGCGCCGCCGGCGGGGCTGCCGGAGGAACGGCTCTGGGCGCAGTGCTGGGCCGCCGACCCCGCCGCCTCTCGGTGCGCGCCGGGGGTCCGGCCCGCGAGGGGCTTGGCGCTCTTACACGGCGTGCCATCCGAGTCCTGGGGGAGACAGCGCGGGAGAGATGAGACAAGGCCCAGCCGGTCTGGCACTGCCTGGGCAGGAGAGAGGATCCACGATTCGGGCTCTGTTAGGGAACTCTGCTCAAGAGACTTCATTTCCGAGGCCGTTCTCTTCACCAGCCTGATTTCTTCTACAAGATCATACACCATTGTTATACAAGCCTTTAAAGGAGTGGGGAAAGGTCTGGCAGTCTTTAGCAGCCCAGAAGGGTGTTTCTTTTATGATATATTGTTTTATTTTTAGCATTTATATAAGAACACTAGGTGAATATTAAGTTATTTCGTAAACTATATAAATCCATCTTGACTGCATGAATAAGCCTAGGCAATCCTACAAGTGTACTGGTAGCCTCAGCTGTAAAAAGATGTATGAGTGAAGATTTGTGAAGTAACTCATAGGCAACACATGCAAACATTTGATTTCAGAGCAGACAGACCAGTATAGTATTGGGTATAGACACAGCTTTATGTTTCTGACCAAATAAAATATCTGTGCTGCTATTAAAAATACATTTCTATGAAAACAACTATTTTTACAATTGTAAATGTTCTGTTTGGTAAACTATCTCTTTTACTTGAAAGCACCCAGTGCCTGTGGGTACAGATGGCAGGGTCAAACAGCAGGGGGCGCAGTGGGGTTACTCACAGCGTCGCTGGAGCTGGAGGCGGTAGAAGAGGGGGAGGACGGAGAGGAGGAGGAGGATGGGGACGACAGGGGGCCGGAGGAAGAGTTAGAGGAGTGCTTGCTCCGCGATGGCGTCAACAAGACCACCTCCTCCGACATGTTGTTGTTGCACTTGTCCAGCTGCTGCGACTCCACAAATAACGTCACCTCGTTCCCTGTCAATGACAAAGGCAGCTCCTTTAAATATTGCAATTACTCTCTCAGGAAGATGCCCTTATCCAGGGTGGAGTGCAATATTGGACTCCACCCTGGATGGAGGAAGCGTGACAACAAGGATCAGTAAAAATGCCGATAAGACACAAGCACCGCAGACAGGATATCTGCTCACAGCCTGGTCACCAGGGTGAGACCTCTGGGCATTTTAGGAGGAAAAAGAAAAGCTTTCACGTATTTTAACTCTTTCATCTCCAATATCCCTGCTGTATTTCTTTGGCATGCGAGGAATCATTTCTTTTACATTTCATGAGATTCCCCTGCTGTTTCTGTCAAAACCCCAATATGGCATCAGCAGCAGCACGGTTTGCTCGAAGTCGCTTACGGTTCAAGGAGGAATCGTTATCGTTCTGGGATGGAGAGCCCCAGTTTTTGGTGATCCAGTCCCTGTAATCCGCCACCTCCTGCGTCACCCGGATGATCCGGCCCAAGATGCTGTTGGAAGGGAAGAGCAAACACTGTGGATTAATTGTACATGTTAAAAAGAAAAGGAGGGCTCCACAACACGATGAGGTCATTTCAACCCCTGTCCCTGTTTCTCAGTGACCCCTTAGCATGTCTGCACACTTAACGCACATCACATTCGTAAAAACTGGGATTAATCAGCATTCCTGGGAAAACAAGTCTGCTGCTGTAAGTAGTTAGTGGGTCAGTAGGTGGCGCTCTTTCCCCTATATGTAAAGTGCTTAAGGATCCTGGAGGATGAAAAGGATGAAAACTAAATAAATGCAAGCAAAAAAAACAATGCATGTGAATTCCAACCGCAATATGCTATTAAGAAAACAATCTAGCAACTTTCTATGATTCAACTGTATTAACTTCAGCTTCTAAAACGAGCAACACGCGGAACTGGAGTCCACTGAGATTTATTTTTAAGTTTAATTTTTGAGCTACTCGTCAGCATTTAAGGCCACTGAAGAAACTGCTTTCCTGTCCAGAAGCAGAGATAACAGATAAAGGTTTTGGTCCCCTTGCTATATTTTAAGTAGTTCATCAGAACATCTAAACTACCATCTGGTGAAATACAACAATCCAAATAAACAGATGGCGCTTTATTCAGAAATGTGCATTGTTTCAAGAACAGCAATTTTTCCCCAGATACAAGGTGCCAGTTCTTAATTATCTGGTGTAGCCAGGTGATTTAGGAGCCCATTGCATAAAAGCAATTTGCAAATCTTTAAAACTGCCAACGGGATGTTAATAAAAAAGAAAAGTATCTCCCAAAATCTTCGCAAGGCTGCGATGTTGCAGGTTTTCCTATCAGAACATACAGCTGCAGTCACTCCACTGGCCCCAGGACTGTCTGAACGCAACTACAAGACAGCAGGGAATTCTGGGAGACCCCTGGTTTCAGGAAGCGCCAACCCCTTTCCTTCCCAGCCTCAGGTGCAGGTGCTCAGCTGGGAACAGGCCCCGAGAGAGGCTCCTGCCACTCTACCTGCAGAGTAAGGGGGCAGCCCACAGCCACACGCTTCCCTCTCACAGAGGGTTCGGGACTCGTACCTTTCCGTCTCGTTGTTGGGGTAGTACTTGGCGATGGGCGACACCGCGTGGCCGAGGATGACGTAGGCGTAGTCAAACGCCTGTTTCACCTGCATGGCACCATACGAGCTGCGGCCCACGTCGTTGCCTGCGAAGCAGCAGATCAGAGGAACGGTCAAGCCTGACGCCAATGTGCCGTCGAGTTAGCTTCTAGAGCGCAGGAGCTGTGGAACTATCGGCTGAGGCACAGGCGGTGACGAAAGGGGAGTTCTGGGTCGTGCCTGCTCTGGGCAGTCCACGCTAGCTCCAGCACCCTCAAGTCTGTATAACCATGTGCGCAGCACAGCGGTTCTTAAAGCAGGCCGCGGTGCAAGGCAAGCAAAAGCTTTCATCCCAGCTTTCACCCGGGGGCGCCTGCGGAGGGACGGACAGGAGGAAGGCAGGCCGGTCACTTGCCTGGCTGTAAGGGGTCTTCGATGTAGAGCATGGAGGGCCGGTACCCGTCCACCATGTTCTTCTGCACCTCGTCCTTGGCCACGTAGGAGCCGCCGTCCTTGATGCGGATCCCCGTCTTCAGGTAGTTAAAATGCCTCCCGTAGAGCTCGAAAAACTCGATTAAAAGCACTCCAATGTTGGCGTTGGGACTGCTGGCATCCTCCCTGGAATGCAACTAGGACAGACGTGTGGTCGGGTTTAATAATAATAATAATAATAATAACAACAATAATAATAATAATAATTGCTTACACTTCTATAGCGCTTTTCTGGACACTCCACTCAAAGTGCTTTACAGGTAATGGGGATCCCCTCCACCACCACCAGTGTGCAGCCCCACCTGGATGATGCTCTAGTACACTCCCCACACACCAGCTATTAGTGAGGCACAGCTTCCCACATTCACAACACACAACGAATACTGTTCTTTTCACTGTTCTAGCAAGAGCCGACCGCCTGGGAAACAGCACCGATTCCAGACAGCACGTACGTACGCAGCGACAGCAGGAACACATCTTCCTTAATCCCACACGGAACCTGGGAGCGGAGCGGACTCCACGCAGGCAGAGACAGCTGTGCAGGGAAAGCCTTGCTCACTCACCTGCAGAAAGCTGACGGCCATCAGGAAGAGGCTGTACGACCCGATTCCGCCTGTGAACACTTCATTGAGGTCCCGCTGCAACAGGAACTGCTTCAGCACCAGCACCAAGTAAGGGAGCACAGGATATTTCTGAAACAACACAGAATAACTGATGTAGACTGACGAAAGGCAAAGAAACTACGTACGTACTTACAGCATTATGGATAACAGCATGTGAAGAATTGCCGGTGTGTTAGACATCACTTCATATAGAGCTTTGAGATTTGGTCGAGATTAATTTCCACGTGCTTCACTTTCCAGCACCCACGATGTCACGCACATGCCCTCCGCTCGGCCCGGACGTGCAGCGGTCCCAGTCAGCGCCGTAAAGATCCGAGCCCAGGCCCAGCAGACAGGCAGGCAGGCAGGCTGGGGGAGGGGCACTGCAGCTTCTCCTTCAGAGCGCGAGTCAAAAACTAAACAGAAGGCGTTCAAATACCATCATCTGGTGTCCTCATCAACAGGCTGCTCTACGATTGCGCCTCGTAAGGAAAGCCTCGATTTAAACCGCTCATCTGAAGCGATGCAAAGAGAGCTCCAGGCTGAGCCTCGCTCACTGCTGCGGACGGCACATCTCTCAGAGGAAAGACGGCTCAGAACACAGGCCTGCAAGCGCAGAAGGACTTCCAGACCCACCTTCTTGAATTCCTTGATGAATTCGGCAGCTTTCACGCCACTCTCCACGTTGAAGCTGATGTCAACTTTGACCTCTGTGTACGAGTCTGTGAGTTTGATGATGGGCACCTAAAGAAGAAAGGAGAAGAAACTTAGGGGGCGAAGATTGTGAAGAACACAAGCCAGCGAGGCTGTTCCCTCTTCTGCGAATAAGAACTGTTAACTCTCAGGAAGGACAAACAGCATTTTCCCTTGATCAATTATTCAACACGAAAGAGATATTTGGACATTATTACAACCCCCTCCTGTCCCCGTTCCTCAACAAAAGGTGAAGGTGGCTCTGTGGCTCAGGATCTGCGCCTGTGGCTGGAAGGTTGTCGGTTCGTATCCCACGGCTGGCAGAGGAATCCTACTCCATTGGGCTCCTGAGCAAGGCCCTGAACCCCAACTGCTCCAGGGGCGCTGTACAATGGCTGACCCTGCGCTCTGACCCCCAGCTTCTCTCCCTGTCTGTGTGTCTCATGGAGAGCAAGCTGGGGTCTGTGAAAAAGACAAATTCCTAACACAAGTAATTGTATATGGCCAATAAAGTGATCTTATCTTAAAAGATATGCGCCCCCAACAGACTCAGACATTTGAATATTTTATGTAAGTTATAAGGACAGCACCTGGACATATGTTTGCAATAACAAAAAATGATCTGGTTTTAAACTGCTGTAATTTCCTCAAACGTCCCCACTGCGAGGTGACCGAAGCCACACAAAGCAACACACAAAACATCGCATCTCACAATGCAAAGCGCAGCCACGGCGCCTGTGGCGCCCCGCGAGGCAGCACCTACCGTCGCCTTGTCCAGCACCTTGACCGAGTTCTCATCCACCACGTTCTTCTTCCGCAGGGCCTCCTCCAGAGTCCACAGCGGCAGGTTGTCCCACTTCCCGAACACCACCAGATCGATATCGCTGGAAGGAGAAGACACCCGTCAGCCCCCCAGCGCAACAGGCAGGAGAGGCCTCTTGCAGACCAGCTTCTCCCGTTTTGTACAACAAGCCCTGGACTTGCAGGGGATGTACTGCCAACGCTGATGGCAGCCAGCATCTCGAAGTTTAAAGCACGTCTTAGGGACTGGAGCGCTCCGGCTCCCCGTGCACGTTTGGCTCGGTCTGTTAGACGGCTGCTGTTTTTTGGTGCCGCGAGCAGATTACACAACCAGGCCCACGGCCACAAACCTCAGTGATCTGCTTTACAGGGAAGGGGACGAGAAGATAAAGGCTCACCTTGTCGGCAAATAGAGGCCAGTACTGAAGCTGCCAAATATCTGAACCTGAAAAACAAAACCACACAAAATTATCTACCACACAAAGACTCCGGTGTTCAGCACTGCATAAACTCACTGGCAATGGAGATCAAACTTCAAACATTCATAACGAAATGGAAAGAAAGCACACAAGCAATGCAAAGTTACAAAGCTTTATCTTTTTTTAGTGTCCACGTTGTGAAGGGTAGAATTTGAGCTGGATACTAAGTATGGCTCAACAGGTGAAGCCCGAACCCTAACCCCTGGTAACTATACCTGAAAACTGTTTTACCCCAAAAAACAACTGTGGTTTCCTTTTGCTGGAGTGAAGTGATCTACTCAAGGGTACGGCAGTGTCCTACTGGGGATCTGAACCCACAAGCCTCAGGTCAGGAGCCCAGACCCCCACTGCAAGCTGTTTCCCACCACAGCGGGCGGATGGCAGGGGAGGGACTGGCAGCGGAACGCCAGGAATTCGCTCCTGCAGCTCAGCAGGCAACAGGCTTGCAGGAGCACACTGAACACGGCGCGCAGTCAGTGGGAATAAAGACCCCAGAGAAGGATAAGGGGGCGCTGTGCACAAGATGAAGGCAGTTTTCTTCCACCAGAACTGAGCGCACTCTTGACCACTCCGCACGGTCATTCGCAAGCCGTAGTCACGGCCAATTCAGCACGTCCACTTTACTGAACCTGGAGGCAGTGGGGAACAGGAGAGGGGTCCTGAGGGTCAAAGGTCCGAGTACCCAGTGCCCACACTGCTGTTGTGTCTTTGACCCCGATTCCTCCAGCACGCCCACCGGGGTTAACGGACACTAACAGGGATGAAGGGCGGAGGTTAACCCACAGCGTTCCGCTGGCCTAATGCGAACGAAACTGGGAAAACAGTATTTAAATTACCCCCCCCCCTCCGACACACCCAGCACCCAGGAGAGTCTTACATCCGCACTGGGCCAGAGGTCTTTAATCACACTCTCAATCCTCTTCACCACCTCCATCCTCATCCTCTCCTCCTCCGGCCGCGGCGACATGTAACCGTAAAAATCAATGATCTCTTCATGGAGCCTGCAAGCACGGGGGGAGAGAGAAAGGACAGTTACAGAAAGAATCCCAGTGCGATCCCAGTGCTGCTCTTTTAAATTAAGCATCCGCATGGAGATACAAAAGGCGGTACGATCACTGCACTGCCAGGTTTACTTCATTACCGTGCAATACTGGAAGCCTGCAATTTGGTTTACTTCACAAGCACATACAACTGCTCTCGCAGAAAGCCAGGAAAAACCGTTCTACCAGGTCGAGACGTCGCTCATCTTGTCCATGAGTTCCAGTTGTATAGACCAGCAGCCACTAGGCTCCTTGTCGCAGTGCCTTTACGGGGTATCAGCTCGTGACTGCATTCGCACGCTTTCTCCTTTCTCGCTTGTAGAATTCAACGGCGCGGCATCTCTTCGATCAAAATTCCAAAATTCAAACTGGCGTGACGTGAGCGCTAAGCGGATATCGAAATCGCGATTTCCGCCGAGATGCAACGAGGGATTAACGCAGTTTCGGAACAGGGCCAGCTCGCAGCTCTCCGAACCGACAGGCCCTGTGCCTGCTCACCCCGTCTACTGCAGTGGCTCCAATCCACCACCTGCACTGGCACTGTGCGAAAGCTACCGAATGAGGTAGAAAGAGCAGGCCGGAGTGGCTGGAATGCCTCCTACACCCAGCAAACTCACTATTGACTCTGTGAGGGCTGGCGGCTCTAACTTTCAGAGCTGGGTTTATCAGGCTTGCTGAACTAAAAGAACATGCTTTTTATACATACTGGCTTGTGCAATTTCACTGAAAAAATACATTAGTGTTGTTTCATTACCTGTTTTATTCAATAGCTCATTAAAGTAAAACCATTAAACTCTGTGAATACAACAAGGTTTTTCTGCCAATAATTGTTTCATTGCATGTCCAATCTGCATTCTTTCTGCAAAAGCTTTAGGGAACATTCCCTAAAGTCCGACATGTTGGTCGGATCGCTCCGATTCTTCCTATGCTCTCTGCAAAGCTTAACGCCAGAACTTGGTGGCTATCCTATCGTGCCCAGCGCCCCAGCAAACTGCCTTGGATTCTCCAAAAATCCACCTTGCAGATGCAACTGAAAACGTTTGTGTGGCACTGTCGATTTGACATCTGACCCTGGTCTATAATGCAAGTGCACAGAAACGGAAAAGTAACAATCACATTGCCCCACTGCAGCTTGAGGAAGGACCGAGAAGCAGTGCAAGAAGGTTCTTCACAGTTAAGCTGTATTTTTAAACCATGTGTATATTAAATGAAACCAATAGAAAGTGAATTCTACTTTGGTCATGAAGGCACATGTTTATTGGCTTCACAAAAAGGAGGGATGAAGGCGAAACACTGACTGCAGTACATCCGTGCGGATGCAGTGCTCAGCAGTCGAGTGATGAGTCGGCACTCCAACGTGCCTTTCTGAGCTACACTGGACAGTGTCCGTTCTGGCTGAAATGGCAACGGCTGACGTCTGGTTTCGCGCGGCCCTCGACACCCGGCGGGAGCTGCCGAATCGCGCGGACAGGGAAGAGACACCACTCCCCTGTGCAAAGCGAGGCAGACACCGACGGTCAAAGGCAGAAAAAAAGTGAAGCGAAAACATTCTAAATTTCAACAGTCAAAGGCGTCTGCTGTAAGATTTCACACTGAAATCATTTTGAAACGCTTCACACTCCGGGAAGAGGCTCAAGGCTCCAGGGGTCAGAGGTCGACCAGAGTGGCACTGACATAAGCACTCAAAGGGTCAAAGGTCAGGACACTCATTTCCCCTTCCTCCAGGAAGCCGTCAGCGCGTGGCTGTGCAGTCCGTTACACAAGACTCAGCGTGACTCATCGCAGAACCCGAGTCCAAGGTCCGCCGAGCACAAGACCACACAGCAGTGCCCCCGCCGCACATGCAGAGACACAGCGTAAAGACTCGCAGCCTGACGGTGCGCGCTGCCTGAACACGCCCTGCGCAGCACCACACCTGCGTCAGGCCCATACCTGTGTGCCCAGGGGCCATGACTCATCCTGGTCCTTTCCAAACTCTAACAAGCCTTTTCATTCCTTTGCCAATCAAAAACAAAAAGACAGAGTTCTGTCAGACTGGATCAGTTACTTTTCTATGACAACTCTTGTGCTGTTCTTCAGCTCCTCACCCCTATCCCCAATTATATTCTTGATACTTCGATTCCTGAGGGAATTATATTACACTGAATGGGGAGGGGGGGGGGGGGGTGTCATATCTACAATATAAAGTAGAATTGACTTTATATTGGTATAGGATAGGGCTTTGTACAGCCCTAGGGTGCACTGCAGGATTCAATTTCACATTGACCATTCCAGAAATGCTCTGTTTTCGGTAAAAATAAAATGCAGTGCACCCCCACGCTCTTCAGCCTGAAATTGAACTACGGTTGTAAAACTACCGTTTGTGCAGCGTGCAGCTTTCTAAAACAAGAATTAAACAGAACAGGGCTCCTGCCTGATTGAGAAGCAAACGAGAAATTAAATTCAGACGGCTGGCTTTCAGGTGGCCTGACAGACACTTGTCTGAGTAAAAGGCCACTGACTTGGCAGAAGACACAACCTCAGTGCAGGGAAGGCAATTCGCAGAACCCTGGCTAGCAACTGCTGGAGAGGAACTCCACAAATCGAGGGGGAGGGTGTGCTTCGAATTCTCCCAGCACACACTTCCCCACTGCAGAGCGGAGGCCACAGGACGTAGCTGCAGATCACGTTAGGCATGCTAACCATGCGCACCGGAGAGAAACATGCCATCTCAGCACCGCCGGGCCTGCTCGTGCCAGTAGACAGGAGGGTCAGCCACACTTACACCCCTGTGAACGAAACTGGAACAACGTCATCCCGCCCTCTGAAGAGAAATGAGAAAGGCGGTCAGTATCAGTTTCATTTTAGGATCTAGCGATAACCAGTATCCGTTTCACTTCAGGATCTGATGGTGAGTACTAGGACAGCAGCACAGGGGACCTCGGTGTGCAGCACTCCTGAATCACAGCAGTGCTTTCCAAAAATACTTGTACTTATTGTCTGCTACGTAAAACCACAGATGCAGATGTGCATGATTAAAGACCAGACGTGTCAGATCACCTTCCACACCCTTGATTAGGTATTTGTCTATAAAAACTCCCTGAAGTGCTTTAGCACTAACCTTTGTAGAGTCTGATGGAAAAAACAACCTTCTCCCCACACTTCACAAAGCACTCCGCTTGGAGAACGATGAAGGGCTTGTGCTACTAAACCCCACAGGGAGAAAACGGGTGTGGTGTTGGTTTTTTCATATCAAAAACTAGATCAGCAGCTTCTGCCATGAAAAGCAATTGTCATTTTATTGTTAAATCAGAAAATCACTTTTCAACACTATTAAGATCCATTGCCTGCAGTGGCTTATAGCTGTGAGAGGATGATTTCACTAGTGTCCATCATTACAATTAAGGTAGCCTGTAATTAAATATGCTTTCAGAGCAGGAAACGTGTATTTACAGAATGCGTGTGCCGTTTTCCTATATGCTAGTCCTGAATAATCACCCTTTAAGAATAGTCTCCATTGCACTGCACGGAGGAGCAGCAGGCTATAAATATTGCAAGGGAACCAGAGACAAAAATAACTGGGTTTCCAAGACAGAGAGCAATGACCAAAACAGCAGTGCCATCAGAGGAAAACCTGCCAAAGTCAGTGAAGGGCTTTCCTGCGTTTGCCAGATCACACCACCTTTCAGCCCAGCAACTGCCTGTGCCAGTCACACCCCCGACAGGCCACAGATTCGATTCCAACCAAACCCAGGTATTTACTAGAAATCTTCCCAGGGCTCAGTGCCATTCCACTATATGTATGCCATACATACCGAAAGGTTACCAATATGCATCGACAAAGCATTGGAGCTGCTAAACAGAAAAGCAGGAAGTGCCGAATAGTGTAGGAGGAATTTTCATGAAAATCACACACTGCAGTCAGTGTTTTTGTAAAAGAACCAGCATCTGAACATAGTGGCTCTCCATGGTATTTCCAAAGAAGCACAGCTTTGTAGAAAAAAAAAAAAACGTTTCAGTGTTTTTTAAGCCATAAGAGAGACAAAGCCACAGGCCAATAGTGTCAGAAGAGGCCTCTGAGTAAGAAGCACAATAACGATCTCATAAATATACAGAAATTTACAAGTTCTTGTTTACTGCGTTATGGAACGTTGAGCAGTGCTCATCCCATAAATAGGATCTGGCACCCTGTGACAGCTGTGGTTCTCAACCCCATGCTTAGTTTAGCAACAAACAAAATCTTCCAAAATTCCACCAGCTGAAAAACATCTGGAATCGACGTGCTTCCTGAGCTGAAAACACTGCCTAGCCCACACTCCTCATGCTGCTGACATCCCAACAGCACTGCATTCCACTCTCCACAACAGAAACCCATCCTTTACCCAAACTAACAACCCGGTCGGGCGATCCAGTTACAAGCCGGCGTGTTTGTTTTGAAAGAAACCTCTCAGAAAAACCACTTTCCTTTCTGTGAAAATGAAACACATGCTCACGTCTCACAATGCCCACAGAGAGCTGCGAGCACTCTGCGTGCTGGCATGGGGCCACACCATGCACGGTTCCTGGTTCTTATCGCACTTCCCAAACACTCCCACGGCTTCCGGGGAACGCGATTCCCTCTTCTCTTTTCCCTGGCTTGTCCTGCCCGCGCTCTCCTCTCCTCCTCCTGGCAGGGGTCCCATCGCCTAGGTCCGCTCACCACAGTGCAACAGTGAGGGCTGCGGGGGACACTGCCAGACTCACAGACACAGCACGCCGAGGCCATAAAGCCTCTAGCTAAAGTATCCGACACATCTGAATCAACACCAGTCGAGCCCTTCTTCGGAAACAACTACAGAAGATCTGCTCTCAATTTCACACACCGATTAAGCATTCTCTGACTGGCAGCAGCCCCTTCTCGATGCAGTATTGCTCAAGCAGAGGCCTGTGGCCAAACAAGAACTCCAGAGGCCTGAAGCTCCACAGCCCATACAAACCCCACACAAGGACATCACACTGCTGCTCAGTGATGTCATAAAGGGAAGCGCATTCGGGGTGTAAACCGGTTCGCTGTTTTTTCCCCCTCACACACCCCACCCACTGGGGCTCTCCCCAAGGGTGCGCTACCACCACAGATCAAGCAGAGAGCGAGAGTGTCGACTGGATTAGCAGGCAAATCAAGACACCCTATGAAGAAGCCATAAAAAAGTTTTTTTTTTAAATCATCATTAGGTCTTTTTGTCCCTTTTAACAGCTGGGGTGTGCTGAGGACCTGCTTCTAAGTGAAAACAAAGCAGTCGCACCTCCCTCTATGGAAAGCCGTCTAAAAGATGATCTCTTCCTTAGCCTCGAAGCACAACAGCTGGACAACAGCATCCCAGAAGCAAAAAAAAAAATGCTGGCTGGGTTTACAGTCTGCTGTCGCGACTCGGAGAAACCTGCCCGTTGCAAGGGGAGAGAAGACAGCTCTTGTCTTGTCCGGTTTTACACTAAAGCAGTTTCCAGGAATCCCAGTGTACACGGAAACTGCAGCTCGGTGCATTCCTCTACAAGAGATCAAGGGGTGTGCCTTGAGGGCTGCCCCGCTAGCTATTCTGCGCTCTTGCATGAAGCTACCCCCTACAGATCTCAACTGTGACTGACGCTTGGTTATTCTGCAACCAGTCCGGCTGGCAGGCTCCCAGATCAGGAGAATTAACACCTGGCCTGGAGCTCACAATCATCACTGGCGTTTGCCGCCTCATCTCGGAGCACGACCTTACAGCCGAGAGGGTTTAGCTACCAATTAGGCAGCGTTTCATAAATACAAAGTCACTGGACACAGGGAGTGCACGAGAGGAAGAATATTGCATTGCAGACTTTTATTTGCAAACACGGACGAGAAAATACAAGCAAAAATATCTTCAACTGTGGCTTGTAGTTTGCAGTAGTTTCTGAAGCAACTTAAGGTCCATTAAGGTAAGGTGGGTGAGAAGTGTAATTACTGAACGACAGGAAATTTGGAACGTCGCAAACTGATCTCTTTTAAAGAACAATCAAAAGTGCTCTTTCATGCTTGCTTTGTGTTAAAGCAACCAGAGTGAAAACTTCAACTCATTTCCAGAGCACTTGAGGATGCAACAAAAGAGCAATAGCTCATCTATGATGCAGCACTTGCTTGTAGACACCAGACATATCCCAATAACTGTGCATGACGGTATTTCTGCACCATCTCCAATTCTTACATCAAAGTCCATGGACTGCCCTAACCCCCCTGTCTATTATCCAAAAAGTGCTAATTCCTGGTGACGATCACAGCAAAATGCCACTCCCAGAAACAGGGCTACAAATTCAGGACTACACCCTGGACAGGTCACTAATTGATCAGACAGTGCACACACACTGGGACGGCCAAGGGGCTCCAATTAAAATGGTCAGCATGTCAAACCACAAGACACCTCTACAAGGAAAGGCAATGCTGTGTCTCCTGTCTCCTTTAACAGCAGTGTCTCCCAGAAAGGGGGCAGGTCTCCTCTCCCAATGGTTATAAAGGCACAGAGGTCACAAGCCAGTGAAGGCAACAGCAGAGGAAGGAAACATGTCCCTTAACATGCACAGCTTTCATTTCTCAAACTTTACAAATGTTTAAGACCACTGAGCATCTGTCCAAATACTCAATACAATAGGGGCCTAACTTAACTATTTACAAAGGAACACTTTCAATTTAGCTGCCTGGTAAATATTTCATTGCTCACTGTGTTCCTATTGTTAGTCCGTTATTATTGTCAGTCAGTGAAAGAAAAGCAGATAGTTTTGCAATGTAGCGCACACTCAATTGCAAAATTACTAGGCTTCTTCCTATTGCTAATGAAAATGAACCACATTGCTCAGGAGCAGTATATGTGCTGAGCTCACAGGAAGACCCCGCTCGGAATACTAAGCAACTACCTCTTTTATAACCAGCCCTGCATATGTTTAAATGATCAGTAGCCAAAAAAAACAAAAACATGAATTCACAAAAACAGGAAGATTTTGCGAGCAGGACAACACGTTCACCGCTATTCCTGGGCGAGAACAGAAATGCTCTTCAGGAGCAGAAGGGGTGGCTGGCTGAGCTGCTTCACAAAGCCGGGATCGGGTTACACCGTGGGACGGGCTGGGGAGGGCGGGACCCCTGTTTATTTTGGAGAGCAAGCCCGGGACATGCTCGGCGTGCGCTGCATGTAAACACACATTCCCATCCAGGTGCCGCGCCCCTCTCAAGCAGAGACGTCCCTTCTGGAGCGCTTTCTCGCCACTGACAGGCATGCAAAGCAGTTTTCCCCCCCCGATTTAAACTCTGTGGTGAGAATCGCACAAAAGGTCCAGTGGGCACTCAAGACAGCCCCAGCGCCTCCTTCGCCTTGCCAGCAGGAGCGGATCGAAAGGGCTGTTCACGGAGCACCACCGAGCTCGAAAAAGCCGTGCTCTGAACACTGCACTCACTCACAACACAGCCTGAGGGACAGCGACTGGCACCATGACCACTGACCGATATGTCTGCCACCTCTGAGGCTGTGGTCAGGGACCGTGCTGTCCCCTCCACCCCTGCAGTCAGGGAGCGCGCTGTCCCCTTCATCACTGAGGATTGATGGACGGTGCTGGGGTCAGGGACGGAGCTGAGGCTAGTGGTCAGGGATGGCACTGTGCCCTCCACCCCTGTGGCCACAGGTCAGGGAGCGCGCTGTCCCCTTCATCACTGAGGCATGATGGACAGTACTGGAGTCAGAGACGGCACTGTCCCCTTCATCACTGAGGCATGATGGACAGTGCTGGAGTCAGGGACGGCACTGTCCCCTCCACCCGTGGCCACAGGTCAGAGACAGCACTGTCCCCTTCATCACTGAGGCGTGAAGGACAGTGCTGGAGTCAGGGACGGCACTGTCTCCTTAATCACAGGCGTGATGGACAGCGCTGGGGTTACGGACAGCGCTGTCCCCTCCACCCCTGAGGCATGATGGGCAGCACTGTCTGCTGTACCAGTGAGGGACAAGGGACAAGAGCAAACGGCACACAGACAGTCCTCCTCTTGCGCCTCGCTCCCTCATGCAAAGACTTCAGGAGCTTCTTGATCCAGCCCAGACTGCATGTTATAAAGAAGGGCGATCCCACCGGCGGCCGCTCGCACAAGCACGCTAATCGATATTCCTGAAAAGCTGGCTGAGCCTCCTCGACGCTGCCTCTTATACAAGAGAAGACTCTTGCAGCAGACATCCGACGAAAAGCAGAGCTTTTTATTTCAGCTGCTGCAAACCTTTCTGCCTGCAGACCAAAGCATGTAACATAAAATAGCAAATGTTTCAACGAACACAAACTGATTTTTTCTCCAATATTGTCCATGCTTCTGTTAGTGTGGCCTTCCTCCAAAACAGCAGGCCTTTTCTCTTTCAGACAGTCCAAGTCTTAACTCCAGCTAATCCTCAATCATCCAAGTGATCATTAGCACCTCGTTAGGTTAAGTAAGCAATTAAGGATCAAAACTAATGTACTGGATGGAATGAAATCCTGTAATACAATGGACAGCTTTTAAACTAATTTATCTGCGTCTCCCAGCTCTTTGGCTTTGAAGAGGCCTAGAACATCTGCCGACACAGCGCCCCCTCCAGGATCAGGACTACCCCCTCCGCCATTAATGGCTAGCAAGCTAGAGGAGCTGTTTGGCACATGTGGCACATAGGTAGCAGCCATATCACCCTGCAACTCCCAACTAGCAGCCCACTGGAACTCAGCAGGTGTCAGTACCTGGATTGGAGACTCCTGGGAAAAACTAAGGTTGCTGCTGGAAGAGGTGTTAATGGGGCCAACAGGGGGCGCTCACCCTGTGGTCCATGTGGGTCCTAATGCCCCAGTATAGTGATGGGGACACTGCACTGTAAAAAGAAAAGGCGCCGTCCTTCGGATGAGACGTAAAACTAAGGTCCTGTCTCTCTGTATTCATTAAAAATTAATTCTGTTTCTCGAAAAGAGTACGGGTGTTACCTGGCGCCCAGGCAAAAGTTCCCAGTGGCCTTTACCAATGATGGCCTCCTAAAAATCCCCATCTCTGAACTGGCTTCATCACTCTGGTCTCCTCCCCACTGAGAGCCGGTGTGTGGGGAGCGTACTGGTGCACTCTGGCTACCGTCGCATCATCCAGGTGGGGGTACACACTGGTGGTGGTGGTGGAGGGGATCCCCATTACCTGTAAAGCGCTTTGAGTGCAGTGTCCAGAAAAGTGCTATAGACGTGTAAGCAATTATTATTATTACATCTGACCTATTTGGTATACCAAATAATTGATCCCAGGATCTCATTCCGCCGTCTTGAAGGAAGCCAGGATATTGGCTTCAACAGCACGGATGGGCAGCTTGTTCCACACCCCCACCACTGTTTGTGTAAAGAAGAGCCTTTGTTTAAAATGCACTTCCATACGGTTTCTGCCTGTGTAATGTTGCAATGCACAGCAGGACAGGTGTTCGGGTTCTGCCTTTCAACAGTTCTCCAGAACCTTCAAGCAAGTGACACGGACTGGGTCGTCACTCAGATAGCTGCTCAAAACGCTGCTTAAAATATTCAAAACAACTGGCAAATACTTACTACAGTCATAAAACTCAATGTGCTGATTTGACATACTTGCTATAACAACTCATACACGGAATGCTTAAGTCCGCAGGACAAAAATGTAAACGTTAATTCTCATTCCTTGTACCCAGATCAAGTGAGTAGAATTAAAATATTACTGAACAAACGGGGATATGTCACGTTTTCTGTTGTTCTTGCCTGTAACCACCCTGACAAATCTTATTTAGTCATTAAAACAGCTAGAATCTAAAAATATCCGCTTTTAAACAACTTTCTGAGTGCGGGACCGACTTAGACACGCAGCACTTTTAACGAGGAGGATTAAAAGCACTTACTATGCGAATGCACTTCTCACTATTTTATTAATCTAAAAATGCACTTATATTTTAAAATTCAATTGACGAGCAAGGCCAATTATTGCACTGGATCGACAGGTTCAAAAAGTTCCACAGGACACCTCTGCTGCAAAGCCTACGCTTCTCCGGGCGGCGGTTTCTGAACAATGCTGGAAACGACACCGACTCTCTCCCGGCTCGACCGAACTCGCCCGGGGCTCGCTTCCGTGAGGAGACCGTACAGGTAAGTGCAGGAGAAGCGCAACTAAACTGCAGCCGGGAGTCCTCCGGCCAGCGAGCGGGGCAGCTCTCCGGGCGCACACTGTGCGATCCAGTCACATCCACACCCCCTTACGGAACAGGCTGAGGGAAGGAGGGAGGGAGAGGCGTCAAAGTTGCTGTGAAGAAAGTACTGGAAGGTGCGCGAACCAGACTCCCCTCGCAACCGAGCGGACCCCCCGCCACGGCCAGTTTTCTTTTTTTAAATTATTTTGACATAGTCGTGGTTTGCGGGAAGAACAAGAAAACAGCGCACGTCAAGACCAGACGAGCCTTCGGGCGACACGAGTGTGTTACTCAACGGTCATCCAGCGCGGACTGGCACCGCGTCGGCACCGGCCCTTTCACGACCCGTTTCCGATCGAAACCTCACGACAAGCGCCCGCCAGGCTCTGCCCTGCGCCCTTCTTCTCCCCTGCACTACTGCCCTCTTACCCCCCCACCGCGACCAGAGTAGGGGAACAAATAAATAAATACAACCCCAAGTCACTGACTGGCTCGGAAACTCTCCGGGGCGCTCAGCTCGTCCACAAGGTCACCAGAGAACCAGCGACACGCATGTCGGCGCCCACGGGACGGGGGCTCAGCGGCGCTAAGGGCTCGAGTAGCCCGTGGAAAAGCCATGAAGGCACGCAACTGCGCAAAACCGCCTGCCCCCGACACACGGCACCGCCACCCGGAGCGCTGCCAGCGGGCCAGCGGGCCAGCGCAGGCTGCTGACAGCGGCGATCGTGCTCGGCGCTTACCCCAGAATCCCTTCGGAGTAGTTCCTCGTCTTCCACGGCGTCCCAGTGTAGCCGCCGCCGCCGCCGCCTCCTCCTGCCACCCCGTTGCCCCCGGAGCCCGGGAGCAGCAGGCTGCTGTTGAACCCGAAGGTGCTCGCCTTGTTGTCCCGCTTCCTCTTGTTGCGCAGGTCCGAGCCCCCTCTCCAGCCCCCGGCGCCCCCTCCGCCCCCCCCTCCGGCCCCGCCGCCCCTCCCCGCTGGCCGGTTGTTGTTGGTCTCCAAGGGTAAAAAGTCCCGCTGCTGCCCGATCTCGCCCTCCGGCCTGGCGTTAGACATGCCAGGGCTCCTGCCCTCGCTGGGAGCCCCGCTCTTCGCCGAGCTGGCGTCGGCCGTCCCCCCGCTGCTGCTGCCGCTGCTGTAGTTGTTGTTGAAGTACAGGTTGCTCAGACCCTGCGTCGTCTCCCAGATCTGCATCCACAAGCTGTTGGCAGGTCCGAGCTGTTCTGGCTGAAACCAGGCGATTCTCGGATCCATCAAACGCTAGTGGGCACGACACGCACCGTGCCTGCCCCGAGCGAGGCTCAGACCGTACGCGTGTGCGGCGCAGCAAGGCTGGCTCCTCGCAGTGCGATGTTATTATAAATATCACCCCTTAAATAAGAATCCCTTTAAAATCGGAGAACAAAAAACGGAAGGAGACAGAAAGCACGAAATATTTAAAAACAAAAAAACCCTCCAACTATGACAAAAGTTCAGTTTTGACAGCAAGAAGAAGGAGATCCCAGATCACGGCGGCGCACAACCCTCGCCTGTCGCTGTTCGTCTGACCCCTCTCTCTCTCCGGGTCCCTCAATGGCGGCCAGCGCGGCCCACTGCGCAGCCGCGCCGCGGAGGGGGCGGGGACAGCCCGCTGTGACGCCATCGCGCGTCAACATTTTTGTCTTGTTACGTAACAGTAACAAATCAGTCTTGGAAACAAGGTGTCGACTCAAGAATCAACTGTTTACACCCTGTTAGGGTGCTCACCATCCCCGATTTGGAAAATGACGTTCTTTCCAATGAGCCTCGATGGAGTCGATGGAGAGGTTTATGCGTACAGATTTTCTTTTTCTATTTTGACGTCCCCTGTCCTCTCATTTCACCTCCTGCCGGACTGCAGCCTGCTTCACCCCCCTGCCCGTGTCCAGTACGCTCTCCTGTCCTCCCTGCCCATCTCAGGACCTTCTTCAGAAGGGCTTTTACTAAACTGATTTGCATGTTACACCACACTCTTTTTCTTTTATGTTGTACTTTTTATCTCCTATCATAGTTCTTTCCCCTTACTTTAAAGGGTCTTGAGAAGCTTATAAAGACACTATACAAAATGAAGTGTATTATTACTATCATTATTATTACTATGTCCCACTGGTCTGCAGCCTCCCCTGTCTCCAATACTCCAGTCCTCCTTGACCATGTCCAGCTCTTCACTCTTGTGCTGCTCACTCCTCTCTCCTGCCCTCTATCGGTGGAACCAGGTACTCAGAGACATCAGGGCAGTGGCAGACTGTATATGCCCACATTTCCTCAGCTCCTTCAGACACCTGTCACCTGGACACCTGTGATATGTACCCAGTTTTATCTCCTTTAACTCCTTTAACTATAATTCAGTACTTAGAAGTTGAGGATGACACAACATTTTAGATTAAGAAATGCAAGTGCTGAAATAAACAGATACCCCTTTCGGCACGGGATTTACGAAGGCTGTGTAACCAGAAAGAGCAGATTAATTTGAAAGATTAATAATAATAATAATAATAATAATAATTTCTTACACTTATATAGCGCTTTTCTGGACACTCCACTCAAAGCGCTTTACAGGTAATGGGGATCCCCTCCACCACCACCAGTGTGCAGCCCCACCTGGATGATGCGACGGCAGCCATAGTGCGCCAGAACGCTCACCACACATCAGCTCTCAGTGGGGAGGAGAGCAGAGTAATGTAGTCAATTCATAGAGGGGGATTATTAGGAGGCCATGATTGGTAAGGGCCAATGGGAAATTTGGCCAGGACACCGGGGTTACACCCCTACTCTTTTCGAGAAACGCTCTGGAATTTTTAATGACCACAGAGAGTCAGGACCTCGGTTTTACGTCTCATCCGAAGGACGGCGCCTGTTTACAGTATAGTGTCCCCGTCACTATACTGGGGCATTAGGACCCACATGGACCGCAGGATGAGAATGATAATTGTTTTTTTTTATCTAGAGTCTGCAGTGTCTCCGGCTGTTCTTCTATTTGGAGACACACAGGAGAAGTGAAACAAGGCTCAATGAGCCCTTGGCCTGCTGTTCCATTGCACCTCTCTGGTATTTCCTCAGAACAACTGTTTAAAAACACATTTAACATTTGCAGCGTAGCGCCTTTCCATCACCTTCAGTAACCGCAGTACGCAGGTAAGAGAAACCTGAATGGGAGAAGAGCAGTGAAGTGCCTCTCTTTTCCAGCCTCTTCAGCCCTATGGCTCCTCCTACACACAGTGCAGCTGGCAGCTGTCGCTCCCTGCAAGACTGCTTTCAGTTTTCAGTCATCTGTGCTGGAAGGCGGGTCCGAAAAAGGAATCACTAATGGGAGGCAAGCGGCTTTCTTCCTACCACAATAACAGCACTAACAAAAGGGACACAAGACATTTTTCACATTCAGGACATACCTGTTTAAATGCCTGTCCGTGTGACGAAGTCTTCCCTGTTCTCCTCCGTCTGCTTCCCCGTCTCGTAGACTGCGAGGAGGTGCACGCAGCTGGCTCCCCTCTCACGTCAGCCTTGGCCAAACTAGCCCAACGTTCGCCCCATTTAACAAAGGGGGTCCCCGGACCCCTCACCTGCTGTTCTTCATTCCCGGTGAGCTCCTTAACTTAACCAAATTCTTAACTGAGCCGACACTGAGATTGGAATCAAGTTTTTCCTCCTCAGATCCCCCCGATCCCGGAGATCCTACATTTCAATTGTGGGACGCAATCGTAGAGGGGCACCTTCCAAAACGTTCAGGAACTGAGAACAATTAAAAAAGGCTCAGATGAATCCTACGATGAGGCAAATTAAGGGTTCGAGCACGTGAAGGAGAGCCGAGCGGAATGAAAACCCAGGTGCGTGGGCGTCCACGAGCCTGAATCAACACTCAGCTCTTGCACGGCTCGCACGTGGCGGGTGCGTGTCTTTCCTGGACTATAAACACCCTGCATGGAGGAGTGGAAAATTATTCGCTCGACATTCCTCCCCGACTCCCCCTTACCTGCTCTGACATCGCCTACATGTCATCCATGGTGTGCGAAAAATGAAGAATAACCTCTCATTTCGCTAACAACAATAAAGCAATTAAAGTCCTGGGCTGTTTACGAGTGAAACACTATACCCTCAGAGACTGGGCTTGGTTTATCTCCAGACTGTACAGACTTTGAACTTTTAAGATTATAAACATTGAAGGTGTAATGGTGTGATTTACACTTGCTAGATTACATACATATTTTTACAACATGTTGATATAGATATTTACTTTTACTGAGCTGATAAAGAATATCCAGAAATACAAGATAACTTTTTGCTCAAATGCATTATTCAGGTAGACTTCAGGAGTGGTTTACAGCAACTGTATGCAGAAACTGACTTAGCTTTGCCATTCTGATGAGCATCTTAAACGGGGTAGTTACTCCCAAATAGAAGAGGTATCTGTGAGGAACCGGGACTGAGAGTTGAACATTTACAGACAAGTGCAGTTAGAAAGAACCGATTATAAAATCTTTTACCGATATTAATAAACACAGATTCGCACTAATTTGTGAATTTCCCAAACCTAAAACACTGTATCAAGAGCTCAAATGGAACTGGCTCATCTTCCTCATTAGCCCAGTGATTTCCTCACCTCCACCACAGGACAGCAGTAAGCTCTGAGTTACCTGCTTACTGGCAGTGTTCATCTGTACCAAAGAGCAGGACGCCTCCTGCTACCCGGACACAACCCTTTTATCAGTGGCTGCACAGCGCAGGGCTTCAGTGCAGAAAGGAAAGGAGCACACAACCTTCCCCTTAAACACTTTTCACCCAGTTCAAGAAGAACCTGCGTAAGGAGAGGAGGATGTGGAGCGGGTCTTCAGTACGGTGAGCAAACCAGAACCTCGAAGATATCACACCAAAAAGAGCTAAAATATAAATACATGAAACACGTAGAGAACCCAGCTGATGGCACAGCCCAGACACTACAGATACTAGACAACAGAAAAGCCACCAGCCACATCTGCCACCAGTATGAAGCCCAGTGAGACAGCAAACCCATATTATAATAAAGCCCTACGTCGTGAAATTCCTGGCTAGCAGGGATGCGTGTCCAGTCTTGAAAAACTGTAAGACTTCAAGCCCAAGTGTGCCACACTACTGATCATTAAACGAAGAATTCATAATTTTAAAAACACTTTCAGAATTGCGTTATAACTTAAAAACGGCGTCATTTTATTCAGAATTGCATTGTATAGCAAAGGAAGTTTTATTTAAATGGTAATACAGTATTGCAACCATCCCTTGGGTTTTTTATTTTTTTTCCCTTACATTCTGTGATCAACAAAGCGATCCATGGTGAAAAAACAGGACCGGTACACTTTCTAGAAAAAAGAAAAAACAAACCAACAAAATTTAAATATGGATTTCATTCTCAAGCACCTTGTGTGGCGCAAAGGGCTTTTGCCAACACTCCGGTCTTCCACACAGGTCCTCTGGTGTGGTGGAAGGAGCTATTCCCCAAATTCCCAAAGCTCCAGTCTTTCCTACGGCTCCTCCATCAGAGTCAGTTGGGGTGCACAGACCCCGACTCCCTCTCTCGAAGCAGCAGTCAGTGCTAAGAAGCGCAGTTTTTCTCCAAGCTCTCCTGGTACCTGATGAAGCGGCGGAGGTTGATCTTGATGTTATCCAGCACGCACAGCTGGTCCGGGCTGCAGCTCCCCTTGCCTTCTTTCCTCAGCTGGAAGAGAGGAGGGGAAAAACAGAGCGTCACTGGCAGGGACTGCTGGACCAGGTAAAGAACAGGGCTCTGCCCACAGACAAGGCGATGGCTGATGTGGTATTCAAGAAGGACGAACGCTGAAAGAAGCAGCTAGCGATTTAACTGGGAGAACTGCTGAGGTCCGAGATTTACAGGAGATGCTTAAAAGGAAAACTTGTCCAATGTAGCTTCTTGCAGAGAAACCTTTTGGTTTCGTGAACAGACCTTTTACTGATATTCAAACTCAGGATCAGCTGGACTGGGCCAGACATCTCCACTGCAAAGTCATCGTCCTCTGTGATTGTTTAAGTGACCTGCAGCAACAGGATCAGCCTGGTCTCTTAAGGCCCAGTGAGCTAGCTAATGCCCTGGCTGGACGGGCGTCCTGCCGAGCCCAGCTGGGGAGGTGGAAATACTGCGTGTTCGCGTGTCGGACCTTGGCCTTGAAGACAGGCTGCAGGGCGCTCAGAGCAGGCAGCAGCCGGATCTCCTTGGCGGCGCGCTCCGCCTCCGGCCCGTCCGCGAACACGTCGAACAGGGCGTCCAGGGCCTCCCCGCACACCACCAGACTGGGGTCCTTCGACGCGACTTGCAGGAGGAAGTTCCCGATCATCTGCAGAGTCAGGCACAACAGAACATACAGTGGCATTGGCTCTAGGCTGGGCTCAGTCCTGGAGCACAGACCAGATTCATCACAGACGTGCACTGAACACTTTCTAGAGATATCATCTTCACATCTTGTTCTTTTACATAAAGAAGATGTCCCACTGAAATTAATTGCCGTGTTCTCATGAAAAGTGCTGTGAGATCTATGTTGTCCACATGGTAAGCATAACATCTTATCTGTAGCACAGCGTCCTTACAACACACTGTCTTTAGAGCACAGACCTCCTCTCTCAACGTCCTAAGATAGTGCTTTTACATTCTGATCAATGGAGAAGTGTGACACCTACACACTACTCTCTAGATAGACAGCAGAGTGGGCACAGCAGTCTGTTACTCCTGTAGATGGACAGCAGTGTGGGATCTCCTGTGGGTGGACAGCAGTGTGTGGACAGCAGTGTGGGATCTCTTGTGGGTGGAAAGCGGCGTGGGATCTCTTGTGGGTGGACAGCGGTGTGGGATCTCCCGTGGGTGGACAGCTGTGTGGGATCTCCCGTGGGTGGACAGCAGTGTGGGATCTGTTGTGAGAGGACAGCAGTGTGGGATCTCCCGTGGGTGGACAGCAGTGTGGGGATCTCCCGTGGGTGGACAGCAGTGTGGGATCTCCCGTGGGTGGACAGCAGCGTGTGAACAGCAGTGTGGGATCTCTTGTTGGTGGACAGCAGTGTGGACAGCAGTATGGGATCTGTTGTGGGTGGAAAGCAGTGTGTAAACAGCAGTGTGTGATCTCTTGTGGGTGGACAGCAGTGTGGGATCTCCTGTAGGTGGACAGCAGGGTGTGGTCAATACCTGCAGGCTGGCGGACGTGCCCTCCTCTCTGGCCAGCATGCTGCCCGTTATGCCCAGGATGGCCATGGAATTGATCCTCACACTGACAGTCCCACACTGTGTGGCTGCTTCACTGAGACTCATGAGCTGCTGGGGAGTCATACACTGCAGGACAGAGACACAAAGAGTCGTGGAGAGCTGCACCCGGAGAGGAAGACTCTTTTCAGCAAGACTGGAATAAATATTCCTGTACCACCTTGAAAATAGTATGGATTATGCTGGGACAGGCAGTACAACCAATATAACAACAGATAACAACACTGAACACCATACGGAACAGTCTGGGTGTTTTATTTGTGGCTTCGGATGAAGGGATGCAGACTGGCACCTTTTACCTGGGGGATGTTTTTGGCAGCCAATATCTGCAGCAGAGACCTCAGGGCACTGGTGATGGCCTCCAGAAACTCGTCTTGTTTGGGAATCTCTGAAAACAACAAAGCTTTAGTTAATCATCCAGGTTTGTCTTCGCCCATTGCCTTAGATACTAACACTTTTCCTAAAGCAGTTTCTGAAGTAATACCGATTAATTAAAAATCCCCAGGGAGCCAAGCAGCAGGGCAAGAGGTATGCTGATCACTGAAGATATAGCCCTTAGTGGGCCGGAATGTTCTGTGACTTCTGCCTCTGCATCGGTAACCCTATTGGCACTGGACTCTGGCCGGACGGCCCGCATCTCACCTGGCTTGCTGAAGACCAGTTTGGACAGGTGCTCTGCCAGCCCCTGCAGGGAGGCCACGCCGCCCAGAGTCTCTGCCTCCATGGCGGACAGCATGTTGTGAAGGCAAGTGAGGGCCCGGCACTGCACCCGATGCATCCTGGGAAACATGGGGGAGACACGTCAACAAAGGCCCCTGGCCAGGCCTCTGGCCCCTCGCGCCTAACTCGAACACAGCAGCCACAGCCCTTCTACCAGCTACCAGAGATTACCAGCCCTGCTACTTCCACAGCTCTCAGAAAAGCTGCTGGGATGCAGTTTTAGTAATAAAAACAGGCATATGAGCTAACCATTTCTAACAATTTTTTGGATGATTTGTGAAGCCCACCACAAACTGAAAACAGTGCTACGGAGTTTCTTAAATTGTCTCCTGAAGTTAGACAGTGGTGGCTCAGCACACAGCTGAAGGGCAGGACTCTTCCTTTATCTGTCATCCCTGACTTCAAACAAAAAAGGCCGACCGAGTGGGGCAGAAGGAATCACCTCTTCACGAGGCCCTTCCAGGCTGGGCTCTTGCTGCAGGCCTCCACGGCAGCACTGCTGGGGAACTCGGTCTTCTTGAGAACCTGAAACGAGGACACTTGGAGAGTCAGGTTTATTCCCTGCAGCCTTGAGGAGAGAAAGGCCATTCAAGGGATCATGCCTCAGGGGGAAGACCTGGTTTCTGAGGTGTTCTGAGGGAAATAAGAGAGGCTGCAGACACAGCAAGTGAAACAGCCAACCACAGCAGCCACCAGCAATTACCCAAACAACCACTGGTAAATAGTGTCCACTTGAAACTGATAAGGTGCACCTGCGTTTTTTTCCTGTTTTTTCCTCGACACCTCCTATCCCTACCATATCTCCTCATGTTATTCATTGTGCATATCTTGTAAATTGTAAAATGTATTGTATTCTACTCTGTAACCTTAATTCTATCAACTTCTGTCCTATCTCTTTATGCTGTATTGCTGTGCAGTTGATAAATAAACCTTGACTGATCGATTGATTGATTAAAACGGAGGAGCGGGGGGTCACGGGCTCCGTACCTTCTCTGGCAGCTGGTGGTTGAGCAGAGCGCTGTGCACCTCGGCCGACAGACACAGCGGGGAAAACAGCTGGCTGGAGTTGCAGTCGGACACGCACAGGTCACTCTCATCGCTGCTGGACAGCTCCTCCCACTCGTCGTCAGAGGGGTCTGTGACATTGCGCGCACATGGGGAGGGAGAAAAAGCACAACACACCACTGAGCCCTGAAATCTGAAGCGCCAGTCTTGAATAAAGAGAAGCCGAAAAGTGTTTGCATCAGTGTCTGTCACAAATCCGATTTTCTCAGTACTTGGATACAGTACATATTGGAAAAACAAGATCTTATTAGCTCAGATTAAAATCTTCTCTTTTATATTGTAAAACACATCCAGGATTTATGCTTATAGCCTGATTTCTGCAAAAGGAAGTAATTGTGCAAAGGTTTTGTCTCTGGGATTAAGTCAGCATCCCTTCCAAAAGCTAGACCAGGAATCCCCATACCAGTCTCAGTATTCCCAGTGTATCCCTTACCATCCGAGCAGCACATGTTCACGATGATCTCCAGCGACGTCTGCTGGGCAGAGAGCAGGGCTGTGGCCTCCTTCAGCTCTTCGTGCTCCGCCTAGACACGCAAGAACACGCGACCGTCACGCGTGGTGCCAGGGGACGGCAGGCAAGAGGCATGAGCAGAGCCGCTTCCCCACAGGCCAAAAACCTAGACCCCCGCATGCACGACGGCAGCCGAAAACACCCGAGCGCAAAGACTGAGAACGAGGTGGCACCAGTGCGGAACGTTGCACTGCTGCAATGGATAGCAGCCATTCTAGAGCCACATGGCCTTCTCCAACTCTCTTTTAAGAGAGAACAGAGGTGGGGCGAAGCCATCATTTGCTGTAACCCTGGGATGCCCTGTGGCAGCTGTAGGCCCTGAACGCCTGCACTGTCAGGCAGACTGTCAGACCACGCCTCATGCTGAATGCACCCTAGTGGCTGCTGTCTGAGAGAGACCTTCTTTCAAGTTCTGTGTCTCCAGCTCCGGAGGGGGTCCTTTCTGCACTGTGGGCTACCTGCAGAAGCAACACAGTTTCTGCTCTACAGTAATTTGGGAAGATGACAAGCAGTAGGGGTGCAGGAAATGGCTAGGTTATAATTCAGCCCTACAGTCCTTATATCACCATATCAACTGTTGTCAACCTCCATGGGGTTAGTTTCACTAAGGGCAAACATTTAGGTTATACTTACAGGTAGCAGGTCTGAAATATCATCTTTCTTCCAGGCCGGTTTCTTTTTCTTCATCAGCTCCTCTTCCTCCATCTCTTCCTCTGTCGGACTCTGGGGCACCTGCATGTCCATCTCCCCGCCATCGGTGGTGCCCTTCCTCCGGCGGGCCTCTGCTTCCTGCAGCTTCAGGATGTGCTGGCCCGAGTCGAGCTCCAGGCTGGCAGACAGCGTGGCGATGATGGCGTTCAGGGTCTGTGCCTGCTGTGCCGAAGGCAGGGCGCTCTTCATGTTCCAGACGGAACCTGCAGAGGGCCACAAATGAGGTATGAAGGAACAGCTCTTGACACACACTGGATAGTTGAGGAAAGCCTTCAACACCCGAAGTCACTGTAGTAATAACTAAAACTCACAAAGACAATTTACATCGCTTGATGTTTTCCTCCTTTAAAAAAAAGACCCTGGGACTCTCAAGTGGTCAATCAGTCAAGGCGCTTGCACCAGAGCGATTTCAGCTCTATGATCAAGGCGTCATGGGTTCAGAACTGGGCTGTGTCACTAGCCGACTGTGACTGGGACTCCGTGAGCGATGGCTATTGTGGGCTAGTGGGGGATCAGTCGGCCAGGGCTCTCTCGGCTCTCAGCAGCGGGTGGGCGGGGCAGAGGAGTCTGTCTGCACTTCCTCATCCTTCCCCCGTGTGCACTGACAGGGTTTGGAGTGAAAGACACACAACTGGGTATTCCAAACTGGGTGGGCGTATAACAAAATCACTGGGAAAAAAGAAGTGCTAAAAATGATCTCAATCTGTTCAACAATGCGAAACAAAAATCCACCCTGATCTCCAGCATCTGAAGCCCCAGAAAGCACAACTGCTGCTCAGTCTCTACCTTTGTTTTGAGTCAGACACCTGCCTTCGTGATCAGAGCGCACGAGGACGAGGGAGAGGCGGGGTCGAACCTGCAGCCAGGGTGCGGAGCAGCGCGTGTCTCAGTGTCTGCTGGGAGGACAGCAGCACGGACTCCAGCCCCTGCAGCACAGCTGGGGTCACAGCAGCCTGCAGCTCCGGGTTCTCCTCCGTCACCGTCTGCAGGCAATACGCTGTACACCAGCATGGGAAGAAGGAACAAAGCAAAGAGGAAACAGCGATCATCAACCTGCTCACCTCTCCCAAGCCACTTCTGCGCCAATGCACCACGCGCCTGAATCACAATGCACACCACTGCACTTCTTTCCTGCTTTGAACATTGTTGCTAGGAGGCTGTGAGCGAGCAGTCACCTGCTCCCATGCTTCAGCCACAGTTCTTGTTACCTGTTACCAGCGGGGCCCAGCTTTGAGCCCTTAATCTCAAGCTGCATCACCAGGGGTCCCTCTGAGCTCCACTCCACGATTCAGGCAACACAGGACGAAGGCCCCATTGTCAGAGAAGATGCCCATTGTCACAGGTCACTCTCTAATCCCAGTAAGGCACACTGGACAATCGAATGCTTAATAATCCCCAGCTGCGCAGCGCGGAGCGCAGGGAAGACTCACCCGCTGACACTGCCAGCTCCACGTTGTGGGGGTGTGTCTCCAGACATCGCATCAGCACCTCCAGCAGGCCCTGCTTATTGAACACCGCCACCGCCTGGCTGCAGCTCTCACTGCAAGGGACACGCAGACGGCGTCAGGCACACACACACACTCTCCCAGCTAGGACTGCGAGTTTCATGATCTGTATTTCATACCTATTCCTTGTTCTTTAGCAGCATTACATGGTCTTTTATTGATGCCACCCGAACCAATTAGCTTAACAAATTCAGAACTGGGAAAGTGAGTCCTTAATGAGATGGTTTAAGGGATCGGCATCTTAAAACCGAGATTCTCCCTGTTGGTCCCAGAGCCACAAGGTCATTTAAATGCACACACAAGAACTTGACTTTAACAGTAATGGGAACTGAGGAGTGTTTACACTGCTCTGATCAGCAGTGATTTGTTCACGGTGTGGCTCTGCAGCCAGCGAAGAGCCAGCAACCCTGCACTGGGCTCTGCAGCCCTCTTACCACAGGTTCCACAGGAGGTTCACTGCCTCGATGGCCACAGCCTCCAGGGAGTTCCTGCGGTCCCTGTCCGGGTCAGGGGAGGGGGCAGAGCTCGAGTCAAACCCCGCGCAGCACTGCAGCAGAGCACAAAACACACGACACAACAATCAGACACTCAAAACGTCGCTCTGTACGACAGACGCGTACCTCGCCGGCCTTTATCAGGCTAAAAAGAGAATGACTGAGAGAAGGGGTGACGGCGGGGAAAAGACAGTAAAAGCCAGTTTAGGGGTCCCGCTCAGTCCCAGCAGGCTCCAGGACCTCACCTCCCGCAGCAGAGAAGTCAGGGGCGTCATGACGTCCTGCCTCACCATGTCTTCGCACACCTCGAACCCGCCACACGCGCTCAGGTTCCTGGGACAACAGACACAGCGAGGTCACGCTCTGCTCCAGCCAGTCCGCTGGTGCCGGGCGTGAGTGGGGGGCAGGAACCCGGACCGAGTCCGGATATATGGATAAACAAGGAAGACTGGGAAACGGAGAAGCCCAGGACCCAGAAACCAGCGCCTCCTTGTCCAGCGGCACCCAGTGTTATCTGACATCACAGCGGCGTATTCAGGTGTGCAAATGATGCAGTCGTCCCCCAGCGGCCTGATCTGCACTGTTTGAAGAACAGCAGGCTGTTGTAGGGTTGAGAGAGATGTGGTGTCCATCCGTCTCTACAAATCGACTCACGAGAAGGCAGCGAGCCTGGAGGCCTCAGTCCACTCCTCCCCAGCGCCCAGCGCCCCTGTACTGACCTGAGCGCCCCACTCCGCCCCAGCGCCCCGTACTGACCTGAGCGCCCCACTCCGCCCCAGCGCCCCCGTGCTCATCCCAGCGCCCCACTCCTCCCCAGCGCCCAGCGCCCCCGTACTGACCTGAGCACCCCACTCCTCCCCAGAGCCCCGTACTGACCTGAGCGCCCCACTCCGCCCCAGCGCCCCGTACTGACCTGAGCGCCCCACTCCGCCCCAGCGCCCCGTACTGACCTGAGCGCCCCACTCCGCCCCAGCGCCCCCGTGCTCATCCCAGCGCCCCACTCCTCCCCAGCGCCCAGCGCCCCCGTACTGACCTGAGCGCCCCACTCCTCCCCAGCGCCCCGTACTGACCTGAGCGCCCTACTCCTTCCCAGAGCCCAGCGCCCCGTACTGACCTGAGCGCCCCACTCCTCCCCAGCGCCCAGTGCCCCCATACTGACCTGAGCGCCCCACTCCTCCCCAGCACCCCGTACTGACATGAGCGCCCCACTCCTCCCCAGAGCCCAGCGCCCCCTTGCTGACCTGAGCGCCCCACTGCTCCCCAGAGCCCAGCGCCCCCATACTGACCTGAGCGCCCCACTCCTCCCCAGCGCCCCCTTGCTGACCTGAGCGCCCCACTCCTCCCCAGCGCCCCCTTGCTGACCTGAGCGCCCCACTCCTCCCCAGAGCCCAGCGCCCCCTTGCTGACCTGAGCGCCCCACTCCTCCCCAGAGCCCAGCGCCCCCTTGCTGACCTGAGCGCCCCACTGCTCCCCAGAGCCCAGCGCCCCCTTGCTGACCTGAGTGCGCCGGCGGCGGTCTCCCTGACGGACAGGCTGCGGTCCAGCAGCAGCGGCCCTAGGCAGCGCACGGCGTCCCTCTGCAGGAAGGCCGGGATCACCTGGCTCTGCTGCACCATCCGCGAGATGCTGGCGCAGGTGTACTCCCGCACGTCCGGGCTCGGGTTCTGCAGCTGCCACAGGCACACACAGACACAGGCGTGACAGTTCTCAAGAAAACTCCAACTGTGCCACTGCCCAAGAACCCTAAGGCAACTTGTGTGAGTGATTTTCTGCCCAGTAGCACTCACTTCAGTCATGTGCCTAGAAAGCCCAGTATTGTCATATATACTGCACTATCCCATAATCTCTTGACCCACTTCAGTTTGCTTACCGCCTGAATAGGTCAGTTGATGATGCCATATCTCTAGCACTACATAACTCCCTAGAACATTCAGACAGATGTATGTTAGGATGCTGTTTAGGGATTACAGTTCGGCCTTTAACACAATTGTTGCCACCAAGCTGGTCCCAAAACTCAGGAATCTGGGCTTATGCAACTCTATCTGCAACTGGATACTGGATTTCCTGGCAGGCAGACCTCAGGTTGTGACAATTGGCAACAATATCTCCTCCACAGTGATCCTAAACACTGGAGCTCCCCAAGGCTGCTGTCTCAGTCCTAGGCTGTACTCTTTGTTCACCTACGACTGTACAGCCACTTACAGCAGCAACCACATTAATATGTTTGCAGATGACACCGCTATTATTGGGCTGGTCAACAACAACGAGTCCACATACAGGAATGAGGTGGAGCACCTTATAAGATGGTGCCTTGACCACAATCTGGCCCTGAATGTCACCAAGACAAATGAACTCATTGTGGACATCAGGACACCCAGAGGGAGTCTCGCCCCAATCAGCATCGAGGGTACAGCAGTGGAAACTGTCAGCTGCTTCAGATTCCTGGGGTCTGTAGATCTCTACGGACTTGGCTTGGTGTCACAACAGCCGGTCTGAAAAAGGCACAACAGCGCCTGCATTTTCTGCAGCACCATAGAAAGCGTCCTCAGTAGTGGCATCACTGTGTGGTACAGCAGTATTACCATGCATGACAGAGACGCACTACAAAGGGTTGTGGCAACAGCGCACAGGATTATAGGATGTGATTTACCATCAATCGGTGAGATTCACATCATCCGGTGTCGCAATAAAGAACGATCATCATTCAGGATCCCAACCATCCCAGCCACAGACTGTTCTCTGGCAAGTGGGACTGCACTATTAAAGCACGGACCACTAGACTCAAGAACAGTTTCTACCCTACTGCAGCATGTATCCTTAACGACTAACTGCAACGCTTCAGACCCAATACACACCTGCACTATACACGAGCCCCCACTTCCTTACAGACTGAACCAGTTAAACAGGGTCCGTTGAATTCCTGCACACTGATGCCCAAAGAGAGCTCTAGTTCTAGACCTTGTAGGCCTTGGTTCAGCAACAGGCTTTTTGACGGATCATTACTATGAGTTATTTTATTGCTCTCGTCCACCGGGGGCAGTGCGGTGGCTCTGTGGCTCAGGATCTGCCCCTGTGGCTGGAAGGTTACCAGTTCAAATCCCGCGGCTGGCAGAGGAATCCTACTCCGTTGGGCCCCTGAGCAAGGCCCTTAACCCCAGCTGCTCCAGGGGCGCCGTACAATGGCAGACCCTGCGCTCTGACCCCAAGCTTCTCTCCCTGTCTGTGTCTCATGGAGAGCAGGCGAGGGTATGCGAAAAGACGAATTCCTAATGCAAGAAATTGTATATTCCAATAAAGTGATCTTATCTTATCATATCCATTTCCTATCCACTTTATCAAATTCACAGTCTAAGGGAAGCCGGAGCCTATCCCAGTAAGCAACAGGTGCAAACAGGGAACACCCTGGGTGGGACGCCAGTCCATCACAGGCCAGATGGACACGAACGCAGACTCACGCACTCAGAACAGGGCCAGTTTTCCCAGAAGCCAGGTCTTTGGACTGTGGGAGGACAGGAGTTGGCACATTCTCCACACACATAGACAGCACCCCAGGTCCGGACTTAAACTCAGGACCCCACCACGACTGTCATGAATAACACATGACCGTATATCATTATTAATTAATCAATTTGCAGACACTAAAGAAGTGACAGAGAAATTTGAGAACTTGATTGATGTCCACAAGTGCAGAGTCACATTCAAGCAGAAGAGTAATATATAGATACAATAGAGGAAACTAGTTCTGCGCTGAGTCCACTTACAGAAAACATGTATTTATGTTGATACAATTATCATCTTCAAGACAATTTGGGAGAACAATAAAAACGCAAACGATGTTACAATATCGCGATAAAAGTGTACACTAAGTGCATCTAAATATGAGAACAAAGGCTCGTCTTTACACAGAGAGTTATTGGGGTTTGGAACAAACTTATGATCTTTTCGTGTTTCAAATCGTTTAGACTAAACTAACGGAGGAGCGTACCAATGCATGGAAAACAACTCGGAAGAGGAAGGAGAATTAATCACCAGCTCCCAAATCCAAGAGTCGGTGAATACCAGCGCGCTTTGTAGTGTGCTAAACAAACTGTCCTGCCTGGCAACATGTCGCTGAACTTTCTGTAACCACTACAGACACGCCAAGATGAAGAAAAGCGCTGGTGGTGGTTTAAAAGGAGAAAGCGGTCTAACTTTCCCTGCAGGGGCGCTAATCGCACGTGCCTCCGCTCAGCCCTTTTAAACTGGGGGACAGCCGGGCCGAGCGGAAGCATGTGACGCCGATTAGATGCATTAGTTTCAACCGGCCTCGACACCGCCGGACACCGCCGCCAGACGAAAACCTCTTACTTTGTCCAGCAGCTCGCCGGCTGGGGTGTCGACCTCTCCAGCCTCTCCGTCCTCCTCGACCTCCTCCTGGCCGATTCTGACGGGCAGCCCCTCCGCCGAGAACTGCGGCCGCTTAAACTTCTTGTTCTTGCTCTTGCCCATCGCGCTGTCGTCTGCGGGGCGAGGCGGTAGTGGCAGCTAGGCGCGGTTGTGTTACGGGACCCACACGCACTCCGATCTCAAGCGCTGCGCCCGGCCATGTGCGGATCAGTGTAGTGTAGTGTAGCTCGGCTCAGCCCCGCACGCCGCCGCCGTCCATCGCCACGGTCGCGCCGGCAAGCACGCGCACGCCGCGCGGCCTGACGCCGAGCGTGGGGCTGGGCTTGCGCGCGATGGAGCGGGCTCGGGCGCCGCGCGGGGGCTGCTGCCGCCTCGCGGAGAAGGAACAGCCTCTCCCAAGTCCCATGACTTTAAAAATCAAGAAATCGTGTTTTGTGGCACGGATTAAAATCTCTAAAACTTCTGCTTTTGCGCTTCCAGTTGATTTTACATGCAGTAGCTTAAATGGTATTAAAAAGATCACGGCCCTTTAGGTTTAACAGCAGAAGGAAATTGAAGAGAGCGACTAAGCAGCGGGATGTTGTCAGAAATGAACGAGGCAGTCATATTCTATATTGGGTATTCATTTCGCATTGCATTTGAGCTGTTGGAGGTCATTTAACATTTTTCATTGTGCAAAACCATTTCTGCTATTCATCAGAGAAAAACTCCAGGCAGTACAGAGGTAACAGACTGTTTTAATACTGCTGTAAAACTATAACCTTCACAGAGATGGTAAGTGCCAATTCTGTATCGGTAGTCTTTGGGTTTGCACGCTGAACCCATTTTTACATTAAGAGTTCACAAATTTAGTTATATGGGGATCCTTAGGCTAGACAGACTACCCCCCGCAAAAATAAATGTGTGACCAACACCCCTGTCCTGTGAGGTCTCTTCTGTCAGAAACGAACTGATGGTATTTAATGTATCGGCAAAAGATTCTGTCTGGAAGTTGCTAATGTTGATTCAGCTAACACACAAAAGCAAATATTCAGGTAGTTGGGTATCCAGGCCTGGCCTTGTGAGTGGTGTGTGTTTAAGCTTAATTTCTAAATGTTAGCTGTAGTCTCATCACCATCCATTCAGAATTGCTGTTGAGGTTTAAACACAAAACAATACACACAACACTAAAATTGATATTTATTGAAAGATATGGGGAACAAAATTAAATCAGTTACAATAAACATCTGCTACAATTGCACTGTTGGAAATCAAAAGGTTAGTCATGTGCCCGTAAGACTTTTTTTGCCAGAGAAATAATTAAAGCAAAAATATAAAAAAAAACATTCAGAGAATTCTTCTTATAAAGTGATGATAAAATTCTACTATGATGCTTCTAAGCTATGACAGTCTGAAATAATACAATGCAATGCAAGACCACAAAAGATTCAACAGATGGCTTTTGACCAATGTCATTTAAATAACTTTTCAAAGAAACAACAATACTTCAGATTTTTGGCATCCTCATGGAGAGAGAATGTTTCAGCATCCAGTCCTATTTATTAACTGAGTAAAACAGGGTTGCGATTTCTGAATCTAGCAATGCAGCATGTTCATCTCCAAAGACACTTCTACCATGGAAATGAAAAAATGTCAATGTTCAACCTAGGAAAAAAAGGTCAATTTCAGATGGATTATTTTAATTAATTTCCAATCAACAAAAAATAAAATGGTATACAAGTCTTCCAGACATACAGTACCAGCATTCAAAAGTACCAGAAGACAGCCCAGAGTTCCAGATCAATATTTTAAGCAATTCATGATTTAAACATTGTAATATGGAGAAACTGGAATATAACAATTCTTTATACAGATCCAGATTTTTTATTTCCAGTTCTGCAGTGGACTCTCTGGCATTCCTGACCTTAAAACCTAACTGATACAAGATGGCTTAGTTCACACAAGAACACTTAGTGAATCATCACTATCAGAGCTGCAACGTCCTGAGCTCATGACTCTTAGAGACAGAATTTTAGCCTTCACAGTACAGCCAAAAGAAAAAAACACTTGACAAATTTAATCAATCAAAAGCACAAATACAGGTGGGCAATGCAGACATCAAACATTCAAACCTTCCTGCATTTAATATAAAAATTGTTTAAAAAGGCTCAAGGACTTCGCATCGGTTGAAGTTTTACAAACCATGTCAAGGTAAATGACACAGGACTGCGTAGTGTTAGAGCCCCAGAGACAAGACCCAACAGTTAACAGCTTTGGCAACAGAGAGAAAATAATCCCGTTGCTGGGATCTAGGAGAAAAACCATGATATTTCCCTTTAAGATGGATTAAAAGATAAAAGTCACATGCACACCCATGCACTCTGGTGTGGTAGAGATGTGCCACACTATTTACAGCAAATACACAAGATAAATACAGTAAAAGAGACCAAGGCTGGAGGTTCCTGGTCACATTCCAATAAGCTGGTTCACACACAAGCAAGGGCTTTTAAAGTGACACAGCAACACTGAAATTTACAACACAGAAAAGTACCTTTCCACATGATGTTTGGCATTTCATAGAAACATAATTTACAAATCACCTATTTGTTATTCTCTTCTCTTCCTCTCTTTTAGATGATGGCCTCCAAGGGTTCATTGTCTGTATATCACTCAACAGATACTGCTCCTAAAAAAGCTATTTCGATTTCTCCTGGTGGTCTCTGGTCAGAACTCTCATCTCGGGAAAGGTGCTACTGGACATGTGGTCTTGGTTTCAGGATAAGCTTTCCTGTCTGCAGAAAGAAGATGGTATAAGCCATCGCCTTTGATTAAATGTTCACTTGCACCACAATAACACAAAATGAATGCCCTAAAGATTCCCAGATTAAAACCAGAAGTACTTTACATGCTCCTTCAACTGCGTTATACCAAAATAACATTTGATTCTATGAACCTGGTCTAACAGTGCTCACTACTAAAAGACGAAATTATTCAAAGATTTCCAACATTTCATTCTAAATCCTCCTCCACTTCCAGATGCTGTGCTTAAGTGTTAAGACCCAGCAAACAGAACAGGGGAATGTGCTTTCATAGACCATTCAGGGGAGACTCAATAACCAGAAACTCATCTGTCATATCCCACTGCAAGATGGTGCCTTCCACAGATGTCACAATGCAGAATCCAACTGCAGTAGATCATTTGATTCCTGTTTCTGTGCGTCCTCAAACGCACCAATTCACAATTAAACAACTGCAACAATTCTATGCCTCCTCAAGTGCAGCACCGCTCACTACAATACAGCTTCCATTCATGCCCGAGGTCTCCCAACCATTTTATGACATTTCCTTAAGAAGCCTTGTGTGTGCTGGGAATGTCTACTCACATCATCGCAGGACATGTTGTATTCTGCTAAAACTGTCCGGCAGCGGGCGGCGATTCTGAAGAACGTGGGTTAAAGAAACAGCAGAAAACTTTATAGAAAAATCTGTGGCATTTGTTTCTAGATTAATCCTACTTCACATTTAACATAACATCTTTTCATGTGTTCCTCGGTTTTGTAGGACTGTCACAATATTTCTGTATCTCGACACTGTAGTCCGCAGAGATAACAGGTCTGTCTGCCACAGCCCAACAGAGGCTAATCTTCCCTTGTTTCCTACGGGTGAGTCAAGCTATAAGACACTGCCATTAAAGTTGGCCCAGAAATGATTTTGTGTTAACAGAAGCGAATCTGCTTTTATTTGCAGTTGTATCAAAACAGCTCTTTGAAGACAAAAAGGATACATCGATGGGGCCACTACTCTCTTATGTATTCCTGCGAAGAACAAGCCTATCAATGTTATACAGCTAATTGTGAAGAATGGGTGATTCCACAGAGATGTGAAGAATGACACCTGCAAAACACATGAAAAGGATAAAAACAGATTGAGTTTAAAGAACTCGAAGGAGTTCTTGGAGAAACAGGAAGGAGACTCGGAGACCGCTTCAGAGAACATGTCAGGGCTGTGAAGATTAAAGATCTCTCCAAGCCCATTGTTTCTCATCTCACCTCTGACGGCCACGACCACTCTAATCTCTCCGTCTGTGTTCTCAAAGACGGTTTTCCGAACTCATACATCAGAAAGACCACCGAAACCAAAATTATTCTGCAGCTAGGATCACACATTCTCCCTTCTCTTAACGACAGACTACTGTTCTTTTACATTTTCTCCATTCATTGGAAGTTTCATTTCACACCTCTCTGCACCCATTCTGACTTCACACCTCTTGATTGGCCTCTCTTTCTGTCCCCTGCTCCCGCCTCTCACTCCTCCTCCCTCCCAACTTTTGTTCTCCCGCTTCTTTACCTTTGCCTACTGCCCTGTCTCTCTCACACCTGAAGAAGGCTCCACGGCCGAAACGTTGTGTTCTCTTTCTTCTTTTTTTCAGCATGGAATAAACCTGTTACTTGTTCCTTTGAGTTTAAAGAAGCCACTGATGAAATCCTTGCCTCCAGCCGGCCTCGGCGTGGCTACACACATACCTTCTGTGTCTCTGGGTCTATCAGCCAGTTCCAAGCCCCTGTCGCTGTGCAGACAGACACCACGATAAGAATCACTGTGGAGAGACGAGCACAGGGGAAGACACTGATGTGAGAACACCTGCGAACTTGGGCAGATACCAAATCTCTCAGCTCAATTTCAGTTCCTTCTCCAACACATTCATGGCCTCCAACAAGACTTAATTCTGAACAGTATTATGCAGCAGGGGCTTCTAGTTTAATACAGGCTTCATCCTTCTTTCCAATGAAAATTCCTCAATGTAATAATAATAATAATAATAATAATAATAATAATAATAATCTACCCCCCCCCCCACCCAAATGATGCAACAGCAGCCAGAGTGTGCCAGTCCGCTCCCCACACACCAGCTCTCAGTGGGGAAGAGAGCAGAGTGATGAAGCCAGTTCAAAGAAGGGGATTATTAGGAGGCCATGACTGGTAAAGGCAGGGGGTAAATTTGACCAGGATGCTGGGGTAACACCCCTACTCTTTTCCAGAAACTCCCTGGAACTTTTACTCTAACACAGGGTTTGGAATGCGTGATTGGTAGCTAGCGCAAAGATTTGATAATTTGCCTCAGTTGACAAACACTAGCAAAACAAACAAAAAGGCTCTTGCCCCAGTCCGAAACCCATCAATTCCATCCTCACGGGTCGATGTAATCTGTCAGTACTCACTCCTCCACCGCCCTGTCGCAGGCTGCAGGCAGGACACATACTCTGTCAGTCTCCTCTCAAACGCCTTCAGATCTGCACAAAAAAGATCTCCAAGCCATTAGACGCAGCTCTTAACCTTCAACACCATACAGTCACATGCTCTAATGTGAACCGTTTAAAACTTGTTTTTACTGGGAAACACCAGTTTGGATATTAATCCAAAATTTTCTGCTTATTCCAGGTAAGGCTTGTGGACTGTACATTTAATTCTTGACAACATGTAGGATTTTTTTACTCAAGCGAGTTAATAATGCAGTTTTTCATGGATCCTGACACTTCCAACTGTTTGTACCACCTCTCCTTTTCAGAACATTGGGTTTCGTTTCTGTCCCAAGCTGAAGTGAAACACAATCTGCGCTGATGGATGGAGACAGATGGCAGATGTTTCAAGCAGCTCAGTGCAACATGTACGTCTCCTTGGCCACAGACACAACTTTACTTCAAGCCTAGACATTTAAACTCCAGAAGGTGTAATGCCCAAACGCACAAGTTTGAGGCTTAAAAATAAGGTCTGATTTCTGAAGGCACCTAAAGACGCAGTAGCTGCGCGCGTGTAAGCATGTTAGATTAAAAGCTTGATAATAAGAGGTGCACACAGTTGCAACGTGAATTCACACATTCACGCTCGCCCTGTAAACATACAAAGGCATGATAAATACATACCGACGAGAAGCAGACAAAACGCATTTCTGGTCATAATTTACGTATTGTACAATACGTCAAGAAATGTTTTAAACGAGACAATAAAACATAGTAATAAATGTGCGACGAATTGTTTTTCAAACAGATCTCAACACACTATCCCCAAAACAGTGGAGAAAAATGATGGGAGTTTCCTAAATGGTGAAACCCGGCACCGGTTAAAAATATCCCCACAATATTTATGAATAAATGATTTTTGTGTAAACCGTAAAAAAGAAGAGACAAATTACGCGTACAAACAGGTGGATAGTAGTGTGAAATGACTCGTGATCTTAAATTTCTAGATCCTGCATATTATTACTGCACTGTCCCACACATTCATTGTAAAACTCACAAGGATGTTAGTTACATGTTTGTGTTTCAACGTCTTTGCAACTACAGAGTTAGTTGCAAAGCCAAATTAACACTAGTTTACGTAAACAGTGCCCGGGGCCCGGTCAACGCCGTGTCCGAGCTCAACACTCAGCCTACACCGGACTTACTGCCACCCAAGAAAAACGCACAAACTGTGAAATCCCAAATGAATACAGGTGACGGTCGCTGTGCTAAGTCGACACTACCTTCAGCCTGTTCAAGGGAGTTCATCGCCGCTGGTATCCTGCTCGCGTTGCTCCAGAGCAGCAGACCCCAGCGCTCCCGAAACCTGCACGCTGATTGGCCGAACGCGGGATCATTGCCCGAGCCTGCCGTACAAGCTGCGCTCTGATTGGCTGAGGGGTTTAAATGCGTTTGGCCATGGAGCGCTAGTCTGTACGTAACCGTGGGCTGAGGGCCGTTTCCGCTGAGAGGATGCAACAGCGGTAAAACAAATAAAAAGAATATATCGAACTGAGGGAAATTTCTGACCACAATACCCTTGCTTTGGGGAGTTGTGTGGGAAAAGACAACTCAAGTCGGTTTCACATGAGTGTTTAACGTCAATCGCGCGGAGAATTGTGGGATACGGTGAGTTCCGGTCGGGGGAGCTCGTCGGAGATGCAGAAGAAAAGATAATCTTAACATTGCGTATATTTGGTCTCAAAGCGTTCCTCAACATTTCCCACAACATTTGCCAAGACAAACACTGTTCATGAAAGAAAAAAATAACATGACACCCTCTCCTTCCTTCTCCCCTTCCCAGCGCTGTTTAACGGAAGCTGGGCTGCTGGGTCGTGGCGGTGCCGCCAGGGGGCGCTGCGACATTAATCCCCCACCTCTCGCTGCGGGGTGTCTCTTGCCGAAGCCGACGTGCTGCGCTGCTGTAGTGAACAGTAGTGGTAAGACTGCCTGCCGTTTCTCTTCCTATTTTGTAAACCTGCATATTTTCTTCTTTCCCTTCTTTGAAACAGCCGACAGGATTTGAATTGTCAAATAAAATTAGTTTGAGTTTAGAGAAGAAATCCATCCACTCTCTGCACCGCACAGGCCTGCTGATAAGGTTGCTGTATTGATACAAACAGGAGCAAAATACTCAATTGCTTTGCAGTCTCTGAAATGTGTTCTAAACCTGTTCTGAGACAGGAAAAGTTCATCATTTGCGGTTTCACCGTTCTTCGTCAGGTGTAGTGTGAAGGGGTGTTAGGTGGGGGAATAAATGAAATCTTGAGTGTGTTACTTCTGCAGTGAAAAGCGGAGGTTTACAACCTCCTGGGTCCATTGTGTTTATTGACATAGCTGCTGGGAACAGTGAGAAACTGGGGACATGGCTGCACCCTTGCTCAGTAGGGTTCCTTGGCGTCTGTGTTTGTTCCCGTTTCTTGCAAGTGGGGTTTTAAAAGGGTTAGCAGGCTCTTAACCGCTGTATTTTTAGAACTCCTGAAATACGTGAAGCGTGTTCGCACTGGATGGGGAGTCTGACGCCGGGGGGGATTTGTAACAGAGTATAACCTGTTCTAGGTAAGGATAAGCGGTGTCGGCAGTACCTTTCCGATTGAAGGCTGCCGCAATGTCTTCATGGGTGAAGGTTACGCGAGGCCGGATGCCCAAGCCCGTGCCCAATGGAGGGTAAGAAATATCTTTAAACAATAGTTAGTTGATAAGCTCTGTCAGGGTTTCTCATTTTTCAAGAACTGATTATTTCTTTGATGCTTATTCTGACCTGTGCCGTGGTGCGGGTGTAAACGTGTAACGAGAACAATTGGCTTCCAAGTGTGGCTCTGAAGGTTAAATCCATTACAAAAACCGCTGTCAGTTCTGTCGGGCAATAGCTAGAGTTAACACTGCAATCAGTTATGTCTTTTCGATTTCAGGAGCCGGAATGGACCAGGAAGGATTCCTTTCCTCCTAAAGTAAGACGGGGCTTTCTGTCTTTGGTGTCTGTGGCTGCTGTGTAGTGCAGAGTCACTGTGGGGTCCTGTGCACCCCTTTCAGTTTTGGGTTTCTAAAGGGCTGTAATGTCCTCTTCGTCTTAGAGAGGACAGTCTCCCATAGGGCGGTATGCATACAGGTTAACTGCAGCGATAATGTGATACCTCTTGCTTTGGAAAAATTAAAATAAGTTGGTTTTGTGATAGAGTTTTCCACCGGCACCTCGGGGTGAGTAAACGTGAGATCTTTGGTGTGATCTTCCCCCACCCTTTAAAAATGAGCGAGTTATCTTTTGGACAAGAAACATTCAACACTAAGACATTGCTAAGGTTTATGTGTCTTGCCCACAGTTTGCAAATCACACTGTAATGCTATTCCATTTGTTTGCATAGTTTCTCATTTTTCACAGGGTAGAAAGTAGTCTTGCTGAATCTCTTAGTTTGTTCTGTCTTGGTAGGAGAGTGGGTGTCGTACTAAACATGGTTATGCCAGGGGTCTCCAGCCCTGAGGCTAGAGAACCCCAGTCCAGCAGGATTTATAGATACCCTTGAAATCATCAATTCATAAAGCCCTGAAACGTAACTATGGTCACATAAACAGGTGGTGTGTTTAAGTAGTTTAGCAATCATTTGGAACAGAAACCATCATTCAGCCTTCAATGACAAGAGTCCCCTTCATTGAAACATTTACTTACTTGATCATCTGATTAAACAAGTGATTTTAATCTTTGCATAAAATGCCTAGGTTTAGTATTTAGGGTGACCTATATGAATAACTGTTTTGGGGAGTTCCTGGACTCGGTTTAGAGATCCCTGGGTTAGATGTTTAAGTGTGTTTGCTGCACACGACTTAATATCAAATTAAATTAATATAGAGGTGCTGGAGGGACCAACTTGTGATTTTGTTTTTCCTTTTTATACATTTCAGTAGCATCAAGCCCTACAGGCCATTCAGGCAGACCCCATACCCAGTGAGAAAGGAGAGGAAGGAAGGCTATGGTGAGGAGTATGAGGACATGCAAAGGTAAGAGACATCCTGTAGCCCAACGTCTGCTGCCTATTGTCCTGAAAAGGGACAGTCCTGCAGGTCTTATGGGAGAGTCTTTAAAGTTTTGACAGATGGGCCAAAATGACCTCCTCTCATTCGTAACCTTTTTTTTTGTGAAGACTACGTAGTGATGCTGATGTATATTTGAATTTTTGTCTTAAAAAAATCTATAGCTTTGAAGAACTGCTGGAGCAACAGCACGACTATTCGTCCGCGACCGAAGACTCTTATGAAAGATATCAGTATTCCCAGAACGGTAAGACCCGCACCTCCAGACAGGCAGGAGAAGAGTGATGGCTGGGCTGCGGCATCCCTCCCCCAGAAAGCTGTCACTCGGCTTCCAGTTTTATGAGCACTGGGCAGGTAGCTGTGATGAGTGCGAGTGCATGACGTTTTGTTCAAACCTGCAGCTCTGAAGATTCGGGTTACATGGTGCACAGTGTGGATATAAGGAAAACTAAGAGGTAGGGGACCAAAAACAGTGATGCACATGCTTTAATATTTAAACTAGATTTAAGAGTAGCTCATTGAGAGAATGTGCCTATTTTCTGCATGTGTTCCTGTGTTGCATGCTAGCTATTTCCTTGGGGCTAGGGAGTAAAGCGCTGGCAGAGAATGCCTTTCTCCCCACTGCATGTGTGCCTACATGTGTGAAGGCAAAGTTCTTAACACTTTCCTGCCCCAGCTTAGACCGTTCCTGTGTTTTTTTTTTTTGTCCTCGGGATGTTGTACAGCTTCCAAGAATTACACCCAGGCTGACAAGCGCAGCTCCTTGTATCAGCAGTTCTACAAGCAGATCCAGGAGGAGTACGACAAGCAGCGGCCTGCAGACTGCGTGGTCCTGTCCGTCACGAAGCAGCAAACGTGAGTAAAGGCTCGGCCCGGAGTGGCCCCTCTGGAGGTGCTCTGTGGCTTCTTCTGGTTTTCAATAGGGGCGAGCTCTCAGATATTTAATGAAGCCAATTCCAGTCATATTCTGTAAAGGGGACCCTTATCTCCAGCCACTAATTGGAGACCCTTTAGAAAACGGAGTCGTCTCTGGCATTGGAAAGGGTTGGAGCCCACCAAAATTCAGCCGGCAGATTGAACTTGATCACTGTGGCCTCCCCAAGACACTGTGAGCTGATGATGATTTTTTTTGTAGTTTACATTTTTCACAGAACCACTGATACATACTCTGCTTCCTGTGCAATGTACCCCCCAAAAAAACTGTGCTTAAGGAGTCTAAGGTATACACTAGCAACCACTGTGTGTTCACTAAAAGAGAAATATTTTTAAAACCTGACTACGGGATGGTTTTATTTCCACTAGAGCCTGTCTTTTACAAATGTGTATGTTCTAATGTTCAACTGTGAAAGTGTGTTTAACCTCCTGTCATGTCTGCACTCCTGATAATCCATTGCCGTCCCTCCTCCTCCCTGCAGTTCACTCCATCGGTAGTTTATTGCTGCTGACCAGTATGACTTTTTGCACTTGGAAGAGAACCCAATTTTTAATGAGCTGCAAAAGGACGCTTCCTTTAATCTGTGAAATCTAAAAAACAAACTCCATGCATTCAGAGTCAATATTTAAACCGTTAGCTTCACATAAAACCTCCTCACCATTGACCTGCATAAGACTGTTAAAAACGGAAAAACATGACTTCAAGCCTCTCGTGTCCTTGTTTTGTTAGTACTCTTAATGCAGTAATATATTAGTCTCAGCACTGAAAGGTTGCGCAACACAAGCTTGAAATTTCAAATATCCAAAGCTTTAAAACGTCTTTTCATTCATCATAAATATTATTAATTATTCATCATAACTTTGCTCTCACAGTTCATATCATTTTTAAATGAAAATGGGAGTGAGTTAAGACTTGATCAATTCTGTTCTCATGTCAACTGCCCACTTAAAGGTGTGATGGCTGCAGTGTCCAATATTCAGTAGTCCTTTTCTCTCCTCCTAAATGTTGTGAAATTCAAAATATCCATCTCCACACGCCAGAAGACACAACCTCAATAAAAATTGCAAAACAATAAGAAAGTGATGAGATAAAGAAAGGCTTAAAATAGTAATTAGGAGGTGATGCGAGTAAACCTTTTTATTTCTGCTTTATAAAATCAGCTTCAGTTTTTTGGCACATTCAGAAAAATCCCACTTGGTGTCTTTCATCTTGAAAAGTCTCGTTCCTCGTCAATGAAGATGAGAGCTGATTGTGTCTTAATCAGGCGCTTTCAGGATTTAATCTGTTGGCTACTGCAGAAATAAAACCTTGGGATAGGAGGCGCTGTGGTGACCTTTTTGTTAAAATGCACTTCTGCACTCAGAAACCACAATCCTGAATCCTCTAAAAGTAGCGCGTTATAACTAGGGTCCTGCTCACAGGCCAACCAACTGAAATGGTGACCCAGTGGCGCCGTAATGGCAAAGATGCAGCTGGTGCAGATGAGTGTTTTAGACTGGAGGGCAGGTTTTGAAAATAAGCGTCGGCACACAACTCGGGTTGCTAATTGTGGTCTTTGTACGCCAGCTGAGGAGCAGACGAGCTCCAATGACCAACAATGTCACTGTTTCCTCTGTGCGAAATAAATAACCAGCTCTCTCCTTCTTTTTAAAGGGATTATGCAAAATCGATAGGCCACTGTTTGCAGGACCGCGGCCTTGTGGTGGAAATGATTTACCTGCAGTCTGAATCGGGGCTCACCCGCGCCCTGCAAGACGTCCGCAGTGACGGTTCCGCATTTTGTATTCTCATCGAGCAGACAAACGTAGCTCTTTCCTCTTGCACCGTAATCATTTTTTATGAGTCTCTCAAAAGTAAGTTAACAGTTCACACTCCCGACCCGAAAAAACATCTTAAAGTTAAAACACTGACAAAAAAATGCATAAAAAGGTCCCTTATCTGCACTGTCAGGGGTTCCCGATAGCTTTAACTGGCCATAACATTAAGATACACATAAATCAAGAACAAAATTAGTTCTCAAATGATTTTAAATTAGCTTGACCATGTTTTTCGTTATAAAGAAGCACTTGCAAAAAAAAGAAAAAAAAACAGTTCTGCTTCATTCATATCACTCATCCTAAGGCTTAACAGATTTAACTATATTAAACAAAACACTGCAAAATAACAGATCAATGTGGAAAAGGAGTGCAGTTGTGTTACATTACACTTACATCATTAGACAATACACATTCATTGGTATGCTATAAAATAGACATATGTAGTTATTTAGGCCACTGATACTTAATAACATGGAGTGTTTACAGAGATTAGACCCATAAATGTCACCCACGTTAGGGTTCAGGAATGATTAGTGTTCAAGCTGACAATGGCTGTTCCTAGTTTTGACTTGCATCATGGTTTTTTCATTCACATTCTAAACCTTAAATTCCAGTTTTAATCAGATTATGTTTTGTCTTTTAAATTGTGTAACATTGAATTTAGCAGGATGTAGTACTTAAGTGCATGGTTATGTTATCATAGTTATGAGTTAGGATTTACTTTCTGGTTGTAGGACTACTGTAAAATGTAGAAACAATTCTGGTTTTTGAACCATGAGCTGAATATTAATCTTGTTAATGAGAGGGAGGATCACATGTGCAAAATTAATTTTTATAGTATCACAATACCTGGTCCTAAATATTAACACACCAATACAACACACCCTCAAACAATTACTATTATGCACCTTGAAAAAGAAAACATTTTGTCCAACCTCATGTTAAATTATGTAAAAATCAACTAAGGATGACTAATATTAAACATGCCTAAACTATCAAACTTGCCTGTTCCATTGGATTACATAAACCAATCAAAAAGTGTAAAAAGTTGTGCTTGGAATAAAATAATTTTACGTTTGCTGCAGGCATGCATTTTGCAGCACGTGAGATGTCAACAATTGTGAGAAACATTCAGACTGTCATCGGCTTTAAACCATGTTTCCCACTTCACATCGGAAGCAGTGCGTAAGCTGCCCAGTGTGACGTAGCTTCTTTCGCCAGTATGAAGTGATCCTTCTGCTGTGCCCTTGTTGATCTCTGTCACCCGAACACTAAGCGAACCATATTTCCGTAGAAATGCTCTTGTACCTCAGCGTACAGTTCAAATGGGAGAAAAGAGGTAATGTCCCAGTATCCATATGGGGCTCCCAGGCAGGCCATCTTGCCGGATCAGAAAGGCCTAGCGTAGACCTTCTTTTCAACTGCTCTTCTGAAGCTGCGGCCGCTGCCTGTTGTTTCTGAGACTGCTGTAACCCTGCTTTCCCCCCGCCTGCGTTGCCCCTGCAGTTCACCGCAACATGCCGTCGGACCGCGCCATGGAATTCGTGACGGCGGAGTTCGGGCGCGTGCACGCGGAGCGGCAGGAGAAGGAGAGGGAGGAGATTGCGGTGAAGGCGGCCGACCTGGCCGACGACTACCTGGAGAGGGAGAAGTGCGACAAGCACGCCGTTCCGCTGAGCACGCGGCACCTGCTCTTCCTGCTGGGCGAGGGCAAGCACCTGTACGGCGAGGAGCTGAGCACCCTGGCCGAGTACATCCGGAGCCGGCAGGAGGAGCTGCAGGGTAGGAGCCCGGTGCGCTCTGGGGAGGAGTGGGCAGAGATCTCTGCACAGACCCAGCGCAGGCTGTCCGACTGTCCTCCTCACGCGAGTAAAGGAGGCTGCTCTCGCTGTCGCTCTGCAGGACCTCCTCCAGAGACGGACAGCAGCTCTTACCTTGGGATGAGGAAGCTCCTGCCCAGCGGGTTGAGTAAGCCGCCCCCTCTGCTGCCCACGCCGGGACGTCCTCCTCTGCTGGAACACCCTGGGCACCCTCAGGGAAAGCAAGCACCTCTCCTGCCCACACCAGGTGACTGTCAGCTCCGCGGTGTTAGATTTCTGTACTTCCTGTAGAAATGTAGTTCTAGGAGTGCCAATCAGCAGAAATGTGGTTTCCTTTACCCTTCATCCTTCACAAACGCACCGACTGGTGCTGTACTTTCCATGCACAAAGTCTGGTTTATTGCATCTCGTTACAGAGCATTGCCTGAATGATTTAGCCGATCTGACTGATATCCATTTTATGAGTAGTCATATTATAAGTAGTAGTATAATTGCCCTAGGATATCTAAAAGGGGGTTCAGCACTGTGCCTGCTTCAGCATGACTCAAATTGCAGCTTTTCTGTGCAGCTTTTCCTTGTAGAGGGCTGATGTTCTACTGCAATTATTAAAAGCTTTAAAACAGTGAGTCAAAACCTGTAAATATATGATCTTGTGCTGCTGAAGTTAACACTAGATTCTAGATTCAAAACTTAATGTGTCTTTCCATAACCCAACCAGACTAATCCCTTACAGAAATGTGATCTAATGCATTGAATTGTCTTTTTTGCTAGCCCAGTTAAAACCGTAGAGGGGTGATTTTCCTTCTATTTAAACCACTTGAGGTGTTAGCACCTTATATCTTCAGGTTCAAAACCAGCCTCCGTGATCTGATATGACTGTGCTTTTGTTTGTTTCAGCAGGTCCCTACCCCAAAACAAAGCCTCCCCCACTGCTGTCCATGCAAGGGCGCCAGGGGCCCCCACATGGCGCACCACTGCCGCCCCAGAAACGCCTCTTAATGGGAGACAAGCCAGGTCTGCTGCCCATCCCAGGCCAGTGCCTCTTTCTACCCAACCCGTCTTTCCCACAAAATAACTCTCGCTTGTCAGCCTCTCTTGGAATCCCCCTTGGCTCTTATCTTCGACGCACTGGGCCAAAATAGTTTGGTGCATTCCTTCCTTTGTGTGTGTATACAGTAGGTATAACTGCATTGTTCTGTTTGTTGTTTATGTCCATTGCTGCTTGGCTAGCATGGCCTCGTGTGCAAAATGTCCATGTACAGATATTTGTAGAATTTTCTCTGTGCGACCTATTACTATAATAGTAGGGATCCTGCAAGACCAGTTGAGGAATTTACATGCTTTGAAAATGATTGTTTCTAACTAATGGTGTGCATTGCTCTTTTAATCAGGGGGCCCATCGAGACCAAACATGCCAAGGCGCTAACTGATGCCAGGAGGCTTCTGAAGGCGGAGAGCACCCTGCTCTGAACTGACCACTTGCCAACCTTCTTCAGTGTTCTGTTTAAGACTGGGACAGCCTGTGCGTCTTGCTCTCTCCTGCCTTTATAAACCGTTTGTGTCTGGAACACCCCACCTGTCTCTCTGTCTGAAGAGCTGCATGAGGAAACAAAGGCCCAATTCCAGTTTGGACCACAGAGTAGAGCACCGACGGAGAAGGATTCCTCATTGCATCCTGTATCCATTGCTAAGGGAAAAGCCCTAAATGGAAAAAGGAAAAGAAAATTTGCTAAATCTATTGTCTGTGACATGGATGCAAGATTGAAATTTCAGTGTGCCGCTGCTCAAATCCCTTTTGAACTGTTAGATTGGTCCAGGGACACTCCCACGGGTCCTGAGAGCTCCCTGATTCTTTTTTCACTCCCCTGTAGATGAAAATGGCACATTCATGGGGCACGTTCAGCCCCTAGCCTGCTCATGTCTAGAGTGTCTTGAAATGCTCTTGTACAGCCAGTAAGGTAGATAAGGCCCTGTGCTTTAATTTGTTGTGTTTACACAGAATACCTGGTGCTGTTGTATTCTGAAAATAGGAGACATATTTTTAGGTTTTGTAAATTGACAACAGTAGCTCAGCAGGTGTAGCAGTGTTTAAATTAGCCATGACACTGGGAGCACTGGTAGGAGTACTGTTCGGTTTTGTTTATTGTATTAAATCCATAAAATGTGCCAAGCTCATTTCTGATTTGACTTCTGCAGCAGTGGTGTTCTTTTATGGCATATTGGTGTTATTAAGGCCAGGCCAGGGTGTGTAAAGCTTAGTTTTAGTAGTTGCACCTTTCACATTCACTGTACTAACAGTACATCTTATCAGCTTCCTGCTAGGAGACAATTTAGGTATTGTTTTGACAGCTTTAGGTGACTTGTCTTTCAGGTACCTCATTTGAACATTTAAAATGTTTTGAAAGTAGGAAAATCCATTTGTATTGGGTTTTTTTTGTTGGTTAATTTCAGTATGTCCCTTGTCCTTTCTGTCCGATCCTGTTTCAGGAGTGTGCAGGACAGATATGCATTCTGTAACAGTGACTAACTGTGATTCAGGACTGCAGGTCTTGCACACTGCCTCGATACACATTATTATGAAGCTCACCTTTAGGTGACTATCCAAGACCACCTTTATATTTCTATATAAGTGCTGTTTTTTATTTTTTTAATCATATTTACTTAATTTTGCTTTTTTGAAAAAACACATCATTCCCAGCTTAGTATAACACTGTAAGTTGCTAATATGTTGAAATGTCGTGTGCCATTGCAGTGCGCTTCTGTAGCCTGGCTATAAACTATAGGCTAGGCTTTATACCATCAAGCATATTACCAGCATGTGGTCTAAAAATACTTTGTCTGAGCTAAATAAATGTTTGATTCCATACATTACTACTCAATTTTTAATTTATTTTTTAAAATAACACCTTTAAATGGAAAGATGGGTGGAGTATGTTGTCCCAATTCCTCTGTCCAAATTTGTTTTGAAGAGTTGAACTAAATCGTAGCCTACACAATATTCCCACAAGGTGGCGCTAGTGACTCAGAGACGAGTTTTGGAATGACTGCGTCTCTTCCTTATGGTGAGGTGCAAACTGAGACTGCTTTGTTTCTTAATTTCTACTGTTTATTTAGCCTAGTATTCACATCTTTATTTTCCACCTTTAATCATGTCAGATATACTGTGTGTATATTTAGACTGTATTTGCATAGTCCTAAAAATGGTACAGTATTTTGATGTTATGGCTAATTTGGCTATTTTTATCAAAAGTATTATGCATGAAATAATTCATGTAACTAATTGTATTAAAAAACAGTTATCCAGACTTTCTAAATATTTTTCTATTGTTACAAAAAAACAATGCAACAGAAATCTGAATATTGGAGACATACCTGTAGTTCTTGAACTCGAATTCACACTTGTCTCTTCGGCCTTCAAATCTTGTTTTTGTGTCTCTTGAAGATTGTTTTTATAAACGCAAAACAAAACTAGAATATTGCTTTTTCCTCCCAAAAATGTATTATATACCAATCTTTGTCGTTTAAAGGATATTAAAATCTTTACAGCTTGCTGAAGGATTCATGTGCAGTGTCATGGGATTGCTCTACTAGATTTACTATTCATTAGAATTGCTTTTTGCTGACATGACATGCAAATAAAAATGACATAATCCCTTTTGCAGTGTAGAATACGAACCCACTGGTGCATTCCTCTGCGTAAAGATTGTTTTTGTATTCCCCTTTTATTAACTCATGATAAAAAACAATTCCAAACGAGAACCTAATTTCATGCGTTTTATCAAATGGTAGAAGAGTAACTTAAGTTTAAGAGACAAACTTATTTAACCATGGGTCAATAAAGATCTTTGTGAATAGCTTCAGAGATTTTGCTTTTCTTTATCAGTGGATGGATGTTACTGTAAGTGGTATTCTAAAACTCGGATTGCATGGGTCTTTGCATTTTTTGTGCTGCCTGCATGGGTTGTGCATTGCGTAATGTTTTCCGTATTGAAGAACATCCTGATAGTAAACAGCTGAAGGGCCGAGTTTAGCTCCTGGGATATGGAAAAACATGAGGCTTATTCCTTATGGTTAGTTTGGTAGAGGAAAGTGAACAGGTATGAATTGTCTTGGAATGAGGAATTATATCAGTGGAGTAATGTGACCTCTTAGAAGTTAAGTGTGTTGAAGTTGATTCCCTGCAGTTTCACCTACACAAGCGTCTCTCATTTTTTTTTCTCGGCCCTGATGCTCAGTGCTGTAGGTGGCAAGTGCATTTTCTTTACAGCTGTTTACGTTGCTGGTGCATGATGGCATGGTGCTGAATTCATCTGCAGCTGTGAAGAATTCATCAAGCTGGAGAGTAATGAAGGACTGTTTCCGCTTCATTTAGCGAACTGTGGAAGACTGATTGGGACTTCGTAGGAGGAAAAAAAGTACAAAATACAGAGTAGAGCAGGAGGATCTGATTTGGGGGGGGGGGAGCAAACTGATTCTGGTCAGATTTTCCACCCCATTTTGTCTGGTACTGCCCTGATGAAGTATCATAGATGTAGGAGTCACTGGTCTGGCAGAAAATGCTATTCTTCCTGCTGTAGAAATGTGTGTATGCATACATTGCGTAACAATGTTTTACACACCTGTTGGAAAATAAGCTACCTTTAAAACAAGTATTCTGTGAACAAGTGTTTTGCTTGAATTTATTAAATTAAAAGATTAGTTTGTTAGCTTCATTTTTCAAATCACAGTTTCTAATACTCACTTGAGACATTGAGCAATGGCCTCGATGAAATTCTGTCCCATCTTTATCCTGCAATTTGCAAAAATGGACAATTTGTTTGCGTTACAATGTTAGCCCATCAAACTGAATAACCCTCGATATACCTGGAGCCCAGGATGATGCCACTCCCTCACCTGTCCCTCACAGGCTGAGTGTTGCAGAGGTATATTCGGATAAAGGCCCCAGCATTACTTACTACCACAAAGTAATACAAAGTCTGTGAAGATTCTTTAATGGTCTGTGTTATTTTTATCTCTGCAGCATTTCACATTTTCTCTGTTTGGGGTTAAATGCAATTTGTTTCAGGCCTAACTGATGATGTAGTGTTAAGTAACAACTTACAACAACTGTACATGTTGATAATTATGGTCTTGATCATGAGATGTGCTACCGCAACAATTAACACTTGTGTGCAGATAGTTAGCAGAGGAAAAGTCTGGCAGTGTGGCTCTGTGTCTAGGTGGAGGTGCGTGCTGGAATGGAGCTCTGCTCTGGAGATGCTACAGCAAGAGCTGTCCTGCCAGCCTCCAACCCTCCGTGTTTGAGACGGGAGGAATAGGCACAGAGAAAGTTTTTTTTTTCTTGTTTCTTTCCTTTTTTTTTTTTTTTAACGCTTCAACCCTGTCATTCTACCTCGATGAAACACGGGGCTAATCTGAAAGCCCTGAAACACAATGAGTTTTAATTAGGTTAAGTTTGTCTGCTACAGATAACATTTCTCTTTCTGTTGAGAATAAAACAAATTGCTGGCACTAATGCCCGTTTAATGTACCTCTTTTTATTACGGATGGTAGAAATTATAAAAAGTACCCTGCAGGGAGATAATGGTATGGGAGTTAGTGCATTGTTGCTGCTCATCAGAAATCGTTTCACTAGAGCGCCAGCACTCCTTTTAAATGCAATTTCTTTTTCCTTTCAGACCTTCTCGCTCTGCAAAAACCAGTCCCTTCATTATGGAGATTGAGCCCCTGAACAAAAGCTGCTCATGTATTAGACTGATTGCTTTAAATACTGAACTGGGGGCTTCACTCTCCGTCCAATTTTATTTGTCAGAGCAGAAAGCTCAGCCATTTGTGGCTTCATCTTTTATTTTCAGAAGGTGTGCAGGATGCAGAGCTCTGATCCCCCAAGTCTTTCAGCTCCTGCGATGGAGCCCAGCTCGCCATGTCTTTTTAACTCCCACCCCTCTACTGTAGGCAGGCAGAGTGGTGTGGTCACTTGCTACTGCGGGTGCCCTGGGGCGCTGCAGAGCAATCCGTTTTCAATTGCATAATAATTAACATCCTCACTTTCACACGAAGACTCAACCCAAGGTGGAGTTAATGACTTCTCGGAGCGAGTAACTGTAATGGAAACTGACCTTGATCAGCTGCAGTCCTCTGCCCAGTTCCAGCAGTGATAAACTGGCCATTTAATATATACTGTTCAACTTTTGGTGGGTTAGACATAATCCATAACACAAAATAAACTGGTGCTATTTATTATCACTATGATAATTAAGAAATGATAACACCATCCCCTTATTTGCCCCTTGATTTATTTTGACAAATGTGAGCTTAAACAATTTACAATTCCAATTAAATGCATTTTTTCATGAAGAAGGTGTCGGCTTTACAGTATTTAAATCGGTTAAGTCTGATTATTTGTTGTAAAAATAGCTTATCTAGGGCAAAACCAATGAGATGTAACACTGTCTTTAGAGGGGGGACTTTGTGCTGATGACAACAGTTCAGCTAACCAGAAGAGGAGCAAACGGCTAAAGGCAAGATAATTCCAATACAACACTTGCTCAATCGGGGAGAGCACTAAAACGTGCTTTCAAATGTCATTTGCACAGTAGCGTGTGCATGAGAAAATCAAGCGCAGTGCCTTCCTAAATAATTACAGCCACTGAGCATCCTGTACTGTGTCCCACCCCTTCCAGGGTAAAGACACACTGCTGCTGCTTACAGGACAACCAGCTTGGGAAACGGCCAGCCAGAACAGTCTGCTCTGCACTCGTACGGTTACTGTGAACCAGAAGCTGTTCTCAATTGATCAGTTTCAACGTGTTTGATAAATAAAGGACTAAAATAAACGGGTCACATTTAAAACGGTTTCTCAACAGGGCTCAAAACTCTTGTGTTACAGGGGCAGTAGTGGTCAGGGCTCACGACCTATAACTGGAGGGTTGCGGGTTCAAGTCCCAGATGGAGTGCTAGGATGCTGTCAAACCCCTGAGCAAGACGGAGCACTTGGATCAGCTTTTTAATTAATTAATTATAACAAAACTGGGTAAATGCTGAGGCTCTTACACACCCTAACTGTAAATAGCGTTTCTCACTTCAAGCCAAATTCAACACCCAAGGTACAGCTATACCACACTGAGGAGCTCTGTTGAGAGCAAAACCATGTTTAATTGCCTTGGAAAAATATTCAGGAGGCAGAATTGAACGTTTTCTGAGATGTTCAATTGCAAATGTTGCGACATACAGTGCCCTCCATAAGTATTAGGACGGTGATGTCAAAATTGCTATTTTTGCTCTATGCTCAAGCAATTCAGATTTGAGATGAAAAGATTAATATGTGGCAAAAGCAGGGAATGTCACCTTTAGATTCTGGGGTATTTCTGTGCTTATATGTTGTACTGTTTTAAAATAATAGCATTTTTTATGTTCAATCCCCACATTTCATATGAGCCTAAGTATTGGGACAATTATCTACCAGGTATTTCTTACTGGCCAGGTGTTTCCTGTTACACTGATTGTGCACAAATAAAAGAGCTGTGAGTATGCAGTGCTGGGGTTAACTCTTGCTCTTCCCTTTCGAGTCAGTAGACCTAAACCAACATAAAGACTAGAGACCTGTCTGTGAATGAAAAGCAAGCGATTTGGATGCTGAATAAAAAGAATTCAATCAGAAACATAGCACGGAAATTGCGCACAGCAAAACCAACAGTTTGGAACATCTTGAAAAAGAAAGACAACTGTGTATTTGGCCACTGGCAGCAACCAGGTCGCCTGAAGAGAACGACAGCGGTTGTTGATAGAAAAACGATCGGAGCTGTGAATGAAGGAAAAACTCCAACACGACTGTCACTGAAATCACCACCAACCTCCGCAGAGCAGGGGTGGTGGTATCACAATCTACTGCTCACAGAAGACCTTGCCGGCAGAATTTTAATAGCTACACAAAGCTCTCTGGAACAAAGAGTTCTGGTCAGATGGGACAAAGACAAACCTCTACCAAAGTAATGACGAGGTGAAAAAAGGAAAAACTGCAGATGATCCAAAGCGCCACTTCATCAAAGACATTTCATTGCCAACAACTACTGCTGCACGCCGTATTGTTGTGCATTTGATAAATAAACTTTGATTTGATCTGTGAACTTGGTGGAGGTAATGTCAAGGCTTAGGCATGCACCTCTGGAGCTGGTTAATAGTTCAGCAGACTGACTTCAGAAGTGCACAGAAACACCTTGTCTGTCTACGTACAAGAATGGCTCCAGACATATTGGCCAGCACCTCATCATGCAACAAGACTGACCCAAAACACACTGCCAACACCTCCAAGGAGGAAAAAGAGTGGAAAGTCTTAGACTGACCAAGTCGATCTCCTGATTTTAATCTAGTGAAGCATGCATTTCTCTTGCTGAAAAGGAGACTGACGTCAGTAGTCAAACAGCAACTGAAAGTGGATACAGCATTTTCAAGCAAAGCATCTCAAAAGAACAGACCAAGAGTTTGGTGATGCCAGTGGGTTGCCGGCTTGATGCAATTATTGGGTGTAAAGGATTTGCAACAAAATACTTATACTTCTTTAAATTACTTATGTTAATTTGTCCTAATAGTTATGAGGGTTCCTTTTACACAAATCCATATTACATAAAAGTAATAAAAGGAAAGAAAAGTTGACATTCTGTACTTTTGCTTAATATTCATCTTTTCACCTCAAATAAGAAATGCTTGAGTCTACAGCAAAAAGAGCAATTTTGACTTCATTGTCCCATTATTATTAATAATAAGATAAGATAATAAGATCAGTTTATTAGCCATATGCAATTTCTTGTATTAAGAATTTGTCTTTTCACATACCCCAGCTTGCTCTCCATGAGACACACAGATAGAGAGAGAGAAGCTGGGGGTCAGAGTGCAGGGTCAGCCATTTATACAGCGTCCCTGGAGCAGTTGGGGTGAAGGGCCTTGCTCAGGGGCCCAACGGAGTAGGATTCCTCTGCCAGTCACGGGATTTGAACCGGCAACCTTCCAGTCACAGGCGCAGATCCTTGCATGAGGCGTAGTGTAGGGTCACCATGAGTCTGGAGCCCCAGACATGTCCTCCTCTTGGTCTGCAATTCTCCTTCCAGGGGGAACTGTCAAAATAACTTAAAACATCCTGGATTTTCCTCCTTAAAAGGTACAGATATCATCACCCCTACTGGTGTCTTCTCTCCGAATGCTCCAATATGGTAATCCTGCGTTACCGGACCGAGTGGAGTGGTGCTTAGACACATATTCAAGGCTTAACATTTCAGTGGAATTAAAGGTTATCATTGGTACAATTGTACCTGACAGGTAACCATTCAACTACATTAGTTACAGAAATAACTCGGGAAATATGGTTTAGAGGATCAGTATAGACTTTCCGTTTTCAGGCACAATGAAATTATATTTTGGGGTCTAATGCCTTCAGTGAAAATAATTTAATCGGCATCTCCAATTCTCTTGTTCTTGGGCGAGCGACGGTTTTTACCGTGTGTTTCCACGTTTATTAGGGTCCTGTCCTTGGCTTTCGAACTATTTCTGCATGGGTAAATTCTTCCTTTATGCATAAAATATGCAATCCGAGAGAACGGTCACCCCTCCGCTCCTCACCCGGGGGAGCGAGAGCGGCGACTTGAAAGGCCTCCAGGTGAGAGGTCACTCGAGGGCCCGGAGTTCAGACGCGCCGAGTGCAGCGCCGGCCGGCGGGGGGTCATTTTAAAGGCTGCGCTGTCTCCCCGCAGGGGGCGCAGCTCAATCTGCTGGTAACCCCGCTGATCCCCTCGACAACAGGGAGCCCTCTGACTTAACTGTGCCGGCGCCGGAACAGCCGAGACGCCACAATGTTTTAAAACGACAGACGTGCACAGTGCGTGAGATTAGTTGGAACAGAACTACGTCGTGTTGCAAGTAGCACAGCGGAACACGAACTTGTTTTTCTGTCAAGTGGACACAAGTGAATACGCGATTTTATTTGAGTTCTTCTGCAATCGACGTTTGGCGTTATCGCAGTAATTTTTACCTATATATTAAAACGGATTAGGAATTTAAAGGGTTAAAGAAGTTTGAACCGTGTTCTTTTCAGCCCGATTATTGGCGCATTTGAAAAAAAGTCTAAAAACATGATGTAAAATTTGATTTGTGTTCAAATCGGGGGAGTGTTCCAGTCTGCACCTTTTATAATCTTTCTGTTATGCAATAACATTTAAAATTAAGTAGTTTTCAAGACATCTGTAATGGTATTGGACAAGGAAATCGCGTTAAATATTGAATACAACCGCAAAATGATAAATATCCTTCACTATGGCGTCTGTACTGTTAGTGCAATATTTTCCTGCAGCGACCTGAATATCAAAAGTTCCTGAGCGTAACAAATCGATGAGAATCATATCCTAAAATCACAAGAGAATCGCTTTATTTTACCATTAAAAGGCGCGTATATAAATTCGTATTTAAGTATTAGCAGTAGCTCAAAAGTCTACAAATAAACTGACACGACACGCGCAAGCCAAGCGCCAGAAACGCAGGAAATGTGTAATTACAAATCAGATCGAGAGGCTGGCATGATTAATTAATGTCTGCAAAAACAAAACATCCCCGAGCCATCATCTCTCTCCTACGGCAGGCGCGGCGAAGCAGGGGTTAATACTGTTTACTTCTGGTCAAAAAGAGGAAAATCCCCTCCGCCCCCTTTCCAAAACACAAAAATACTTTCAAAACACAAAACCACGTTCCCCTCCCCGAGACTCGCCCGGTACTATGGGTTTGTCCAGCGTCCTAAAATCTCCCACTTAATTAATATTAATAAAAGCACCACGCGAGCCAGCGATAATCAGAGGCAAAATGAATTCCACATTTCATAAGAGCCATCCCGTACGCGCTAACAAAACCAGGGAGGTTTAAACTTTTGTTTTCCCATTTCCAACTACGCGCAGCCAACTTCCAAAAGTCAGGGCAGACGAGCAGAGCGATTTGAAATGTAAGGCGCACCTGGAGATGGACGCGAGGAAGTGACATTCAGTTCAAGCGGGGTTTTCTTGTTTTTAGCCGAGGATGTCCGAAGTGGCCCTACTACCGACAGTGTAGCACGAAGCGCTGCTGTCGCTCGCTGTCGAGGTGCGAAACGGAGGAGGCAGGAGAGGGGCAGAAAAGCCGGGGTCGAATCCAGTCCGTCTTTTTCCTCGGCGCTGTTGTGCTCTGTAGAAGCTCCATGTTTTGGCCCCGATCTGTGTTTCGAGTCAGGCTGTAATTTCCATGGCTGTCCATGGTTTGGTGCTGTTGGCTCTCTCTGTGTCTGCTCAACCCAGGCTGTGCGGAGCTCCCTGCGGGATCAGAGCGCTCCCCCGCCGGGACCCTACTCTCACATCCTCCTGCTGGGACTCGGCTACATTTCCAGCCAAGCCTGGCTTTATTATGTGTGTCTGCACTGCAGCCCAGCCAGCAGTAGGATCGGGAGGAGGAGGGAAGACGAGAGTCAGGACAAAGAAAAAGGGAGAGAGAGGCTAGCGATCGCAAACATTTTTTAAAGGAATTAAAAAAAGAGGAAAAAAAGAGGGGAAAAACCGAAAACCCAAGAAACAAATGCGGTGCGAAATGCCGATGCCAGTACCACCTTCTGTGAAATAACGCACGGAGGAAGGCTGTCCAAAAGAAACCCGTACTCGGGCTGAAAAAAAAAAAAAGATAATATAGTTCCGATAACTGCACCGGGGAAACAATCTTGGAGGCAGGCTAGTGAATGACGACCACATCATAATAATAAAAAACCGAAAGAAGGCGAAAAAAAAAAAAGGAGAAGAATTACCAGCGAGCTTGTTCAAATTAAATCGCATCTCCGCCTCATTAAGGCAATCTGATTATTGAAACGTCTCGCCAATATTTTTTTTTTTCTCCGCCACGGACGATCAGGTGTGATCCCGTCTGCCTCGCATTTGGCACCCGCTGCCGAAAACTCGGGCTCGCTCGGAGGATTTGCTCCGCCGCCGCCGCCAGCGAGCCGTCGGTCTCCCCCTCCGGAGCTCTTGCGGGGAACAAAAGAACGATACCGTGAGCGCTCTCGCAAAACGACAAGTTATCCGGCGAATTCTACAGGTTGATCTACAACAGCTGCGAAGAACTTGGGAGAGAAATCAGGAAAGGGGGCATCGCGGGTTTTTTTTTTCTCCGTCGGCAACCTTCGTTTTTTTTTCCTCTTTTTTTTTTAAGTGCCACCGGACTGTGTCTAAGCTGAGACTGAAGTTGCCGCATTGCAACAGGCAAAGTGTGTGTGTGTGTGGGGGGGAAACTCAACAACCCGTCTATATGATTTTATTTCGTTAAGAGCGGCAAGTGATAGCAGAAGAGAAGACGACATTTAAGAGGGACATGTCTAGACGAAAGCAGGCCAAACCGCGTTCTGTTAAAGGTAAGAGCCCCCTTTTTTTTTAATGGAGAAAATAAGAAAAAAAATCTCTCACGAGTAGCGGCATGACCAATGAGATTTCACGGCTGAGCTTGGCGGGTAGTGTGAAATTCAATGGTTTAATATCTCCAGTCGTTATTATTGGAGTTATTGTTGCTAGGCTGTCGAAGGCGACACGGTATTAAGACAGACCCGGGCAGCACTTTCACGATTAGTGACGGTTTGTCTTGATTTGTGATTGTGTCTTTAAATTTTACGAAGAGTGATTCTGGTCGTTCCCTTTGCTGAACTTTTTCCCCGGGTCGTGATTCGTGTGCGTTTCTTACTGAACGGTGGGTGTAGATGAAACTGGTGCATTTGCTCTAATTAAAAAAAAAAGGTCGTAATTGCTATATAACTGCTCATAATACGTGGTAACCTAAGCTTTTCTGAGCCCTGTAACCATTATAACAGGCAGTATTAGGACCCTAGTGAGAAAAGGTAGCTAGTATTGAAAAGTTTAACGTTGTTTTAAAATCACCTGAGAATGTTTCTCAGTGCTGACTGGTAAGGGGATTTTTTTTTTTTTGGAGTGTGCGCATTTAATTGGAAAATAGTCCCGGGCTTTGATCATCACCTGCGCTGGACACTCGCAGTTTAAGCTCTGGAGAAGTTTATTCCTGTTTTATTAGAGACGTACGAGAAAGCGGTGAGCTGAAAGATCTGTTTTCTTCTTAAGACCTTTGTGAGGATGTGCTTTTCCTAGGGAAAGCACATGAGGAGCAATTAACTAGGGGGAAGAATCACTTTTCCTGATTTGCACATCCGAGAAGCAAATTACTTCTCAGTGCAAAATCTGCACCACTTCACTTAAAGTACCTGCTGGTTGTTTTAACCCCCTGTAGGTGAATCTCGTCCTGTTTCACTCGGACACTCGCAGTGGTCCCATACTGTACAGTAGTTTCACAGAAGTGGGGAGACCGTGTTGCTGGTCTCTCTCTCGCAAGCACAGGTTGAGATTTTTTGTCTCCAGTCTCAGCCTCACGCAAAGAAGATGCAGCATGTGATGAAGTTACGGAAAATAATTTATTCTGTTTAAAAAAAAAACACTTTTCTGCCGTCGCGTTTCCTTAAAATCTAACCCCGTTCGTAAACGACATCTACATTAGTACATTTGCACGTCTTTTACAAGGTGCATTGCTGTTAATTAACGAGTGGATACACAGTTACCGGTGTGCAAACTGCTACAGGGGCTGTTTCGTTATTTTTTTAGGGAAATAAATATGAACGGTAATAAAGGAAATGCGATTTCGTAAGGCACAACGCGACCCGAAACACCTCCGTGTTGCGTTCAGGCTGGTTCCACGACCTCGCGGAGAATTAGACACGGCCGCAAAAAAATAACTCAAACGTCACTGTCTTCCCTTGACCGCCGATCAGTCCTTTCCGATTAATTAAACCAGGTGTTCTCATCACTCCTGAGGACAGTGCTACGCATTCTGTTTTAATCAACGCTTCCCCGACACTTAATGTGTCAAGTATCAAATGAAATGATTAGAACCCCAAAACATTTTTAACAGTTTTAAGAGGCTGGCAGTTGATGGCATTTTAAAGAAGGGTTTTAATTGGGCTATCACATAACGTTTCACTCGCGTTGGGGCTGTTTGTTGCTAATGCTTATTTCCTGGCTGGGGGTTTTACAATTGTGATCAGTACGTTGAGTTCGTTTCAGAGGATATTGGTGTTAAATAATTATAAACCACTGCCTCGTTTTGTTTAAGAATCACGTTTTTTTTTGCACTCTAATTTTAGGTGTGCATATGCGAATTACCAGTATTCAGTGGAAAGAGTAATTTTTCATCTTGGGCTGCACTGAGTCTAAAGACCCTGTCGCGCGGTGAGAATACACTCGGCTTCATCCTGAAGGAAAGGGCTTTGCCCGAGAGAGCTGGGTTTTCAGTGGACCGACATCAGTGGCGATTAAAAATAACGTGATCTTCTGGAAATTGAAGAGGCTGGTGGCACCGTGACCCCAAATGTCAGCTGCACTCCTGTGGTGTGTTATTCTACAATTTAACCCCAAACTCGCAAAAATCTATTAAGTATTTGAAGAAAGAATGTATGACCCCTCATGTTTTTCTCACTTTTCAGTTCACTCAAGCCAGAACGAACATCTAACTGAGAATCGCAGTGTTTGTCTGCTAGTTGGCTGAGCTGTGGTGTCAATGATCCCAGTGACCTGCCTGCCTGGTTCTGATTCTCCCTGCCAACAGAACTGAGGCTGATTCACTTTGATTTGTGGTGATTCAGACATGTGGTGGTGGGGAAAAAATACGATCTCTGGGGTGTCCAGCGCCCACTTTTATTTTTGCAATCCTATTTGTTCATTTTGTTCTCTTATTTGTGGTGGACTGTGTTGCAGTGCACATCCCAACGCGTTCCTTTGGTGGGATCACCGTTTTCAGAACGGCTTTAGAGGAGATCCAAGCATCCCGCTGGTGAAGTGGCAGTCTGTTGGACACGGGAGGGCGTTGTGGCAAGCTGTCTTGCCTGTAGTAGGAGTCCGATCGGGGTGTTTGGCTCTCAAGTTCACCCGTAAGGCTCGCTGCTTTAGACCTCTGTGCTCGAGATGGTTGCACAAGCACAAGCGTGCTGCCCAGCTGCACAGAGCGTGGCGTCGGTCTTTTCACAAGCAGCCTTCAGGCCCGAAGAGCAGCGCAGCGCTCCCCTTGCAGGAGTCGGGGGATCCAACACGCCGGCCCGTGATTTAGCTGCGATCCCAGAGTTCCTTGCTCTTCCCCCAGTCACATCTGACAGGCCTGTGTTTGGAATTGCAAAGGGACATCTTTTTATTGTCACTTAGTCTTTGGCAGCCGGGTGCAAATTTCATTGGTCAATGGTCTGTTATAAATGGGTAAGTGGATTACCACAGGCCTATTGAACTGAAATTGGTGCCAGGAGGTGGGCTTTTTCCTCAGTGCAGTTTGAGCTGTTCCGGGCTGTCTCTCTCCCTTTCTCTCTCTCTCTGCTGCACACTTGCTCTCCAGGTTTTTCTCCTGGCCTGTGCGGTTGTGCAGCAGTGAACCGGCTGGGCAAACCCAGCTCGTCTCGGGTTTTGGGCTGTCGACTGGCTAAATGAAGGGCTTGAAGAGAACATGGCGCCCAGTCCAAGGCATTTCGTTCCGAGCTGCTCAGCTTTGTGAATGGTTTTGATCCGAGACGCCACTGGTCCGGAATTGGCCACTGGTGGACGATCGGATGCAGTCCGGCACAGCCTGGAATTTAGGAATCCGGAGTCGCCGGCTGCGACCGGTCACCGTTGGGCAGAGGGCTTCCAGATTCCGGGTTCGACTCCTGTGTCTTTCCTCCCTTGCCGCGCAGGCGCTGCGTGTCTGTGCCCCAGACGCCGCGGCTGGTTCCCGGGCGCTGCTGGGGTTGAACTCGTTTCTCCCCTCTGTGCCTGTTGGGTCCCGAGCCGCCAAGTCAGCGCTTCCATCAGACGGAAACCTTGCTGCAGCGTGTCTGCCTCTGTGCAGTCGAGCGTGAGCTGTGTTGATCGACTCGCTCCTGACGGTATTTGTCCTGTATGGATATACGGCCTGCTTGGCACCGAAGCCAGAGCAGGACTCCTGGCGCTTGGGCACGGACGGCCCCCTGTGCCTTTCAGAGGGGGCCCTCTGCCCTCCTGCAGCGCTGTGCCATACCCCACAGCGACCCCTACAGGGGGGGCCCGGCGCAGGCTCCAGCCCTCCCCCGCAGCTGGCCCCTGCCAACTGCCCATCTCTTATCTGCAGCCTGCCGGGTAGCTGGGGCGGCCGGATCTGTGCCTGTCGGGGAGCTGGCTTGTGTGCTGTGCCATGGCAGCAGCTCGGCACGAGGGGCGTCTCAGCGCTCCGGACTTACCCGGCTGGAACGGCGCTTCCTCCTCCGGTTCCGGAGAGAAGGGGCACAGTGGTGGCTGTCCTGCTATTAATCCCCCCCAGCTCCCTCCACAGCTCCTTATTCCAAGCTGGGAGTCTCAGAATCTGGGATCGTAGAGCGGGATTCTGGAGGATTAAAACCTGACCGTGCAAATCCGCGTTCTTATTCCCAAGCAGTGGTGGAATGAGGATTTCAGGGCCTGCTGCCACTCCAGATGTTTTGGCGATCTATGTTTTTTTTTTTATCGGGGATCAATGGGATAAACGCAGTGTGATGGCTGAGTGTTTCTGTCATGATGTGTGATGGACTTTTATTAGTGGGGTTCTCTCCAGCTCTGTCCTCGAAGGGTCCCAGTCCCCCCTGTACAACCTGAGATGACCCACACCCCCCTCCAGAAAAACCTGCAACAGGCAGAGAGAAGCCAGCCGCCCCCACCCACCCCCAGTACCAGTACCAGTACCGGCTCCAGCAGTCAGCAGTCAGGTGACAGTGCAGATGGTTTAGATCTTCAGAGGGGCGTTGAGAAACGAGGCCCAGGCGCTTGCAGGTGCCCCTCGTGGCGGCTCTCTCTGAGTGCTCAGGACTCCAGGCCCCCAGCACCAAGGCTGGATCCGAACCGTGAGGAAGGAGGCGAATGAGCCATTCCTGTATTTGAAGTCTGCCCTGCTGAAGGCCTCTCCTGCCCCTCCATCTGTCCTGGGGGGCACGGAGCCCTGCCCCCGACCCTCTGTGTGACCCCCGCTGAACCCGGGGGGTCCCTCTGACCCCAGAGCAGGGAGCAGAGCTCTCCATTGGTCATTGGTCAGCCGCAGACCTGCGGGGGGAGGGGGGTCGAGGGGGGCTGCTGTCCTGTGCTCTGGCTACTTCCGGTGGCACCAGGACTCGGCGGAAAACAAACCTTCACCCTCCGCCGTCAGAGACCGGAGAAGCTTCCCAGCGTTAATCAGATTCACTGATTAAAAAAAAAAGAAAAGCAGCGTATTGCCACTTTTGTTTACGCGTTTAAGGCAAGACCTGCGTGTTCCGCGGGTGTAGTTTTTCCGAAGTCGTCTTTATGGAAGGATTGCTAATTTGCAGTTTATCAATCACGTAACCAATTTTTGTGTGTGGAATGACTTTTAAACACATTTATCAGGGAGTGCTTTCTATTTTTGTTACCCTTAGTTTCGTTCACACACAAGCAGGGCGATTAATCAGAGGCGGGCCCGGTTGGTTCCGGTCCAGAGCAGAGTGACTTTCAGTGGGTTGGTGTTCGGTGTGCGGCGTGTCTTTACAGCGCATCCGACCCGAACTTCAGACTGTAGGCGCTTAAAAATGAAGTGACCTCTATTTGTTTATGGACGTGATTAAGATCGGACTGTTGCGCCTTCGCCCAGCGAACGCAGGAACGCAAACCCGTCTAGCGCGTTATTTTCTAGTCTGTCGTCTCCTGCTCTCGTAGTGCGTTTCAAACAATTCTTCTCACACGGAGTGTGTATTTCCGAGAAGAGTGTTAAAGGTTAAATTGCTTAAGATGCTATTCTTTAACCCTCATTTGTAAAGTTTATTTAGAGGAATTTCACATCTGAGAACGATTTCTATTCTAACCGCCGCAAGTGCAAGATTGAAAGTGTCGCCATCAGTCTTGTAAAGGGCTTGTTAATTGCTTCATGGATGCTTTGTTTTGACAAAGCTGCCTAAAAATGTCATAAATATTTTGCCGCCCGGATCCGTATTTACAGCCTATCACCGATGCAGAAGTAAATAGGGGGCATTTGTGTATTATAACAACTCAGAAACGCTGCTGTACGTGTGTAAGGAAGTGTGGGTTTGTTTTGTTTAACATTTCCGATTATCCGGAATATTAGATGTACTTTTCTGAAGGCACGTTGTTGTTTTTATGGGTTAAAAAACAACGCCGGGATTTTCAGAGCGACACCACAGCTGTTGTCCGTGTGATGATTTTTTTTAAAAATAAACGTACAAAGTAGAGGTGCTCTCATAACTAATAAAAGAGACGAAGCCTTTGCTAATGATTGTGAAAAACTCCGATCGATTATTAGTGTACGTTGTTAAGGCAGAATGACAGGCCTGCTGACAGCAGCTTATGTGCAACACCGTATAACGGTAATTACATGTTCTCGGAATAGGGGGAAATACTAATTAGTTTTTAGGCCAGAGTTATTTCTTTATATATTTTGTTTTCTGTTTAATAGCGGTGCAGGAGCAGGTGAGCTGTGAGGAAAGTCTGAGGCGGTTTGGCCGGCTGTGCAGGCCGGCGGCCCGGGGAGCGCTGTGCGACGGTACCTGTGGCCCCGGGCCGGCCCGCCTGGCGTGCGGACCGTGAGCCGGGGGCGGCGCCCAGTGCAGCTTTCTGCCTCGCCCTGAGAAGAGGCTCGGTAACTTCTAAATCGATCAAAGGCGTGAAGCCGCCTGTTTGTTTCCTCTCTTCTGTGGCTCAAACCTCAGCCGTACACCGAGGCTTTTGACTTAAAAAAAAGAGTGGTTTTCACCGCGGCCTTCGCCTTTCAGAGAGGGGCTGTTCGCAAGCTGAAGTCAGCCGCTATTCTGATTCCCCCCTCCATTCAGTTTCAGAGTCTAAAAGCAAGCACCCCCTGCAACGCCAATGATCATGTTAAAACACGCAAACAGTGGGTTTAAAGGACAATTAACGTCACTTCCCATGACAGGACAATAAAAGGTTTTTGGTAACGGCATTTAAAAACACGCGTTCAGTGCGTCTCTTGGATTCGGTTTGCTTTTTGCCTCTCAGTTCGACAGAACACGTCTTTTCAAACGCGCTTTCTCGCCGGGCTGTGCAGGAATGCGTGACTTTAATACCTGCAGAATCGAAGCTAGCCGGGGGCTATTAGTCGGCTGCAGCCTACAACCTACACCTGAAGAAGGCTTCACAGCCGAAACGTTGTGTTTCTCTCTACTCTTTTCAGCATGGAATAAACCTGTTACTTGTTCCTTTACAACCTACAGTACTTGCAGTTATTGAACAGAGAGAGCGAAAATGGTGAACACGCACGGATTGTTCTTTGCAATAGTGAACCTGATATAAAAAAACCCAATTTATTGTGTTTATAAGAAGTTATTAGCATTTCTTAATATGCAGTCTCGTGTCGTTATGCCGTTTAACACGTCTTAATCATTTTAGAACTTTTATTGCTGGGCTAGATGAACGTCCCCCCTACAGCAGTGAAATAGCAGCAGCGTGTACACTGTCAAAATGCCGCTGGTTTCTGCTGTATGCGTGCGTCCGACGAATGTATCCGAAGTCAGTGCGTTAGAAACACGTCCTGAATTCGGCACAAAAGTATGGGAGGCCACGCATTGAGTGGTTTACACGTCATGACAACGCAGACACACAAGTGGAGTAACAGAAGCGCAGTACAAGTGCTCCTGCCACATGGTGTAGAGGCGGCTGGCAGGTGAGTGACTGGGTGCAGCCACTGGTTAAGGTGCTGGAAGTGAAACCTCACTGAGTCGGTGTCTGTTAAAACACGTATGTATACATCTATAAATATTTTAAGTTCAGTTGTCGCTGTGTAGACTCAGTAGTATATTGATGCATCTCCTGAGATTAAGGGAGGATGGGACAGGGATGGAAACCCTCACTCATGTTCTTTGCTTGATCGCATGCGGGTTGTGTGTAAAAGGGTTTCGCTGCTGAGGCTGTAAAACCCGCAGAGGAACAGGTTCTTGTTAGCTACGTACTTTGGGAGTTTCAACATCCCCCCCCCTTTTTCTGCGATCTTGGCACAGAGAAGTAGTTTCCCGAAGGCAGCTCTCCGTTCTCTGAGGGGGAGAGGGCCGCCCCGCGTCACAAAGCGCGGGATTCTGTCTTGAATTCCGAACCGAAACCGGGCCGTGAAGCAGCCTGAGATGCCTGGTCCCAACCACGAGCACACTCTGCTCGGGCTCGGGAAAGATGGCCTCCTGGTCGGCGACGGGCCACTCTCCTCCGTGGTTTAGGAGAGGTGCTTCCGGAGTTAGGACAGGACTGCGGTGCTGGGCCAGCCCTCTGTGTCCTGAGGGGCGGCTCGGACACTGGGCTGTCTGTCCTCCGGCTCTGTCCTCTGTCCTCCTGCCAAGCCCTGACGCAGGCAGTGCCTCATTGCTGGGGAAGAATCGTCTGTGTTGAGCTGCACCCCAGGAGGGCCGGACGCCAGGCGCCCTCCCCCCCCCGGCGTGGGGCAAAGGCCATGAGAGAGCAGGCGCCGGTGAAATCTCCAAAACGTGCGTTTGGGTTGGCGCGCAGGTGGACTCGTCTCGTTGCGAGGAAAAAAAAACCCCCACGCAGCTGCAAAATAACCTGGCGTGAATTTCAGAGTGCTGTCTGAGAGAGCTTCTGACAGGCATCGTTATACACCGAGATGTGTTTTCCATGCTCCCTGGGTCTCAGCGGTGGAGGTGAACGGAGGGGGGAGAAACTGCCCCCCCCCCCACACTTTTTATTTATTCTTTCCTGCGCTTCTCTCCCCTAATAAATGCTTTATGTCACCATCAAACATCAAGAGTCCGACCTGGGAAGGGAGAGAGGAGGGCGAAGTGAAAGAGCATAGGAAATACTAGTGCTACAGGGTTTTCGAGAGCGTGTTGTTGACGGATGGTTCTAAAAAATGTATCGTTTTTTTTCTCGGCGCCTCTTTGCTGTTTCAGTAAGCAGCTCTGTGATGGGGCCGACTGCAGTCCACATGGAGTGTGCCGAGGAGTCAAACTGCCACTCCAGTAGATGCAGCACACTGATAAACAATCGCAGTCGCTGACGGCGGGTCAAGACTGCTGTCCTAATGAACGCAAATAACGCGCCGTCGTCCCGCTGATATTTTTAGGATTGAATGAAGCGAGCTCTCCTGGCTGACCTTGAAATACCTCCCGCGTTTGAAGTTCGGTGCGTGCAGCAGCTGCGAGACCGAGCCTCCTTCTGGAGAAACGTCTGTTTCGGCGAAGGACCGATGGAATGACTGCAAATCCCACTTTTGCTGTTGTGGGCGGTACCGACACGGTAGACCTTTTAAACTTCGATTTCTCGTGTAAATGCAAGCTTCGAAAAGGAAAAGGAACCCTGCTACCTTGAAATGTTCATGTTGCATTCACCCCCTCCCTCCCCAAAGAAAATGAACGAGACCATTTTTGCAAAACTGTACTGGTTAAAAAGATTTTCACTGTTCTGTTGCAGTGGCAGGTCTAGGAGGGAGAAAAAAGCATTTGCCCTTCACAAAGCAATGAGGTGACAAAGGAGCACCTTAAAAGCCTTTTTTGCGACATTCGCTTTCTTCAAAAACCTGTAACAAAAGTGTTAAATAGGCCGCTTCACAAAGAGCTCGACTCTAGTGGCTAATCTTTCTCTGGTGCTGTCGAAAGCAGCAAAGCTGCTTTAGAAGTGTTTGCCATAATGCCTAATCAAATCTGTATCAACTCAATAATGCTTATGCGTGAAATTGGTGTCTGAAGTGAAAAGGCAGCCCCAGTCTGTAGTACAGGATAAGGCAATTAAGTTCGCCCATCCTTTTTCCAGCAGATACTGTTGCTAATGCACAGTGGCATGTGAGCTATTCTAATTTGCCATTGTGGATGTGCGACTTCATTTTCTTTTTTTTAATCGTTCATTCATTTAAGTTTGGTCATTGGTTAAAGGTTTACTCCAGTGGTGTCTATTTCGGGATCGTCCCCAGACGCCAAGTAATCTTCAGAGGCGGTCTTGTTCCTTGGTAGGTCACAAGCGTCGAATGTGTTTTTTTTTTTCTGGGATTGTTTTCCAGTCAAAGGAAAAGAAGTCAACAGAGCATAAATCTCTTCTGTCTCCAGTCCGATTCCTCCTCTGATCCCATCACACAGCAGAATATAATTACGATGTTATCCTGCTCCTGGTGATGGGAACCTGCATTTCGGTTAATGGCAATGGAAGGCATCTGATGTGATCTAACAGTCTCTGTCCTTTTCTGTACCGACGGCAGGAACGTTTAAACTGTTTTTTTCTCCTCTCTGTACTGATAGACCCTAGAGGGAGGAGAGGAGCGAAAAGCAAATTTTTTTCAGATCTAAGTCCCTTTAAACTTGAAAATAACAATTCCTATGTACATACACTGAGAGGCATAAAAAATGAAACAAAGGAGTTTTGGAAGCAATAGCATCTGTTTTTAGTCTCTTGGTGTGTTTATATACAAGAACAGTATATAAACTGTTCTTGTATATAAAGGGGAAAGTTGCTTAAAATCAATTACAGTTACACACTGCTGGTGGAAGGGATTATGATTTAAAATTAATGAGGTTGGGGGAAGATTTCTAAGAACTCACCGTGATCCGTGTAGCGTATGTGGATGGTTACTATGCAAATTACCTGTTGAAATCAATTTCCTCCAGTCTTTCTGTAAAAAGTACTGGGTTACACAAGAAACCCGCACGTGTTCTGGATTAATTTTGAACTCTCCAAACAGTGTGCGGTTTAAAAACGCACTTGTTGCTCCGGTGCACGTCGTTAAAAGTTGGTGGTGGTAGGCGAGCTGTTAGCAGGGTATCGGAGAATTCATGTGAGTTCTTTAGCAGCGAGAGCGAGGTAATGCAGCTGCTGAACGCGCCGACCGAGATGAAGCAGGAGGAAGAAGAGAGCATTGACTTAGCACCCAGGGCCTTCCTGAGGAAATGCCTTTTGACGACAGGAGAAAGAAACGCATCTCCGTGCCAAAAGGCTGCGTGACGTATGTGTACGTATGTTTATTCACTCCATTGCTATTCTTAAAAAGCCACGTGAATCCTACACAGAGATCTCCGCCGTGGTTTTTTTTTAAAAAAGGAAATTTGCAGAATTCACCAGAGTGGAAGCACTGGAACTGGAAGCTCATGTTGAGGTCTGGATGCTCTTCTTTGTTCCACAGTGCAGACGGAACAACTGCACTCTAACATCATTGCTGTGGCCTAGTTTCAGGGGGAGAGTAGTTTCCGGTGTCCCGAGCTGGAAGTCCAGATGTGTGTGTGGTCATCTGGGCAGGCGGATAGTGTCCGATACACAGGTTGAATGGAATCGGGCTTCAGAACTACCAGAGATGGTCCAATCAGACACTTCACATGGACCTGCTGCTGTGCTGCACTGAGGGAGGGGGACCAGGGGGTGTCCTGCAGCCAGTAGGATCCCTGTGAGTCCACAGAGGTTTTATTTCTGGCTGACTTGTATAATAAGTGGCTTATCTGGCTGGATCGATTGTGCTGATGCTAACCCTCAGAACCAAAGCCACACGGGTCATTCAACGTGTACTGTAGGCGCTGTCTCTAGCTTGCGCTGAGGAGCAGCTCACAATTCCAAACTGGGACCTGACAGCACCCACAGAAAGTCTGCACCCCCCCTTGAAACTCTCCCATTTTACTGTGTCAGTGCCTCGGCGTTTCACGCATTTTAAAGAGCTTCTTTCTCTTGTCCACACTTTTATAAGGACAAAAAGGATATATCAAAAATACAAAACTGAGATATACATCTCCATCCCCATGAGTTAATATGTGGTGGAAGCACCTTCAGCAGCAGTTACAGCCGTGAGTCTGTTGGGATAGGTCTTCACCAACTCTGCACACCTGCAGTTTATTGTGTGTGGATGTTCTTTATAAAGCCTTTCAAGCTCGCTCACATTCCATGTGGAATGTTGCGGCAGGACTTGAAGATTGAAATTTTGGATTGGATTTAGCTCAGGACTCTGACTGGGCCACTTGCTGACATTTACCTGTTTGGTCCTTAGCCACTCAGGTGTAGCTTGAGCTCTTTGGGTCGATGTCAGTTGAAAGGTGAAGTCCTGTCCTGGTTTGAGCTTCTTGCAGAAGGCAGCAAGTTTTCCTCATGGACTTTTCCGCACTTTGCTCCATTCATTTTCCCTCCTATCCTGACAAGTGCTCCAGTCCCTGCCTGTGAGAAACATCCCCATAACATGATGCTGCCACCACTATGCTGGTTAGTAGGGATGGTGTTCTGTGGGTGATGCACTGTGCTGGATTTGCACCAGCCCTGATGCTCTGCACTGAGGTACCAAAGTTTCACTCCCCCAAACACTCAAGAAAACACAAATTAACATTTGTGGAGTTCTGGGGATATTATTGTCACACGCACACTGTGAGTAGTTTTGGCTATATAAAGCTGTAGCTCTTTCAAAGTTGCCAATGGCCTCTTAATAGTCTCTCTACTCAGTCGTCCACTTTGGTGGGTTGGCCTGATGGAAGCAGGGTTTGGTTGGTGTCATACTCCTTCCCCTTTTTAATAACCGCCTTGTCTGTTCTCCCTGGGATAGTCACGGCCTTTTGCAATTTTTTATACCCACCCCCTGATCTGTGCCTTTTCACAACTTTGTCCTGGAGTTCTTTTGAAAGCTCCTAGGTGCTTGTGGTTTGAAATGCACTACCCAGCAGAGGGAACCTACAGGAACTGCCGAATTTATCCTGAACTCATGTGAATCACTACCACTTAACACAGGTGGAGACCAATTAACTTGGTGGGTGATTTTGAAGGCGATTGGTTACACCTGAGCTGATTTAGGATTGTTATTACAAGGGGGGTGGACGCTTATCCAAGCACGCTATTTCAGTTTTTATTTTTAATTACTTTTCAAACAAATTCTGGAATATTTTTGTACTCGGAAGTTGTGCAGTAGGATGTGTAGATAAAGCAAACCAAAGAAAAAACAAAGGCATTTTTATTCCAGGCTAAGGCAGGGGTGTAGACTTTCTATAGGTACAGTAAAAATTATGGGTGATATATTTTGGTAAAGTTACAAACTTGCATGGTAATGTGTTCACCTCTGTAATGAACACTGTCCATGTCCAGCTCCATCACTATGATGGTGAAGTGGAAAGCTGCTGTGTAGTGGCTGGGCTGGGAGAGCTGGAGCACAAGTGCCTTGTGGTGAAGGGAGTTTGATATGACAGAGCTTTACGTGGAAGTGTTAGGGCTATCCCTATGATCCGTCTGCCTCGTTGTTGTTTTTGCACAGAAAAAATGCACGGGCTGTATCATGCAGCTGAATTAGTTTCCCAGTCCGCTGCCATTTTTCTGCCTGGCGGTCCTGTTTATCCTCGGTGAGCTACCTAGGGTTGCTTAACCGTTCCTGTGAGCTGGGTCTCGTTCCTCCAGAAACGGGGAGCGAGCGCGCGGGCGGACAGGAGCAGCCTTGTGCTCTCTGTGAGTCACGTCCCGCTGGGAACGAGATGGCTGGAGGCTTGTTGATTCTGCTCCTGGCTGCGTTGCTGATGTGGTGGGTGGAGATGGAGTAGGGTCCCTGGGTATTCCAGCAGTCCGGGATGCCCTAGTGCTGTTCGGGTCTCTGAAGAGGTGGACTGAATTCTGCCTAAAGGCCACGATGCCTTAAAAATGTGTTGAAATAACTGAAACAGCCCCATGTGCCAAACCTGTTTCGAGCCCACAAGCCATGTCACTTACACAAGACCAAAAGCTGTCAGGACTCAGGATTTGGAATCCTTACAACAGCAGCGAGGCTTTCTGAAAAGTCAGAAGCACAAGCTAATTGTCTTTTGTTAGGCCTACCGTTTGGGCATTCGGTACTTTTTTTGGACTTCGTAGTGCTTTGTGTTTTTGGCCTGTTGTGGTGGTTTTTATTTTTAAGATGTTTTTCATGGCAGAAGCAGTAGTGTCGGGGCTGATAAAAGTATTTGTGTAATCAGCTTCTCTCTGAGCTGGCTGTGGTTTTGAGGACAGCCTGCTGGAATATGAGCCTGGGCAAACACCCGCTGACTGGCACCCAGTTCGGCCAATGGGGGTCCCGTGTCGGCGAGAGGGGCGCGACGCGTGGCCAATGGCGGCGCTGTGTGCTGAAGAGAGGGGCTGGCCTTTGTCGTTGTGTCCTGTCCAGCAGGAAATGCCAAGAACGCCCCTTTAGGCTTCCTTCCAGAGCCCGATTGGACACAGTGACCCATTTATGAGATAAGAAATCCTCCTTCAACAGCAGCACACTGTGCCAGGCAGGCACTCTGAGCTAAGCAACTCTACACAGGGAATTTTCAGTTCATTTTTTTTTGCCGCTGTTTGAAGAGCTGATGCTCTATGACAGTGCTGCCAGGGGTCAGAGTGGGGGAAGAGAAAACTGGGGACCCTGTCCTGATGGTGAATTGGGGGTGCTGACCATTGGCAGAGAGGAGTTTACCTGTCTCGCCTTTCAGACTCCTTATTCCATCAGCCCCTTTCCTCTGAGGGCTTCCAAACGTGGATCCCAAAACATTTCATTTTAAGCCACTTTAAATTGGGCTGCTTATCTTGGGATGCCACCAGTACAGTTGTGAAATCATGCAAGCCGTAGAAATCCCGTAAGGGCTAAAAATAGCAGGTACTCTCCTCTTGTACAGCATGACAGCCCTTCAGAAGATGGGCATCGAAGTGTTGACAGAGTTACGTAACGCAGCCTAGATGGCCTTGCACATAATCTCGCCTGGCTTGCGGACAGGAAAGAGCTGTGGCTCACTGGGGTCGAGAACTCGGTAGGGGTAACCTTTGGCAGTTGTTTCGTTTGATCTTGTCGCGCAATTCGTTAACAAATACAGTACGTCTCCACCAAGGTGGGGCATAAAAAGCACATGTTTGACGCGAGTTGTCCAGATTCGTGATTTTACAGCAGCGTCAATGGTTGAAATCCTGTTCCTGTGTGACAGGGCCTCCGTTCCCCTGGGTGAGACAGGGGACAGGGCGTGTACCTGGCACACAGCTTACGATCAGGACCTGGAAACTCAGCAGCTCCTCCTGTGTGAGCTACCCTGCTTGGGTGTAGCCTCCCAGGACAGCCTTTTGCATTTCGTTGTGCGCGGCACCCTTGCTCCAGTCAGGCAGCCCAGGGAGGCTGAGGAGGTAAATGGAGCAGTGCCTTGCCTGAGGTGGCCGGTTTGCCATTGCCCTCTGTGCATAATAAGATGCTGCTAACCAGCAGACATGGTGACATCCTGTGTGCCCTGGCAGTACTGGAGCTCTGAGGTGTACCCCTCCTCTACAGGGGAACGGAGTGGTTGTGCAGGAGTCATTTAAATAGCTATTAAAAGCCATTAAGCTCCGCAGAACAAGCAAAGCTTTTATCTTGTATTAATTATCTAGGAAAGAGACTTTTTTTTAAGTTAAGAGCTGAGTGGAGAACCTGCTGTCATTGTTGTGTTGAGTATTATCACTCTGCGATGCAGTGACGTTCAACTCCAATGGGGCCGACTGGACTAGGAATGACTACAGGTGCTGTTAGAGAGGTGTGTGAGGGGAGCATTTGTTATCAACGTTGTGGAATGTAAAATGTGATGCAAAATCACCTTGGATCCCTGGCTTGTCTGAAGATTGCGATGCCAGCCCTCTCTGGACCTCTGCTTCATGCAGGCGTCTCCCTGCTGCACTTCACGGTGAAGGGGTCCTTCAGGGCAGAGCTCGGTTCTGTGCCCAAGATGGCATTTTCCAAACTGTAAGAAGTGATTTTGTTGACCCCTTGGCAGAATCGTGTCACCCTAGCCCACCGCATGGCTGGACTTGGCTGTATTCATATGGTCATATAAAGGTCAGAAGCCTTTGTTTGCAGACGCCTTTTGTCTGTTGCCCATTACAATTTGAAAACCAGTGAATGTCTGAGATACTGCATCTTACCCAGTTACAGGTAACCAGTTTAACCTAGTGTTTCTCAAATCAGACTTTAACTTCACCGGACGGAGAAAGTGAAAGGTTTGTTTCCCAGTTGGTGTGATATTTGTATGTTGCAGTAACTGTACGGACTGCTGCGATTTGTGTTAAATCTTATGAGCCATTTGCTGAACGAGTGCTGAAAGGCTGTGCATTTAACGCAAGGAAACTTGTACTTCACAGTGATTTTTTTTTTCCAAGTTGAACAGGTTGCCTTTCATGTTGCTTTAAATTGAGAAAAGCGAGCAAAAAAAAGATTGAAAGCTGCTATCTTTATACCTCTGTCCGTTTTACAGATTTATGAAGCTGGAATTCAACTGTCTTGAAATATTTTCATCTACGCAAAGAGATCAAAAGCCCATCCATCAGATACAATGGACTGCAAATGATTAATCTCATGTTCTATTTAGGCAATGCTCTTTTTTCCCCTCTTTTTTAATGTAATGCTTGCACTCTGCTGAGCCTGAGCCTGTGGAGCCTTAATGTGTGTGTCTGCAAATTCCTCTGTAGTTCCTTATTGCAATGCAACAGCGCTGCACCAGCCCGTAGTGTAGCAGCCCAGGGTGTGCCTATGCTAATGATGGAGCTCGGGTCTCCATACGGATAAGGCTGGAAGCTCTGGCTCTTTGCTGGAATTGCTGATGAGGATGCCCAGAGAGCAGCACTCCTGCCTTAAACAGCCAGGATACTGACACAGGCAGCGTGCGAGGGGCTATCTAATGGCTTCCAGTGGGATAGCGCACTTTATCCCGTAAGTGAGGAAGACTTAATCACACAACAGCGCCCTAGGCATTATGACAGGCCTGAAAGGCATGTCTGCCTAGCAGGGGCATTAACGCCGTATTCAAACCGAAGATGTTAGATATTCTGTTTTGACCCCTCCGAGCTGCTGGAGCCGGCATTGTCCTGGCACCACATGAAAGAAGGTGAGCTTCCTCTGCTGCCTCCCACTGCAGCGCCGCGAGGGGAAGGACAGGCCTTGATGAGTCTCCTGCGGCGGGCGGCTGTCACGCTGCCCCGCGGCAGTCAACGCCCCGGCTCTGTGCACCTGCAGGCTGCCGGCGCCAGGCAGCCTGTTAGACCTGGAACTGGGGCCCGGTGCCCTGCGTGAGTGGCCAGAGCTGGCACTGCCCCCTTGACCTCGCGGCCTGTCCGCCTGGCGGCTGGCACAGTGGGTGGAGGCTCGTGCCCTGCGTTGGCTGTCCGGGGCGGGAGAGGGGGCGAGTTGAACGGAAGGAAGGGCGCGCCGTGTCCCCTGGTCGAACCGGTGGTCTCCGAGTGAGCGAGGTTTGTTGTGGTGGTGGTGGTGGTGGGGGGGCGCGGCGGCGAGCCGACAAACGACGCCAACCTTTGTCGGTTTCCTGTAAAAGCCGGCAGCCTTTAATAAATTCACAATTAAAAAATGTGTGTTCTGCTATCCCCCAAAGGTTTGGGCTTTTGTGGGCAAATTGTCTCGTTGTCGCCGGCGCGACACGCAGGCGGTGTGGAACTTGTTTGATCTGCACCCGTGCTCTGTTCACAGTGCCATTGCACTCGCTGGTTTGCCTTCAGCGACACTCGCAATAATGTTGCAGCTTAACGCCGCTTAAAAGGCTCGAGAAATGCAAATAACATTACGTTTTTTTTTTTTTGCCGTGAGAGCGGTAATTAACATTTTGAGAATTTCAATAATATAAAAATAAATTGTGTCAAGGATCTGTGTGTACCCACGGGGATGCATTTTTTAAATAAGAGTTTAGAGAAAGGGTCTACTCTTGTATTACAGCTAAATGGTTTCCACTGGAAGGGCCTAGATCTCGTTTAAATTACCGTGAATGTTGTAGGAGGGTGTGAGAAACCAAGTGCTGAAAATAGAGCTCTCGGTTTTGTGTTCTACCAGGAGATGCTCTGTGTGTGGCACGCTATGGGACACTCGGGGAGTAAGGAGGATGCAGTGTGGCAGGACAGGGAGAAAACAGCCCTACACCAGAGAGACTGAAACGCTGAAGCGAAGTGTCGCTGAATGCAGGTGTCAAGGCGGTGTAGGACATCTTTAACCTTTTCTTTTTTCTGAGCTCTCTGCTTTGTCCACTTTTTAATTATTGTCAGAAGGGTAATCTGGGAGCTGTCACAACCCGTTAGAGCAGGGGAAGACAATGCTTTTCCATAGTTCGTATCTGTAAGAACCGGACAGTGGAGTTGTGGAGTGCGCTGGGCAGTGACGGCTCTCTCCCTCCTCCAGAGCTGCAGCCCGCGAGCTTCAGCTGGGGCGCGTGAGGGTGACCCCTGTCTGGGAGTGAGCGTCGCCGAGGTGCCCTGAGGCCCAGCCAAGCCCTTGTGCTTGGGAGCGGCTGAGGACAGTCATGCCCTCCCCCCTCTCCCTCCTCTCCCTCCTCTCCCTGTGTCTCATTCGCAGTCTTAGTCATCTGCACCAGTTTCCACTGTGGGCTGGAGCTGGGCGGCAGTGGCACAGGGGTCAAGTTTATATTCAGGGCTCGCTCGCCAACTGCAGTTCAGAATAATTGCAAAACAACAGTGAGAGGCTGCGAGGAGCGGAGTTAGTCACTCCGGCTCGCTGCTCCTTTGAAAGACGCGGCTTGCTGGCACTGGAGACCCGTAATTATTCCGCCTGCGGTGCTGTTCACCCGGGCTCGCAAACGCGCTCTCCCACTCCCGCGCCCACGCACGCTCTCGCCCCCACGCAGGCTCGCGAGCGCGCGCGCGCACCAACACACGATCAAGCGCAGACGAGGGCGCACGCCACGCGTGAACTCCTTATTTCCATGAGTTTTCTTGCTCGTGGGGGGGAAAAAATAGATTTTTCAAGGCTTCTCTTCCGGAAAGCGGATTTTTTTTTTCTGTGTAAATTTCACAGATGAATATCGCGGTGGCTGAATTTCATTGAAGCTCACTGCACAGTGACTAGTTCCGTTCTGGTAGTTTAAGCCACTTAATGCAGGTGCAAAACCCGTTAAGGTTTCAGGCAGGTGTGCAGACTCCTAATCCTGGTTTTTGTTTGCTTCCAAGCGCTGCGACCCCCTTCTTCGCCGACCATTCTTTTTGAAAACCGTGTTACATTTTTATCGGGTCCGGTCAAAGATAATTAAGGAGCAGAATCCGGTTTGCTGGAGGAGCCTGAGAACCGGGCTGTAGCGCATCTCTCTGGAATCCGGTGCTGGAGTCCGGCCGGCCGGCCCGCCCCGACTGCTCCCCAGGGCGCTGACACTTGGCTGAGGCAGGAAGCCTGTGTCTCTCTGCGTCTCGCACGCCGCCCTGCAGTGTGGGGAAGCCATTGTTTGGAATCTTATCGCTCGCTGAACGTCAATATGAGCTTGAGAAGAAAAAAAAATTGCTAATGAAGGCAAGAAATTCCCCAAAGAAAAATAATGAAAAACGCTTTAAAAATGTTTTTCTGCTAATGAGACTGTTTTCCCCTTTTTGTACTTGCTTTGTTTGGCTGGAGCCTTCAGTGTGTGAGGTCTGAATTCCCCACCCACCCCAAGCACAAGTTTTTTTTTTTCCCTCATTGTTTTGAGAAGGGTTGGTTCCACTCAGGAACTTCCACTATCGGGAACAGCTGCAACGAGATCTGTGGTCCACATCTGTGGGGCTCGGCCATCACTGGAGTGCTATCACCACATCCTCCAGATCCGCACAACAACAACAACGCTCCACTGCACAGCATCCTAAACCTCCGTGTATCAAGTACATGCTGGGCTATGCTGTGGACCCCGAGTGTGCAGTTCTATATCTGAACGATCTCTAGAAATCGGTAGGGAGTTCAGAGCATTTTCAGTGTAGATTATGAGAGAGTCCGTATCTTGGCGTCTTCCTCGGATGCTCCAGTGTGTGTCCATCGTAGGGCTGCGTTTCTTGAACTTAAAATGCATTACAGAAGTCTGTGGCTTGCTTTTGTAGGGCCACGGTCTGTAACACATGGAAATGGTTTAGTGTGAGAGGACCTGATCCGTCCATTTCCGAAGTGGAGGGAAAGGATTTGATTATCCTCTGGTGTAAAAACACTCTGCTCCTCCCTGCACCCCCGAACCAAGCTGCTCCAGTGTGGATACTGTGCGACTGAGGGCTCTTGGCAGACTGAGCTAGATCCCTCCTCCCCCTTCTCCTTTTCCACGTCTCTGAAAACTGCCACCTTCAATCTGGTCAAGGCAAATCTTGCTGCCTGACTAAACTCCAATATTAGTTTCCTAATGGGGCGTTAAATAGAGGATGAGCTGAGCCATGATTAGGAGTAATTTATGGCCGTTTTCTCCATTGAGAAGAATGCTGGTGTCTTGATGACGATGAAGCTAGTAGGATTTGCACAGGCTTGTGAGATTTCTTTCTTTAACTGGAGTTTGAGTAATAAAGTGGTGGTTTTCGTTTTTCGCTCCCAGCAAAACACGCCGGCCACTTCTGGAATGAGATCCCAGTGGTTGTGCTTTTACAGGTGTTCTAGATCCAGTACATTAAAGGAAGCTGAGTACCAGTGATGACGAGAGGAGTATCGAACGCAGGAGCTCGTGAGGTGGAAGCGTTTGCGTACCCGATGACTTGTCTGGGCGATGTGCAAAGTCTCCTTCCAGGATCTAGCTGCTGAGAAAGCGTGCTCGTGTTTGTGTATCCTGGGAACCCCAGGACTGGCTTTTAACGCCGAGCTGGAGGGCCCGGAGCAGTCGGGTGTCTTAGCCGTGAGATTGAAACCCAAGAGAGACGAGGAATGAGAGGGCTCAGAGCCGGAGCAGGAGGGAAACCCAGGGCTGATTGGGTTTTTTTTAAAAGTGGTCAATTTCAGGAACATGCCTTTTTGTGTGCAACTCTATAAAACTATTTTAACAAGGTGAAACGCTGTGCCGCTGGTGGACTTTGCGTCTGGTGTTAAAGTGACAGCCCTGCCTCGGTTCATGGAAACATCCTGGGAGAATGGGGGCGCCTGCCAGAAGACGGGCCCTTGTGGCGCGCCCCTGCACTTTGTGACATCCTTGCGCGGGCGGCGGGGTACAGTGTTGCCCCGTTTTCTAACAGGCTGGTCTCCAGTGAGTTGGAGGGGCTGCTGGCAGCAGTGCTGGAGTTCCTGTTTGGCGCTGGAAGTTCTGCCCTGAAAAGGCACGTGTGAATATAAGATATCCGTATATATACGGGAATCGAAGCTGTTTCTCTTGGCGGTGTGTAGAATATGAGGGGCCAGGCAGTGAACGCATCCATTAAAGGAGACACTTGCCCCGTTGCGGAGAGGGCTCTGAGGTGCCGGCTTTGCGCGCCAGTCAGTGTGGAGGTCTGGTGATGGGGGGCCGGCCTGTCTGGCCGTCTTCCTTACTTGTGGAGCGGCGGGCTCCTGCCTCGGGGTGCGCTTGCGTGTTTTGGGGGGTGATTGTGATTGGTAGGCGCCCGTTAGTGAGCGAGACCTGGGACGTGAGGGGCGGTTTGAGGAAAGAATCAGGGCTGCCCTTGCTCGCGTATCTGAGCGAAACCGCAGACAGCAAACTGATTTGTCTTCAGTTGTTTTTTTTGGGGGGGGTTGGGGGGTTATCAGCAAACTGTCCCTCTTTTGGTCTCCTGTGGGCTTTCCGATTGTCGGTATGTGCAAACCCTTTCCTCCTGCGTTTCCAGTGGGGGTTGCTCTGCGGTCCCCTCTGACCCAGTATGTGCTGCCAGCTCTGCCCGGTACCTCTGGGATGGAAACACAATGAGAAGAGCCTTGGTAGGAGGCAGGGGGGGAAGGGTGTCTGTGTTTATTAGTCACACCAGCACAGCCGTTTGCTCAGCTGAGGTCAAAACGGCCAGCCCTCGACTCGTGCTGGTGGGACGTCTTCATTGTGTTCCGAGGACCGGGACTTCCTGTTTTGGATTCTGTGTACCAGCGGCGCTTCCTGTGAGCAGACTCAATGCCCAGGAAGTGCGCCGCTCGTCCGGGCCTTCCTGTCTTTACCTGCTGCTGGAATGTGGCGGGAGGGGGCTGTGTTCCTGAGGCAGGGAGAAGACACAAGCTCCCTGCCTGTGCTCTCAGCTCTGCAGTCGATGATTAACTGGGGTTGCAGCCTGGCTGCACAGAAGAGTGGCGGGGGGGAGGCAGTAGACCTGCAGGAAGTCCTGGAGGACGTGGTGCTGTCTTTTTCTCTTCAGTTGGCCCCAGCGCGTGTGCAGTCATGGGTCTCGGCTAGAGCTTCTCCAGAGGAGAGAGTTTAAGAAAGAAGGAGACAAATTCTAAAAATGTGTGCTCTTGTTTTTTGTTGACCATTGTATCATGTGACTACATATTGGCCCACCCTGTCCAACCGCCCTTCCTGAAAGATGCATTTAGCCCCCTCTTGCCCGTAGTGTGCATGTCTTTCTAATAAGAGGTCGCACTCTGAAGCCCCCCGTCTCTGTCTTTGTCTTGCAGTGGAAGAAGGAGAGTCTTCGGAGTTCACAGGGAGCTGGGAGTCCTCCGCTGTCCAAACAGGTATCTGCTCTGTGATTGCAAGTCCAGCGGTTGCCAGGAAGCTGTCAGATAGTGAGCAGGGGTTACATTCTATATGTCACATTCCTGCAATGGCTCCAAGACTACCCACTGAAGCAAAAATCTTTAATATCTGTTCCATATGGCCAGTAAAATGCGCTGCTTGTGGAAAGAAAAGGAGAGCCTGATATTCTTTTGTGCTCCAAAAAAACTCTAAGGTGGCGTCGTGGAGCGAACGGCTCTGTCTGCTTAAAATCTCTGTTCGAGGCCTGCGGCGGTAGTACTTCTGTCCTGACCTTTTTCTGTACGCAGAGCTCTGCCAAGTCTCTTCCCCTGGGACCTCGCACCCTGCCAGCCTGTCTCCAGAGAGAGAGAGACACTGGGCCCTTTCAGGCGGGGGGCAGAGCATGTGGCACCAGTGGCAGAGGCTGTCTGCCAGTCTCCAGCCACATCCTGCTGCCCTGGGGGAGTTTCCCCACGATCACAGCCGGGGCTGTGGCAGAGGAAGGCAGCACAATATAAGTCTAAATCTCCCCCACCCCCCCACCCCTGCCTCGCCCCCTGTGGCGTGCAGGGACCTCAATGGTGATGTTTTCTTGGAGAGAACACTGGCCGTATTTATTAGCGAGCACTCTGGTGGCTCACACTGCCTTTTGGCTTCTTCTAAGCAGTCGGAAACAGGATCTCCCCAGGGGGTGGCGCTAAGGCTGTGTGCGCCGGTGCAGCCCCCCCCCACCCCCACCCCCCGTGAGGTGCCTGTGCTGCAGAGGCTCTTTACTGACGTAGGGAGATTGCGAGAAGGTCCTGGGGGGTTGGAAAATGCTGTGTGTGTGCAGTGTAGGCAAGAAGCAGCCCAGGGCCTGCGCTCACAGGCGGCTTGTTTGTGCCACAGGTCTGTGGGCCAGTTGCACTCTCCTTTCTTGCTCCCTGGGACGGCTTCTAGGATTTCACTGTGAGCAAATTCAGGGAATACTAGGCAGTCTTTTTTGAGCAGGTTTTAGGGAATGGAGGAACCTCAAGTGGCAAAGCAGGGGCTCACAAAGCCTCCTGGTTTTTTCGTGCCAGCTGAGCACTGTGTTTTCTCAGCGGGTGTGATTAGCACTTCAATTCAAGCCTCATAAAGTTTTACAGATATTATATCCTGGACCAAGGGCATCTTTGAAATCATCAAATGCGAAATATTTGAGGAAAATCCGGACTTTAATTGAGGTAATAATGAGCTTGATTATATCAATCCAGTAATTATGTTGCAATGAAAACCCGAATGAAATCTTGGCGTTCAAAACACACGATAAAGTGTTTTTTTTAAACATTTCTTGTATTCGATGCCGTGCGTTTTCAAAGCCCTGAGGGGATGGCGAAACTCAGGTTGAAGCGAAGTTTGGAAGTACCCCCCCCACTCCCTGAGAGTGAGGCTCACTCTCACACGCACAGTTGTCTAATCCAGAATCAGGTGGGCGTTAACAAAAATAATTGGGGATTCTAAATTTATGAAGGAAGGTCTGATTGTGCTAGGAGTCTTGAAGATGAGGCGTTTTTAGTAAGTGCCAGTCTACACTGTGAAGTTGAACGTTGGCAGACAGTTTCCTGCAGCAGCTATATTGAGCAAGTGAAACTAATCCGCAGGGCCCAGCCTGCCAGCCCTTGCTCTTTGCTCTTTATGGTCTTCCTGTTTGTGTTGGTCCTGGGCTGTGATGGAGCACTTCTATAAAGGCCTGTGCCGGTGCTGGGGGGCTCAGGGGCTCACCCTGCCCCCGAGCCTGCCTCAGATAGAGGGCCAACCTGTTGGATGTTACTCAGAATGCATCATGGGGCCTAATCTCATTATGACCTTCTCGAAACTGAGCAAAGGTGTTGTTTTCCCTGCATTCCTGACCACCTTGCCCCTAAACAACACTTTCCCCGTGACTCGCTTTTTTTGAGTCCTCTGTACTTGTGGGCCTGGCCCAGGAGGAATAGGGATCCAGGATATTGGACGTGTGCTCAGCGTGTGCTCAAGGCCTTCCCTCTTTCCTATGGGCGCCACCTTGTTGCGTCTCACTGTGACTCTGATCAGATGCTGGAGCACAGGCAGGTCCCAGGCGTGGTCAGAGAGAGCAGGTCAGTTCTGCGGCCCACGCGACTGGGCAGGCTGGAACAGGGGCTGCGGTGTCGTTCGGACGTCGGACACACAAGGCCCTGCGGGGACAGTCCACCGGGCCTTGAACCCAGGACACACTCCTGCTGGCGCGAGGAGAAGAGTGCTGTCTGGGGGAGATGTTTTTTTGCCTTTCTTTTGAATTCTTAAAAGGAGAAACTTTGAATCACGCAGAGACAATTCAAACACATGAAAACACCCATCCCTTCTCCTTTGGTGTGATTCTATATTTCCAGTTTCGATGGTATTAAATTGCTCTCATTTAGGCTGTTTACAAAAACTCTTAATGAGGAAGCTGTTGACCCTCCCTCTCATCCCGATACTCTTCTTTTTCGGTCGCATTCTGCCCCCCTCCCTCCTCCTCCTCCCCGGTTCTCTTTATGTCTGGAAGTCTCTGTACAAACCACCAGGGGTATGTAATATATTTTTAATTTCCCCAAGGCAATGACAGGAAAACAGTTTTAATGTGAGAAAGGAGGCACGTGTGTAAAAACAAGCAAAGGCGCAGGTGAGCGTGTTGGTGGGTGGTTGCTGTGCTCCTGTCGGTGGGGTTGGGTGCCATCTGCCTCCCAGGGCCTGCAGGATGGGTGCCGCTTCTGCCCCAGGAGAGCAACATTGTTACATGGAGATGGGAACACAGATCCACACACATCTCCCTTTGGTGCTTCTCATCTTTTCAAAACACAGCCACCAGAGATCCTATCAGAATGGTGATTTTAACTTTAAATAGTTTGCTGTTTACACTTTAATAATGCAGCTCCCTGGAGAGCCGGAGGTAATATTAGCAGTAAGGCCGCAGAAGGAAGTGCACAGCAGTGTCTCTAGGAGGTGAAGACCCTGCTGGCCATCCTGATAGTGTTCCACATGTCTGTGCTGTGCCAGGAGTGGTCAGTGATTGGTGGTCCGAGCTCTGCACCTGCAACACAGGGGAGGAGAAGGAGGAGGAGGAGGAGGAAGTGTAGGCAGATGCTTCTTACTTGCCCTTGCCCTTGTGCAGCATCCTTCTTACTTGGATGCAGCACATTGGTGGTGGTGGAGGGGAGTCCCCATTACCTGTAAAGCGCTTTGAGTGGAGTGTCCAGAAAAGCGCTATATTAGTGTAAGTATTATTATTATTATTATTATTATTATTTTTAACATCTCACTGCAGTCCTGTCGGGATGGAGAAGCGTGTCGCTCCAACAGCACCACAAGTCCTGGAGGCCAGGGGTCTCTGTGTGGTCGAGAGGACACAGGCCAACTAATCCCACCCTGCGTTCGGTAGGGCTCGGCCAATTGTACGCCACCGCCTGGGAGGACCCCAGTCACAGTAGTCCAGGCTCGAACCCGTGACCACAGAGCTCGGCCTACACTCGGGTGAGCTCCTTTACCGGTGGAGCTGGTCTTGTCATCAGTTCGATTAGGAGTACCCAACCCGATCCCAGGAGTCTGCAAGGGGTTTGTCTTAATATGACGTCTTCTTAAACGAATGACCAGGTGCTGTCCATGAATAGGACTGTCCAGCTGCAGGGGCACAGGGGCTCATGGTCATACCCGAGAAGCCCAGTCTGCTGGCGTGATTACCTGTCCTGCTCCCTATTTCCTTGAAAATTTTGGAAAAGGGGGTCGGTACACATTTAACAGGAGCTCTTCACCTACACGAATGGCCTTTAACCTGCCGTGTGGAGGTTTGAGTGATACTGGTACAGGCTCTGCTGTCCTAATAACACATTCCTGCCCACCTCATTTCTCTTCTCTTGCTATTCTACAGATAAGTCTGTCACAAGCCTTAAGTATTAGTATCCCAAACGGTACATGGTTTTTAAAAAGTAATGTTTAAGTGTTTGCAGAAAGGTGCCACAAGTGCAGCGTTTCCCCATCGCACTACATTGTTCTAGTGGGAGCTCAGCTCGGACGATGTTGGCCTGGAATCATTCCACTGACAACCTGCTGCCCTCTGATCACCAGGCGCCATGTTAGAACAGCCCTCCCTCCTCTCCCGAGTTTAAATATTACATCAGACCCCTAATTTACTTCTCAAGCAGCCGCCTTAAATATTTTACAGTGAAAGTGGATAAACTCTGGGTCTAATTAAAGAGAACTTAAACCTTGCATAATTGATGAGATGACAAGTGTATTTGGGTTCTGCTGGATGAACAGTTTTGTGAGGAGGAGCTGCTGAGTAGGGGTGGCAGAAGCCTTTGTGCTCCGGTTCACCGCTGACTTCAGAACCCCTGCCGGTTTTGTTTGTAGTTCAAGCAAGGCTGCTTCCTTTTTAAAATATGTTAAGCAGTTGGGCATGTGAGAAAATGCACCGTAGGGTTGTTGCACGACCAAAAAATAGTAAAATAGCTCCACCTCCGGTCGGTGCAGAGTGGAGGTGTTTGCTCGTGTTTCCAGTGTGGCCTTGTACTGGGTCCTGCTTTCAGCTTGAGCTTGTCACTACAGCTGAGGTTAGTAGCTCTCAGAGCAACAGAAAGCCCCAGCCCAGCCACCCCGAGCTGAACTGAGAATCGCCCCTCTGGAAGGGCCCGCTGGCCTGACCTGGTCCAGATTTCACCGTTGGCCGAATGAATGTCAGTTATCAGACTCCCTTTGATCTGCTCGGGGTTTGTTCCTTGAGGAAAGATGCCCGTCTGAGCCAGTTCTGGTCTTAATCTAACCGGGAGTCGCTCCCAGCCTGTCAGGTTACAAACCACACACGTCAGGACAGTCTTAGCTAAGGAAGAGATCAAGGCTTATTCCATGTCCATTGTCCAGAGACAGAGCCTTTTTCAGCTGAAACGTTGTGTCTCTTTTCCTTTCAGCATGGAATAAACCTTTACCTGTTCCTTTGCAGCCTATGCATGCTGATGCAGCTAGCTGCTTGAACAGTCTTAGCAAAACCTGGTTTTACCGAGAGTTTTCAAATACCTTTACAACTGTTCAAGATTTTTTTTTAATCAAGGGTGTTAATGTGGTGAAAGAATTTTTTTGTAAAATGCCTTGCGTTACTTATTAGGCAAGTTTTTTTTCTGTTGCAGATCAAAAATATCTGCACAATACACAAACTGCATTATTTGCATTTCTCAAAAAATCATTTCACATTTAAGACCTCTAATTTCAAAAGGATTACCTAAAAATGAAAAGGATTTACAGAATAAATGAAAACAAACAGCGCCCTTAGCACGAACGTGCTTGCAGATGCCACCTCAGCCTCGTTTTGGGATTTCTTCCCAGGTTAAACTGCGAGTGCTCCTGGTGCGGTATGTAAATGGAGCTAAACTTTTTTTTGCTCCAGTCCTGGTTGAATTAGCAGCCTGTGTGAAATTGTAGATCCGCTTCAGATACTAATTAATTTCTAACTACTACAATCTAAAAGGAATGCGGAGAGAGAGCATGACCATATAAAAACACATCACCCAAATTAGGTTTAATTAGGAGCTTCACCAAATAGAACAACGTGCCTCCTCAGCAACATTAAAGCATGTAAATACGTCTAATTTCCTCAAACGTGAAGCGCTCTGCCCTTAATTACGGAAACAACAATGGCTCTCTTTTTTCATTAGCGGGAGGCCGTGTTTGGTAACGGTTATGAACGATCTAGGTCCTCCCTCCTCCTTGGGGGCACATGTGTGTGGGGTTGGGGGGGTTTAGTGTGCACAGCCCTGGCCCAATTAAGGTGATCTGGAGCGAGCACAGGAAGCAGAAGGTGCCACTGCAAATTAAAAATAAGATGAAAAAAGGGGTTCTTGGGAAATACTGGTTAATTACTGTAGAACAGGCCGTTTCTCCTCTGGCTCGGCGCTATGCCGAACTGGGCCCTCGACCCCACACTTAAGAACACAGAGACTCCTGGGGGGGAGGGGGTGGGCAATTAACATCTGAAGCTGTTCGCTGGGGTCCTGCTCAGCTTCCAGGTTCTCCAGCTCTTCCTCCCTGCCTTCCTCGCCTTCTTCACACTTGCTAGCACATGTCACGCTGGTCCTTGAAGAAGTGATTATTTTTCCAGAGCAGGTGTTGAGATGGTGGAAGAGGTGGAATTCCCAACCTGCTCGAGGTGCCAGTGTATCAAAGCGCACGGCGGTCTTAATTGCTCGGTTACATTTGATTTTAAACCCGTGATCTTCTCCGGTCTCCGGGCCCTGCAGAAGAGACGCAGAGACCCAGGTCACCACCCGTCCTGCGCCCAGCTCCTCGGGCACTTCCGGCAGCCCTGCTGGGAATGAGCTCCTGTTCCCTGTTCCCTGCGCAAGCGCCAGGAGAGCAGCCGGCTAGCCGCTGTGGGGTGGGGGGAGGGGGAGGGAGCAGTTTACCACACCAGAATGAAAAACAAACAACCTGTTTGTACACAGCCTCCCTGATAATTAAATCCGCCAGGAACCTCCGCACCATCCACCAGCAGTGCTGGGATGTGTCAGAAATGACAAATGAGCGCCCGACCGGTTCCGAGCCTGGCCTGGAGTAGGAAACATTAGTGGTGATTAACCCTGTCAGCGCTGGGGTGCTGGAGTGATTTCAGGGGTGCCCTACGCGTCACTGGTGAATCCAAGCGGACTCCCCCGGTCTTGGGAGAGAGCAGTCCAGATGGATAGTCCTTACTGTGCTGCTCCGAAACAAAAGCCTTTTGCCAAAGCTTTCCGCTGTCTCGGTCCTTGGCACGAGCTCGGCGCCGGAGCCTTACCTGGACTGCAGGGGGGGGTCGCAATGGCAGTGAGCTGCAGCTGGCTGGTGCTGAGGCCCAGGCTCGGTTCTGACTGACCTCCCGGGCCCGATACTCCATTCAGGCATTTCTGCGGGTGAGGAGACGGACCCAGATTCTCACTGGTCAACTCGACCCTCTCTTGAGAAGTACCGCAGGACCTCGGAGAGGGATGGGCAGAAATTAGGAGAAGTGAGAAGACAAAGGAGTCCAAAGCTGTCGCAAGCAACGCCAAACACGGCAAGGGACAGCTCAGTTCCAGAGTCATAAAACAATTGTATTTTCCTTATAGGGGGGGAGAGCCTAAGATCTTGACGGCAACGTTCTCGGAATGTGTAACGGCAGGCTCCGCTTAAAACTCCACACACGGAGAATGTGGTAGCGTCGCAGTGAGGTGTGGACAATTACAGCGCCAATGTCTTCCAGACAAAATGGGTGACTAAAGTATTGCAAGACCATGAAAGTACAGAACTCCCATGCGTTTCCACTGGCTTTTATGCAAAGGCTCAGTGACGGGTCTGAGGCTGTCCCTGAGCTGAGCGAGGAGTCATGTCGCAGGAGGGTCACAGCCAGGTTAAAGCCACTCCATAGCTTTCTGTAATCCCTGAGCAGGGCAGGAGAACAAGACGGCTCTAACCATTGTCCGAAGCCCAGTGAGCTGCCTAAACTCTCCTGGCTTTATCTTTAGTGCAATAAATATCAAAAAGGTTTTTTGTCTGCTGGTTCTGGAGGGGGAAGAGGGTGGTTGGTGTCCGGTCCCCTGGTCTGTGTGGGTCAGTGGTCCTGGTACAGAGCAGGAAACCTCTCTGCAGTACGTACAGCGTGGTTTTGATAGCCCAGGAAAAATCTCAGAAACCAGTAAAGCAAAATGTGCGTGTTCCGTTTTAAAGCCTTCTGATTGAAATGTGCTTGTTCAATTATGATTGCAAGCATGGGAAGTATAAACGAGCAATATATCCTTAAGTTTCTAGGGCCTTGAAGAGGGCCTGTCGAGCTGAATGAGCCTTTTGAAATTGTTGCTTCCCTTGGATAGCTCTTTCAGTGAGTGTAATTGATTTATTTGGAAAGCCAAGTTTTGTTTTTCAGCGTCTCGGTTGAATTTGAGCGAAAACCATTACCTGGCGGAGAGGAATTGGTCGGAAGCTGTGCGTTCTCTCTGCTCGGGGTGTGTTGCCAAACAGTCGAGGCGCCGGGGCGAAGTCTGCCGCTCTCCGCTCTGTGCGCGCGTGCGCGCGCGTGATTGATGTCGTTTCCCCCCCCGCGAGGAGGCTGGCGTCTCCGGCCGCGGCCCTCTTTCCGGCGCGAGAACGCTGATTTCGCAGGAGCGGGCGGGAGCCGGCGAGATGCTCCCAGCGCCTGGGCTCGGCGTGCCTTTGTTTTTATTTCATTTGTTAGCCAGCGCGCTTCCAGGGCTTCGTCCAATCAAGTCCACGGTGCTGGAGAGGCTGGACTCCCCCCCTCTCAGACAAATTGTGGAGTCGGTGCTTTATCAGAGCCCCTATCGGAGCTCCATTTGGTGCACCTGGGCGAGATTCTATGTATCAATTTTGTACTGTACTGAGATGATACTCTGTGCAGTAATAACGGAGGGCCGCGCAGTGTGTGGGTTTCTAAATGAAGTGTGCTCTGGCCCCCTCGCGAGACCCATTTTACCTCTGGAGATTGCAATCGCTTATTGGAAAGAGCGAGCAGAGGGGTGCAGCGAGAGTGGAGGGGGGGGGGGATCGGGGGGCCCCCCTACCAGCCAGCGTCTCTGTGTGCCAGGCAGTTCTGCTCCTATACTTGGCCGGCACGTCCCGCTCTCTCCTGGTCCCCCCCCCCATCCATCGCAACGAGCGCGCGGGGGCAGGAGGGGAGGAGGGTGGGGGCTACCTGCCTCCTCGTTTCTCAGTTTCCGTGGGCAGCCGAGGCCTGGGCTGGCGCCGTGCTCCCGAGCCTCTTCCTCTCTTTCCGAGGCTGCGCTCGGCCCCGCGCGCACGGTCACGTGAGGGGGGTGGGAGGGCCCTGCGTGGCTCCCGTCCAGCAGCGGCGCACACAGATGTGGCCTCTTTTCAGGCCTTTTTGTTATTCCACCCGTGCGACTGCGCCTGCCTGCATGGGCACAAGCCATCCCCACCTCCAGCCTTAAAAACGGGAGACTCTTGTGAGCGACACAGGAAATGTGCACACGAGGCTGATCTGTCCTGTGCTTGTGCTTGTGCTTGTGCTTGTGCTTTCCTCTCACAGTCTGTGCATTGTGACCCATGTGTTGCGCCCCTGAGCAATAAACACTATTCAGTAAAGCACTGATGGATTTCCTTTAACTTTTGCAGAGTGTATATTGGTGACTCCGGGTTGCAAAGATGGCTAGTGTTTCCTGTTCCTGGCTTCTCTCTCGTCCCTCATCCCCTGGGCCCGGAGCACTGGAGCCTGTGGGAAGCTGTTCCCCTTCAGTGTGTGGACAATTCTCCACCATGTCCCCACGCATTTAGTGACTCCTTAAAGAAGGGACGATTTGGGGATGCCCCCACGATAGAAATGCAGTTTGTGTGTAAAACAAGGTGTCCGCCTCACCCCGTGTGTCATGTCAGCAGGGGGAGGAGATAAGATAAGATCACTTTATTAGCCCTATACAATTTCTTGCATTAGGAATTTGTCTTTTCGCATACCCCCACTTGCTCTCCATGAGACACACAGACAGGGAGAGAAGCTGGGGGTCAGAGCGCAGGGTCAGCCATTTATACAGCACCCCTGGAGCAGTTGGGGTTCAGGGCCTTGCTCAGGGGCCCAACGGAGTAGGATTCCTCTACCAGCCACGGGATACGAACCAGCAACCTTCCAGCCACAGGCGCAGATCCTGAGCCACAGAGCCACCGCCCCGCCTGTGCAGTGAAGATGGGGATGGAGCCCGAGTCAGTGGGTGTAGTGGGTGCCTGCGCACTGCTCTGGGCTGTGGGCCTGAGCTCAGCTGCTGCCTCTGCGGGCGTGAGCTGTCCTGGCAGTCGGGGGACAGCTCTCGCCCCCAGGCCAGGCAGCTCCCACGCCTCCGGACAGATGGCCTCTTCCTTCCCAGAAAATCCCCCCGCCAGGCCCACTTGCAAGGGGCTGGGCTGGGCAGCAGTGCCCCACACAGTCCCTGACGCTGCTCGACCAGTGGCTGACGGATTCTTTCTTGATCTCCTTCCTTCTCTTTGGACTTCTCCCACAGAACTCTTACCTCGGGCCGGGATCCCTAGTCCCTGTTTTGTTATCCAGGCTCAGCTCCTCGCAGAAAGTGTGCGCTCGCTGCCCAGTCTCATTTTCTGTGAGATCCCAGCACTGGCCCTGGGATCAGAGCATTTAACATGTGATAATAAGGTGTGAAAACGAACAAGAAAGCTGGAGGACTGCTGGAGACGATTCTCCCACAGCCCCACACACGGGATGAATGGCCACTAGGGTTTCCCAGACGCTTTTGTGATATTTGAGCATCTTTCATCTCCTTTTTTTTTTTAAGCATCAGCGGAAACAACCGTTCTGATATTTGCTCTGATACAGTGCAAATGCATGAAACCGTTTTGGTTTTAGATTCCAAATGTTTTACATAACTGCACACATACGTCAGAGAGCAGAGCTGCTGGGCAGAATTAATTGTACTTTTAAAGGGGTAGGAAATGGAAACAGACTGAATAATACTAGAGCTCAATGCAAAATGCTCAAAATCGGACCACACAGAAGACCAGATGAGTAAAGTCAAAAGTTCTCATTGTCACCTGGAGACTCATTCACACAGCAGAGTGCTTTCATGGAGCAGCCTGAGTGAAGCTGTTGATATTGCTCTGCTGTCTTTAATCGTACTGCTAGAACTTTGTACAATTCTTGTATTTCTAAGGCATCTCAAGCCACTGTTCGCTGGATCTGTGGAGTGGTGGGTCATGCTGTGTGATCCTGTGCAGGAAGCATTTTTATCCTTACGAGTTAATTTGCTGATGCTTCTATCCAGCGCCCATTATCTATCTATATAAGCAGATAGAAATCTATTTTAGTGGCACGATTTGAGAGCCGTGTCTTGCTCAGGGGTACAGCAGCAGCACAGCACTCCATCTGTGATTTGAACCCGCAACCCTCCAGTTATAGGTGAGCCCTGAGCCCTGACCACTACTGCCCCTGTAACAAAAGAGTTTTGAGCCCTGTTGAGTAACTGTTTTAAAATGTGACCCGTTTATTTAGTCCTTTACTTATCAGACATGTTGAAACAGCTTCTGGTTCACAGTAACCGTACGAGTGCAGAGCAGACTGTTCTGGCTGGCCGTTTCCCAAGCTGGTTGTCCTGTAAGCAGCAGCAGTGTGTCTTTACCCTGGAAGGGGTGGGACACAGTACAGGAAGCTCAGTGGCTGTAATTATTTAGGAAGGCACTGCGCTTGATTTTCTCATGCACACGCTACTGTGCAAATGACATTTGAAAGCAGATTTTAGCGCTCTCTCTGATTGAATAAGTGTTGTCATTTTGGACTTAGTAGTTTGCTCCTCTTCCCTAAACTTCCAGTTACACGTGCAGAGCTCTGAGCGCAGCTCCACACTACTGCCCTGTAAGACCTGCACTGCTAACGCAATGTACCTGCAGACCTGGGAACGGTCACGTGCGCCGTGTCAGCCTGCAGACGTGGGGGTCAGTTCTCTCCTGTAGCGCGTGCGCCGGGTTGACCCCTGTGTGTCTCCGTGTCCGGCGCAGATGTGCCAGGGGCGGACCGGGACGCGGAGAGGAAGGACCGGCGGGCGCTGGAGGACGGCCAGAGCGTGACGAGCCACGAGGACCGGGCCGCCGAGGATGAGCTGGACGACGAGGCCATTTTCACCTGCGACAACTGTCAGCAGGACTTCGAGTGCCTGGCGGAGCTGACCGAGCATCGCACCCACCACTGCCCGGCTGGTAAGGCGCCATGCGAGCACTGTGGCTAAAGAGGTTTGAAAACCCCCTCTCCCTCCAGCGCGAGCTGCAGGATTAGTCTGTAGTATCCAGTTTCTCTGCTGGAGAGACTCTTTTCCAGAAACCTTCAGCAGAGCCTCTCGGTTTCATAGGACATAAAATCAATGTGGACTTTATAATGCTAAGTATTAATAATAGGATGCAAAAAGTCATGCGGTTCGGGGTTTCAGATTCCTAATGCAGCAATGCAAGACGTTTCCAGGCATGTGCACGTGATTCAGTTGAGTTTTTACCCAGAACCCCAGTGGGTTTGACAGCTGCTGGCGGTGGTCCAGTCCAGGGTGCACTGGGCTGGCTCAGGGGTGTTCCAGCACAGCAGTGTGGGTTTTCTCCCGCCCTGCCGTGAAGTCCGAAGACGGAGACCCTCGTTGACAAAGGTGGGGGCTGGTGATCGTGCCGTGCCTGAGAGCGGCCAGCCGCCCTGGCCAGGGGGAGGCGAGGGCCACAGACTCCTCGCGCGACCTGCTGTCCTGCTGCAGGGACAGGGACAGGGACAGGGACAGGGACAGGGACAGGGACAGGGACAGGGACAGGGACGCGAGGCGCAAAACGCGATTTCCATTCGCCAGTCTGCAGAGACCAACGTGTTGCTGAGAAGGATAAGGGGGAGGAAAATTCTATGAAAGTTGGGGGAAAAAAAATAAATATATAAAAATAAAATCTGCTCTCTCCTGGGAGCACCCTTGTCAGTTCCGGAGATTGCAGAATAATCAGTGGATTCTGCAGGGGATTCCAGCCCCTGCTTTATTATTTCGTAGTTTTTTTAAAAAGAGAGAGTGTTCACTGATTCCTCCTGCTCCGGTCTGTCCTCCGCCTGGGGCCAGCAGGGGTTTCAGGCCTGCGTGTGCTGTGGTGCCCCAGGTGTGCTGTGCGATGGATATGCAGTCGGGGTGTCTGAATGCAGCAGTGCTCGTGCCTGCACAGTGTGTGTGTTTTTCTCGTGACAGCTCAGTGCCTGTGCGGGAGAGAGGCTGCTGATCCTGCGGGCCGTTTGGGGTGCTTCACAAGCAGTGTGATAGAGGTGCAGTTTGTCCTACTCTGGTTCGAACAGCCCGTTTGCCCTCGTTGTAGTGCTGCTCTGTTGTCTGGAGAGCCCACTTCTGCTCCAGCTCTCCCGGGGCCATCGGCACAGAGCACAGGCCTGCGCTGTACACTGTGCTTTCATTTCCAACACCCCTTGGCAGCAGGATGAGGCAATGGCTTTCTGCAGCAGAGTCTCTATACTTTTATTTCCTTCATTTCCTCTACTTTTTTATACATAATAACTTGCCCCAAACTACCCCCCCCCCGCCCCCCATATCTTAACCCCTGTACACTAGATAACCAGCAAAATAAAGAGTAGTACTGATGTTTTTTTTTGCTGAATAAACCAGCCAATTCTAATCCTATACGAAAAGCGAGAGACTGAAAAATGTTGCCTCTCAGTGTTTGCTTTCTGGAACGAGAGAGAGAGCTTGTAAGACAGCACTTAATTAGATATTGATTGCTCTTGTAGATGAACAGGTAGTGGACAAAGAAATAGAAACACCAATGTGAAGTGTTTTAATAGGGTGCTGGGCCACCGTGTACAATAGTCTATCAGCATCGGGATTTCTACAGGAGGGGTGCAGCTCCATTCTTCCATGAGAGCCAGTCAGCTCCAGTAGAAGGTGATAGACAAAGCTGTCTCTGATGTTCTTCCAGAATATCCCATAAATGCGTACCTGGGATGAAATGCTGCAACATGGGCTGAAGGTGATCAAGCCAGTACTATTAAGCAGTAATTAGCAGTGACCTTGCCTTCGAAGGGAATGAGTGCATCCAAACCATGCCAGGAAAATGTGTCCCACAATATGACGGAACCACCAGGACCCTTCACTAGAGTTCTTATGGATGATGCCACACTGGTGCTCGTCTGTTGGCCGTGAATATGGTGAACGTTGACGTCACATGTCACAGGTCTCTATTGCTCAGAAGTCCAGGGCCCACGCTCTTTGCACCACTGGAATCATAAATGTACATTTCCTCTTTGTAATGAAACTGGCTGTGCTCCCCATGTTGAAATGTGCAGTCAGTGTATCTGCAGCTGCTCACCCATTCTGCCTTGTGGTTCAAATTAAAGCGCTGATGTCATAATGCTGGAGTCTGTGCTTCTGCCCTCTGATGCCCCTTTGCCACTGATGTCTTTCCCTTGGAGTGTCATGGTAACATCACCTCAGACAGCATTGCTCATCTCGGTTACCGAAGCTCCTGCCGAACGTGCCACAACAATCGCCCCTCTTTCAAAGTCACGAGGTCTCCTCTTGCAGCCATGCTGGCCGTAATTATAGGCAGCTCAGCCTGTCCGGCATTTTTCTAAACAACTCTAAGCATGCTGGGATGTTATTAGCTTAATGAACACATGAGCCACTCCTGTGGAAGCCCTTCAGTGTACCCCTCAAATCCACGGGCTTTTCCATTATTCTGTCCACTACCTGTAGGTCCTCTGCCTGCAGCAGTTGCACAGCACCTTTTCAGTCAGGTGCTTTGTTCTTTTTGTTGACTTCAGGTGAATTTTGGTGGGGTATGGAAATTGACCTGATCGCTCCGCATCAGCAAAGTCTGGGCGGCAGGACTGCGGACAGCAGTGTCTCCACGAAGGGAGAGTCACGCCAGCCAGCAGGCATGTCTGAATCGTTCCTGTGGGCCGCGCGGAAGGCGTCGGTCTGGCCTCGAGGCCCTGGCGGCGCTGCCTGTAGGGTAGAGACGCCGACGTTTCGGCCCAGAGAGTTGCCTTGGCAGGTGACGTGACCAGGAATGGTGCTAACAAAGAGGTCAGGGACGCTTAGAGGCCCTGGTGGGTCGGGGGCTCTCTTGCCAGGGGCTCATGCTGGCAGTCCTGCTTCTCCCATGACGCCAGCGTCCTCGCCGAGGCGACGGGGAGGGGGGCGGTTCGAGTCGGAGAACGCACGCAGGCCTCTGGAGCCAAGTCTGGAGGATAGGAGGTGTGGAAAGAGTCTGGGGCCGCGGCCAGTAGAAACAGTGTGCAGAATGACCCCCTTTGTTGGAATGGAAGTCTCCCTTTCTGGGGCCCCTCTTGTCTGCCCTCACCTCCATTAACAGCTCCTCTGGATCCAGGTGACAGCCCGTGTTGTCAAAGCTTGGCCAGCTGACAGCTAATCCAGAAGGTTGCAGTTATCTTGTGAATAAGGGAATGTGGACCTCCCGGAGCACTGTTGCAGCTTTCTGGTGTAGTTTGGACAACCCCCATTTGTGTTTCAAAGAAGTGCTTTTGTTCCTGGTTGTGACCTGGTTGTGTGTGTGTGTGCGCGCATGCGCGCTCCATGCATGAGTGTGAGCGACGATGGCAGCCGTGGGCTGGGTGAGCTCGTGGTGTGCCAGCACGTTACACATCAGACATGCCGAGGCAGCAGTGTGGGATGGTGCCGGGGAAATGCCTTGGGATCGCCTCAACTGGAGGGAGAAGAAGAAAAAAAAATCTGGAGCATGCTCCTTCCCAGCGGAGCATTTCAAAAACCTGGAGATCAAATGGAGAACATTCGGTGTGCCGCTCTGCTCCGCTCGGCTGGGGCACGGAGACGTGCGGCTGTCGCTGTGTGTGTGTGTCTGTGTGTGTGCGTGCCTCCTCGCCCCGCCATCCCTGCACAGGTGCCGACCAGGACAGCTGCCCCCCCCTCCATCTCCATCAGCTAGAGTCGCTCTGGCCAGGAGTGGCCACTGGCACGGTGAGGCTGACCACTGCAAGCCAAGTGTAATCAGCCGTACAGTGAGGGACAGCTCTAGGAGTCGGTAATCACCTCTGGTCAGGTGAGCTGTCGGGGTAGCTTGTGTCCTCAGGCTTGTGATGTTATTTTTATACAGCCACCTTGAGCGAAAGTTCACTACCCCCCCGCAGTATTAACACGCGTTCCCAGTGCAGTTCGCGGCCTGTCTCAGAGCAGCCGGCAGACCCTGGCGTGCTCAGGAGGACAGCAGAGCCCCAGTCTGTTCCTGCTCTGCAGCTGAGGTCCGTTCCGACAGTTTGCGGCGCCCTGATGAATAGGAAAAAGAAATGAGCCCGGGAATCTCGAAAGAACGCGCGCGCAAGCAAAACAAAGAAAACCGGAGAGGATCGAAACGCGTAGGGTTTTGGTTTTGCTTCTGAAGCCCGGGCCCTGCGAGCTGGTGGGCTCCCAGCGCGGCTCGTCTCCGACTGCCTGGCTGGCGGGCTTCTTCGAGAGGAGGCTGGTTCCTCTTCCCGGGCCCGCGCTGGCTGCCCGACAGGAGCCCGTCGCCGTCCGCGCCCCAGAACCAGCCCGCCTGGGCCTAGCCTTTTGCAGGAGGCCTTCGCCAAATGCTTGATTTAAGAAAAGAAAAAGTCAGTGACGCAACGAAAGCCCGGCTGTGCTGTAAACGGGTGGGATTTTGGGGGGGCTTTCTGAAATACGGGCGGCGCAGAAGATACTTCTTCGTGCTCTCTTTTCAGTCTCCCCTCTGCAAGCACCCTTCCTTGCTGGAGGATAGGAGCTGGCTGCTCTTGGGTGCTAGTTTGCGTGCAGAAGATGGATTACAAAAGACATGAGAAACGAGGAACAGGAGAGGGAGAGAGAGAGAGAAACCTGTACAGTTAA